>NC_133393.1:158643552-158957927 GCF_047511655.1 Castor canadensis
TGTAAACTTATCTCAGAAGTGGCCCAAGTCCAGCCAGCTCACACTTGAGATGGGCTTACAAGGGCATGAATTCAAGGAGGGGATTGCTAAAGGCCTCCTACAAGCTTCCCTAGAAGCATACAGGGTTATTCTGAAGATATACAAGTGAAAACCAACTCCCACTTCTACTGAACTCTCACAACACAGACTATTTCTGATACTAGGTGTTGAAGGATATCCCCATCAACCAAGCAGTAAATCAGTTCTCAGTAGATACCAGTAAACTATTGTCTAATTTAGTTCAGTTCTGACACACTCTACTTGGAGGTAACATCAGATCCCACAAGTCAAGGGCTCAGACCCCAAGACTCCCCCTCCCTACACACACTTTCTGATGCCAGTCACAGACCCAGGTTGTCTTACCTATGCCTCTGACCAACTAGCTATAAATTAGGTTTTTTATACTCTGCTCCTTGAGCTCATTTAGTTTGCTCGAACTAATTAAGAACTTAGGGAAGCATTTAATTACATTTACTAGTTTATTATAAAGGATACTGATGAGCCGAGCTCTGGTGGCTCATGCTTGTAATCCTAGCTACTCAGGAGGCAGAGATCAGGAGGATCACAGGTTGAAGCCAGCCTGGGCAAATAGTTCGCAAGGCCCTATCTTGAAAAAGCCCATCAAAAAAAGGGCTGGTGGAGTGGCTCAAGGAGTAGACCCTGAGCCCCAGAACTACAAACAAAAGAAAAAAAAAAAGAAAAGAAAAGAAGAGAAAAAATGATACATATGAAGAAGTGCTTAGGCCAAGGTATGGGAGAAGGAGCACAGAGCTTCCATGTCCTGTCTGTGGTGCTATCGTCCAGGAACCTCCATATGTTCCACTGTCCAGAAATTCCACAAACCAGACCTTTCAAGCTTTTTATAGAGATTTCATTGCATGGGCATGATTGCTAATAGACTGTGTAAGGAGGCTCAGCAAGGCTTGTCTATCAGGTTCTTCCAGGCCTCTCTGTGTAACATTCCCCCCTCCAAGTTACGTAGCAGGACCCTTCTAGAATGAGGAGAGTCTTATGGTCTACTGTAAGACAAGGCCAAAGTCATGAGCCACAAACTGTGAATAAAAAACAAAATATACATATCATAATATCACAGGTAACAATAGGGCTTCCTTTTCTAGCCACCTCTCTCTGCTTCCTACAGTAATCACTGTTGAGAGTTCGAGTTATATCCTGACAGACCTTTTTCTATGCATTGCAAATACTTATACACATGTACATTGCCCCCAGCAATTTTGAAAGTGGTTCTAACTTCGTGTCCAAGGCTTTCACTGCTGCCTACCTACTTTACTTTGTCACCTGTCAGCACACTGGGCTGGCCAAACAGCTAGGAGAGACCATGTTGGCATTTATAAAGGATAGGTGTTGCCCTGTTGGAGAGGTGAAGCTCACCCACAGCATAAGTTCCAAAGTCTACATCAAGACCACAAAGCCAACCTGGCTGCTTTCATTTTCTAACAGAAATTGTGTTAGTTATAACAGAATTGTGCTAATTATCTATGCCTGAATAACAAATCACCTCGAAGTATTAACAAGTACTTTTTAATCTCTGACAGCATCAGTTTCTCTGGTCAAGGATCTGATCAAGGATCTGGCCATGGCCTAATGGTTCCTCTGCTCAGGGTCTCTCATAAGACTTCAGTTATCTCAGGACTGTACTGGGTAGGGGTGGCTCCACTTCTGCAGTCACAAGTGACCTGGCAGCATTCAGTTCCTCTGGGACTTGGGTCACCCTCAGCTCTGTGCCATGTGGGCCTCTCAGTAGGGAAGGGGAGCTCATTCTGAGGTTGCTGGCTTCCTGGGGTGAGTTGAAGTAGTCATGCAAGTATTTCTTTGACCTCAGTCTTCCCACTGTGAGTGCACAGTGCTGCAGGGGGTCAGGCTTGTTTCTCTCTTGAACATGCTTATCCACCCCCACAGAACACCCTCCATGTTATTGGCAAGTATACATTGGAGTCATATGTGGGAGTAGTATTCATGTTTTCCTAGGAAAGTTGAGTCCTATTTTTTTCTGTAGCAGCTTCCCTGTTTTCCTTAGATCACAGGACTCATTCTAAAAATAATATCTACTTATTAAATTTAAAATACAAAATCAACAACATAGTCACATTGTTAGTGTATCTTAAAACATGGATCAAATGTGTAAAGCAACGACCAAGGGAGGTATAACATAGTTGGCCATTTTGGGTCCAATTTTGAATTCCTGGGGATGGTTCAGTACAGCTTTAAAAATATCCAACCAGTCTAACCATCTTGACAGTGGAAAAAACATATTCAAACTGCTTTGAAGTGAACCTATTGATCTGGAATCTTTGTAGAAAACTGCTTCAAAGTCCAAGTCTATTACCAGCATGAGTGGCAGTTTGCCCAGCAGCTAGCTCTGCTGGCAGTTCTCCTTGGCTGAAGGGTCTGTTTCTGTATCTTTTCAGAGGCAGTCAAATGCTTCTCAGGCACTCTGTGACATTGTCAGGCTGGGCAGAGACCAGGGTAGTCAGCTGCAAGAGACCCTGGAGCAGGACCCTCTCCTCACTGCGCTGGAGTCGTGAGTGCTGGTGGGCCACCGTGTGGTGGGCCTCACTCTTAAGTCATGGGGATATCTTGCAACCTTCCTTTGAGTGCAGAAGATGCTGCTGCCTCTGATATAGAGTCTGATGAGCTCCCCAGGTTCAGAGCTCAGGGATGTCCCCTGGTGGTCCAGAGAGCTGGGGCCAGCAGGCGAGACCATTGTGTGAGCACTGGGCATCTTTTTTTGTGTGTATATATGGTACTGGGGTTTGAACTCAGGGCTTTGAACTTGCTAGGCAAGTGCTCTACCACTTGAGCCACATCTCCAACCCATGGGCCCCTGGCTTTGAGGCTGACCAAACCCAGAATGTGGCCTCTCCTGGCTTAGGGCATCTCAGGGCCCTGTAGAGAAGAGAGTGTCCTCCAGTCATGTCTGTGCATCTGCTCTGTCAAGCAATGACTTCCTCATGTGCCCACAGGCAGGACTGTGTGGAGCAACTTCTGAAGAACATGTTTTATGAAGACCAGACGGAGAGCTGCCTGGTCAGCGGGACACAGGTGCTGCTTGCCCTGCTGGAACCAAGGCGGGCTGGGTGAGCCTCTCCCTGGGAAAGTGGTATAAGCTGCTTCTGTGTGGCAAAATTTGGGTACCCAGAGAGTAGCTGGGCCATGTTGTGTTTTTAGTTAACTATTGTTTATGCAAGTCATAATGTGGATAGATACCTCTGGTTGAAAAGATCAACTGTATGGCTGTGGCCAAGTCCTCTTTGACCCTCACCATCAAGCATGATTCCAGCACAGCCTCAAGGCATCCACTGCTGCCAGTTTGCAGTGCACTTAGTTATATATAGAATAGGTGTGGTTTTCCTCAAGATTTTTCTGGCATGAACTGTGGAGTTCATGGGTGCATGCACATATGTACCTGCTATAGGGCTTCCACTCTGACTACTTGTTTACTTGTTTATCTCTAGTGGCCGGGCAGGGAGTATGCTGTATTTATCTCTGTCTCCTAAGCCCCATGAACACACATGCTAAACTAGTTGCTGAGTATTGAATCAGGCACTTTGTTTCAGGGGACTATCCTCCATTCTCTTTCTCATTCATCAGGTATTATTTGAACTTCTACCGTGTTGCTAGCACAGGGGCAGTAGGAGACAAAGATAATTGAGACATGGCCCCTCCTTCTTCATTGCTCCCTGTCTGAACTAGGAGATCAGCATTGCTCCCTGTCTGAACTAGGAGATCAGATGTGGTATGGAAAGTGCAATATACAGGCACCCTGTGTCAGGGAGTCCATGAGGAGAGTCCACATGGGGCTGGTGGATGGAACTTCACTGGCCAGTCTGGCTCTCCGGTTCCAGCAGACTGGGCACAGCCCTAGTTACAGACTCCTGGACAGATGAGACAATCTGTTGACATCCTGTGAGCCACAGATGAGTGATGGCAGGGTGTAGAGAGTCAGTGGTTGGGTTCATTGGCCCAGGGAACCCTATAGGGCATGCTCTAAATGGAAGCAGCAGAGGAGAGTATTGGTATTTCTGGGCATTTCCCCTCTCAACCTCTCCCCTGGGTCTTGGAGTTCTATCAGTGTATTCAGGTTCCTGGCAGTGGGGACATCTCTCTATGCTCTGTTCCATCACATGCTGGGGTAGTGGTCTGACTCTCTCAAGGGGACCACAATCCTCTTATTTCCACATGATCGGGAGATCTTCATTATCCTTTGATACTGATAGCCTGTGTTGTGTTTTGTTCTTTTTTTAAAGAAAAAAAGATAAATAAAAAATTGGCACTGGGTGCCTATGACTCATGCCTGTAATCCTTGCCACTCAGGAGGCAGAGATCAGGAGGATCATGCTCAAAGCCAGCCCGGGTAAACAGTTCACGAGACCCTATCTCGAAAATACCCTGTACAAAAAAGGACTGGTAGAGTGGCTCAAAGTGAAGGTCCTGAGTTCAAGCCCCAGTATCTGAAAAAAAAAAAAAGGAAAAGAAAAGAAAAAAGAAAATTGCCTTGATCTTGGTAGTAAGGCTATTTAAAGTTTCTCTCTCTCTCTCTTTCTCTCTCTCTCTCCCCACCACCCCCCTCTCTCCCTCTCTCCCTCCGTGTATTCATCTTCTCTCTTTTTCACTACCTATATATACATCATTACTAGTTTATTACCTAAGAATAGATAATCTTTTTCTCTACTTAGGCAACTGGAATATTGATTATTTTAACAAATTCAGGAAGCCTGGGCCACTTCTGAGGGCCAGTCCCAAACCTGCATGTGATGGAGGGGATAGAGTAAAAATTAGGAAAACAAAGAAGAACCAACTATTTCTCTTTACTTTTTTTATCCTTTTATGTGTTTAGGATTTTTCTGTAGCGATCTTGTGTTACTTTTATTATTAGACAAGGTGTTTAAATAAATATTTCAGAGAAATTTGCTTGAAAAAGCAAACAAACCATGTGGCCAGTCCATCTCATGTCTCTTGGCCAAGGACTGGGGACAACAGTGAATATTTTCAAAGCAGGAGGAGGGAGTGGCCCCACTAGGGGCTGAGGGGCAGCAAGTCAGCAAGTCCTGTGTCACTTTCCCTTGCCCTTTGCTCTTGGATCTCACCAGGAAATGTTTTGCTAAGGACCCTGGGAGCCCTTCTCTTCTCTGCACCAATCACTATGTGTGGAAGTCTTGAATAGTATCACTGTTAAGATTTCTTTTTGGGAAAATTAAAGAGTTTTTTTGGGAAGATGATGAGTTGAACACTGACTGGCAGGGTAAATGAGGTGTGCATAGGGCATGGGTGCATCTGCCAAGGCTCCATCTGCTGTCATCATCCACAGGACAGAGGGTTTGGTGGACTCCTTTTCTCAGGGACTGGAAAGGTCGTATGCTGTCAGAAGCAGTGTCCTGCATGGCATTGAGCCATGGCTGAAGGACTTCCACCAGCTCCTGCTCAACCCACCAAAGGTAAATGGCTGTTGGGACCTTTGGAGACACTATAGTGGAGTAATGTGCAAGGAGAGGATCTCACCATTGATCAAGTTGCCCTTCCCAGACTTCCACTTTAAGAACTACTGGGCAAATGCCAAAACATGCTTTCTAGGTAACCCCCCCAGGAGTGTACATCTCTGACTTCATAAGAGAAGCCTGGGAGTGGCACATTTTGCAGAGCCTGAGGTCACTATCGGATCATCCTCTAAGTTGGAGGCACTTACCCAAAGGCTGCTCAGCTCCTGGAGGGCCAGGCAAGCCCTTTGCTCACTCAGTAACTGGGCATGTTTGGACTGTGCTGAAGAAGATGAAGTACTCAAGGTCATCACTCCCCACTGTTTGTCAGGGCTCCCTACTTGTCCTTCCAGCATCACATTACAACCTCTCCCAGACACAGTCCCATCCCTTTACCTGGTACACCTACCCTAACTTACCAACTTGTTTATTGTCTGCCTCCCCTACTGCAAGTAAGCTTCTTGGAGACAGGGATTCTATTTTGTCAGCCTGGAACACTCACTTAATGAAGAAGTAGCCACATTATACTGCATGTGGGGGGACCAAAAAATACTGGAATCTAGCCTGATGAGGTGTCCTTTGGGAATGTTCATTGGGCATCCATTTGCTCAGTGTTCTGATGTTGTGCCCTGACAAAAGCCACAGGCATCTATAGCCAAGCCTCATGTGAGGGGCTCCAACCCATGGCAGGTCTTCCCATCCTCAGATTGGTATCACTAGTCTTATCTTGGATATATCTCATATGCCATGGTGCCCAGCCCTTTGGCCTTGCAGGTTCAGATGAGAGTCCCTGGGCTTCCTAGGAATTGTCAGTCTTCCTTGCTCATTCTGTGGCCCTGAGGAGAGCAGTGGGTTTTTTACCCTGTGTATCCCTTTATTTCCTCTTGCAAGCAGCCCTGCCTTGATTAACCACACATACATACCTTACTCCTCTAGGCTTGGTCACATAGTGGAGTAGTGGCCATGCTGATCACATGGATTCAACTGGGTTGTGCCTCCTGTGTTTGCAGAAAAAAGCGATCCTGACCACTATTGGTGTTCTGGAGGAGCCCTTGGGGAATGCCCGACTGCATGGTGCACGCCTCATGGCTGCACTGCTGCACACAAACACACCCAGCATCAACCAGGAGCTCTGTCGGCTCAACACCATGGACTTACTGCTGGTAGGTAGGCACTGCAGCTAGCCCTGCATGCCTGCATGTGCCATGCACAGTTTACAGCTGGACATGGAGATGGGTCAGGGGCAGTAGAACAGAGTCCATTGGGGCAGGCAGCTGAACCTAGACCTCAGCACCTGGACAAAGACCTGTCAAGAAGAGATGATCCCAAGTTCCAGGGCTTGACTACAGGTGTCTGGGAGAGCACAGTGAACAACAGAGGGATGCACCTCAGCCTTGGGCTCACAGGAGGCAACCGTCTATCATGGAACTGCCCTGACAACAGAGAGCAGGTGTTCAGTTATGTCATCTCTTCTCTTATATTCTGACTTTCCAAGATAGGATGCACACCATAGGTCTTAAGTAAAAAATGTTCTGAAAGATGCTCTTCATCTGATGGATATGCTCCTCCATCAGCAGAGGCTGTCCAGTGGCCTGTGGGATGCTTCAGGTATCTGAAAAGAGGGATGGGTAGGCAGTGGCAGCCTAGTGTGCTGGCCATGGGCAGCAAACACTGTTGCAGAGAGTTTAGTTCCATTGCCTTGAGCAGTGTGCTCACAGGAGGGGCATTGGCCTAAGTGGGCACAGTTCCCAATTCTGCCTTGCCCTGAGGCCTCTGCTTATTTCACTGAGCACAATGTCCTGAAGATTCATCCACATTGTTCAATGTGTCAGAATCTCTTTCCTTTTTTTTTTTTTTTTTTTTTTTGGCAGTACTGGGGTTTAAACTTAGGGCTTGACACTTGCTAAACAGGTGCTCTACCACTTGAGCCACTCTGCCAGCCTTGTTTTGTGTTGGGTATTTTCTTTTTAAAATTCTATTAGCAAATAATAGTTGTATGGGGATACATTGTGATATTTACATATGTGCTTACAATATATCTTAGTTAGATTTACCTCCTCTATTGTTCTTCCTCTTCCCCCTCCCCCTTCTTAGAACAATTTCAACAGGTTTTGTTCTTCTATTTTCATATATGAATACAAAATACATCCACCATATTCACATCCTCATTCACCCTTTCCTTATGCCTACCTCCCTCCCACTAGTACTCACTCCTGGAAAAGACCTCCTGTCCTTCAGTTTTTAAAAAGTATATGTTGATGGTCCAAGGTGTTTCACTTTGGTACTTCAGGCCTGTATATATCATGCTTTAATCAAATTAACCCTCCTGTTACTCTTTTTTTTATATAAATTTTTATTAGGGTATATTCATCATATAGGGGAAGATTTGTAGTGACAATTCCAATTAGACTTATAGTGTATATTAGTTACATTGTCTCTCCCCCTCAACCCCCTCCCCATCCCACTTAAAGCAATTGCAAGAGGCTTCTTAGTTCTGTTTCATACAGGTATATGAAATTCATCTACTATATACCATCACCTAATCTCCTTCATTTACCCTCCCCCTCCCACTAGTTACCCCTTCCTTGAGTGTTTTTGAGATAGGGGCTGGCTTCGAACTGCGATCTCTGCCTCCTGCATAGCTAGGATTACAGGTGTGAGCCACAGGCACCTAGCTCCTTTTTTTTTTGAGACAGGATCTCACTGTGTAACCCAAGCTACCCTTTTACTCATGATCCTCCTCCCTCAGGCTCTCAAGGGCTGGTATTACAAGTGTGCACCATCAAGCCTGACATTTTCACTCTCTTCATGGTGTCCTTTAACACATAAAATTTTTTAATTTTGATGAAACACAACTTATCTTTTTCTCTCGTTTGTGCTTTTGGTGTCATGATGTTTTTCAAAGAGTTAGGTCTTTTATCCACTTTGAGTTAATTTTTATATATGGTACAAGGCAGGTTCCAACTTTTTTTTTTTTTTTTTTTTTTGCGATACTGGGGCTTGAACTCAGGGCCTACTCCTTGAGCCACTCTACCAGCCCTTTATTATGTTAGGTTTTTTTCAAGATAGGGTCTCGCGGAATTAATTGCCTGGGGCTGGCTTTGAACCATGATCCTCCTGATCTCTGCCTCCTGAGTAGCTAGGATTACAGGCGTGAGCCACGGGCGCCTGACTCCAACTTCATTCTTCACATGTGAATGTCCAATTGTCCAGCACTATTTGTAGAAAAGACTGTACTTTCCCCATTGAATGGTCTTGGTACCCTGTAGAAAGTCAATTTGCCATAATGGGAAGGATTATTTCTAGGTGCTGTATTCTATTAGTCTGTATCTCTCTCTATCTTTATGCCAATGCCACACTGTCTTGATAACTAACTTTGTAATACATTTTGGGATTGAGAAATGGGAGTTTTCTAGCTTTGTTCTTCTTTTTCAAGATCGTTTTCACTTTTCTAGGCCCACTGAGTTTTCTGTGTGTTGGGGGGGGTACTGGGGCTTGAACTCAGGGCCTTCATCTTATTTCTATTCCCAAAAGTATTGTTGGAATTTTTATAGTGATCACACTTTAGCTAGTGTTGTCTTTTTAACAATATTGAGTTTTCCAATTGATGAGCACAAGTATCTTTCCATTTACTTAAATGGGTCTTCTTTGAGGTTAGGGGTGTAGCTCAGTGGTAAAGCACTTGCCTAGCATGAACAAGGCCTTAGGCTCAATTCCCATTGTTGCAAATAAATAAATAAATAAAAATAATAGCCCTTCTTTAAATTTTTCAACAATGTTTTGTAGTTTTCAGTGTACTAGTCTATCACTTTTTTAGTTTATTCTTAAGGACTTTATTCTTTTGGATGCTATCATATATGAATTTTTTTTTGGTGGGACTGGGGTTTGAACACAGAGCTTCACACTTGCAAAGCAGGCACTCTGCTGCTTGAGCCACTCCTCCAGTGCACTTTTGCTGTAGTTATATTGGAGATGGGGTCTTGAGAACTATTTTCCCTGGCTGGTCTCAAATCATGATCCTCCCAATCCTAGCCTTCCAAGTAGCTAGAATTATAGGCGTGAGCCCACCAGTGCCTAGCCTTTGTTTTTTGAGACAGGGTCTTGCTATGTAGCCCAGACTGGCCTGACACTCACTATATACCCCAGGCTGGCCTCAAACTTCCAATCTTCTACTTTAGCCTCCCAAAAACCAGCATTACAGATGTGTACCACCATGGTTGGCTTGAAATTATTCTCTTAATTTCCTTTTTGGATTGTTTGTTGCTGCTGTATAGAAATGCAATAATTTCTGTGTGTTGCTTTTATATTCTACAGCTTTGCTGAATTTGTTTATTAGCTTTGACAGTTTATTTTCTACTTATGTGAAGCCCTGAGTTCAAACCTCAGTCCCACCAAAAATAAATAAATAAATAAATATTTTCTACTTATAAGATCATGTCATTTGAGAACAAAGATAATTTTATTTCTTCCTTTCCAATTTGGATACCTTTTATTTTTTTCTTACCTGATTGCTCTAGTAAGGGTTTTGAGTACTATGTTAAATAGAAGACGTGAGAATGGGCATCCTTGTCTTTTTCCTAATCCTGGAGTAGAAACTTTCAGTTTTTACCATTGAGTATGATGTTAGCTGTGAACTTTTTGGTCAATATCTTTATCATGTTCAAGAAGTTTCCTTCTATCCTTACTTTATTGAATTAAATTAAGAAACTGAGGGCTGGTGGAGAGACACAAGCAGTAGACCACCTGCCTAGCAGGTGTGAGGCCCTGAGTTGAAATCCATGAAATGAGTTTGGCAGAGTTCCCTCCTCTCCATTTTTTGGAAGAGTTTGAGAAGGACTGGCATCATTTCTTCACCAGTGAGGCCATCTGCTCTGACTTTTCTTTGTTGAAAGGTGGATCTGGCTCTCTGTTGCAGATGAGGTAACTCAGTCAGGCCTCTAAGATGGTTCAAGGTTGCATAGGCAGAAAAGGTAAAACTGAGATCTGGGACTATGTTCCTGTTGGGGAGAAGTATGTCAAGAAGATGGGTTCACTGCTTTTCTCAAGCTCTCAAATCCCTGGGGTAAAGGAGGGGTCCAAACTCATATTTCATCTCTCTGCCCAGAAACACCTGTTCTCTGTGTGGGCAGCTGGGAGTCTGGGATATAGGCTAATACAGCCCTGGTCTGTGTAAGATAGTAGTAATGGGAGAGGACAGGAACTGGGGGCTCAGAGCTTCAGGGAGTGTACCTGTACCTATCCTTCCTTCTTGCCCTGGTCTAGAAGAGGGTTTGTAGGCAGTGGAACAGCAGCCGTCCCCACTCAGGCACCTCTGTCTCTCAAGGGAAGCCCAAGACAGTTAGAACCTCCTCTTCCAGGCTTCAGCCCATGCTGCCTATTCCTCAGGGAATAGATGCCTATTCTAGATACATACCTCAGGCTCATATTCAGGTGGGGAAGATGCACACTGCTCATCCTGGGTGGAGTCTCCAGTTCAGTATGTTTCCAGTCATTCACCAAAGACAAAATCTTAGAGCTGAAGAATAATAAAAAAATTCTACTTATCAAAATGTATAGAGTATAGTTAAAGTAGATTTTTACAGGGAAATATATAGCCTTTTAAAGACATACTGGAAAATAAAAAAATAGTAATTAATTAAGCAATTTAGAGATAAAAAATAAACACACAGGAAGTAGAAGAAAATTATTTGGCTAAGAGTCAAGGTTAGTGTGACACACAGAAGGTGGCAGGCAAGAGGGCGAAGGGTAAGGCAGCCTCAGAAAGCTACCTAAGAGAGAACAGATCTCAGGGAAACACCCTAACACATTAGAGACGAGACCTGAGAAATTAGGAGATGAAGTTTAAGAGTGATTCTGCTTTTCTCTGTGACTTAGCTGTTAGGAGAAGGCCCATCTAAGAACTTTCTCTGTCTTCTGTTTACTCAGGACTTGTTTTTTAAGTACACCTGGAATAACTTTTTGCACTTCCAAGTGGAACTGTGCATAGCCGCTATTCTTTCCCACTCTGCCCCGGAGGAGCGGGCAGAAGCCAGTGGATCCGAGAGCAGGGTGGAGCCTATGCACGGGAGCAGGAACGGGAATGGGAAGGTGGAGACCCCTCAACCAGTCGCCAGCCTTCCTGAGAACATGATGGTGACCCATGTAAGTCCGAACTAGCATCCTGGTAGTCACTGCCAACTGAGTCATGCCCAGACTTGTGTAGATGTTAGGGTTGGAGGTATGCCATCTGTGGCCAGCACTGCTGGGCCCTGGTGTGTTTTCTTTTAACCCTCATGTGGGTGGGAGGGGCTACCCTCTTTGACCCACAAGTACACTAAATCATGAAGAAACATTTAAGTTTTCCAGGGTCACTTAGCTGGTGGCAGGGATGGTGAGGGCAGTCAGAGCAAAGGCATATTTGCACAGTTAGTGTTGTGGGCTATAGTTCCAGGTGGGCAGCCACCTAAGACCCCCTTCTTCCCCCACATCTGCATTCAGGAGCAGCCCACTATGTCTGAGGCGCAGCTTTGTGGCCCATGGTTCAGCCCACTGTTACACTGAACATGAAGGAAAATGCAAATCTCATATTCTTATAAGAAAGCTTTCTGAGATGTTGGACCTCCTAGAAGCACCAGCCCTCTCTCTGACTGCCTCCCTTCCTCCCCATTGGATGATCACACAGTTGTACTCTCACCCAGCCTCTTCCCCCGAGTGGGTGAGAGCCCGGAGTCAGAGTCTCTTTCCTCATATCTAACATCATCCCTAGTGGGGAGCAACCTTAATGAGTGTTTCCAGGGAAGGAGGGGAGAGGCATGAAGAGATACCCTGAAGTCAGACTAATATGTGACTGCTTAGTCAACGATGGCTGTGGTGGTAGTGGACATCCTGAACCATGTCATGTGGCTGATAGGAGGGCAGAGACTTGGGAACGGGTCCCTGGGTCTCTATCAGAGGCCTCATAGACAGCCAGGCTTGAGTAGTTCTGGAAGGTCTTCCTCCTGCTTGCTTTGGACAGATGTCCTAGGTACCTTCTATGTATAGGCCTGGTGGGTGGGCCAAGAAGGATCCAGTCTGGCTCACAGCCAGTGACCCAGTGGATAAACAGCCAGGGTGCAGGTGGTTTCAATGATGAGAGCCACATGGTGGGGAGGGAAGTATTCAGGGGCTATGTAGCCAGAAAGAGACCCCCAGAGTTTGAGAATGGGAATATAAGTTTGGGGCCTAAGACAAACTTCCCAGGTACAGGAAATAGCCTATCGGGGTCTGAAGGGGAGAATAAGTGCTGAGGGCCCCAACTGTTCCTTCTGGATACTGAGGAAGCAGATGGGAAAGTAGCCAGAGAGGTAAAGGTCGAGGAGGCCCATGGGATGCCGGAGGAGCACAAAAAGTGTCCTTTATCATCCTGGTCTTCCTTCTCAGGGCACTCAACAGCATGAGACTTTGAGGCCTTTGGGCAGCACCTGCCTTTGGTGTTTGGTGGGGACCACAGATATTGGGGCTGTGAGGGTGTCACAGCCCCTGGGCCTTCAATGCTGATGGACTGGCTTACTGCCTGCAGCGTCTGGGGGGTATGTAGCCCTGCAGGCCCCAACTCACACTGCCTGCCCTCCCAGCTGTTCCAGAAGTGCTGCCTGGTACAGAGGATCCTGGAGGCCTGGGAAGCCAACGACCATACACAGTAAGAGTCTCGGGTACCCCCCTGGCCATTTGGGGATGCAGGGCTACATCTCACCAGGGTGTTGGCAATACTGTGTTCAGGACTCCAAGCTCAGTGTGGGGAATCAAGGGTGTTTGGCTCAGCCTGTACCTGTCCCTGTCCTGGAAGGGATCTTGCTACTGGGTGAACAACTGTGAGGGCTGCCCAGCAATGAGGGCATAGAGAGGTGACAAGAAGGGGCAGGTTAAGTGATGGCTAGACTAGACAGTGGTCCAGTGAGCAGCCCCTTATCTCCCAGCAGCCCATGTAGTCCCAATATCCTTGCCCAGCCTGGTCCTATGACCATTCTTTTTCTTTTTTTTTTTTTTTTTTTTCAGATTTTTTTTTGGGACAAGGTCTTGCTGTATATCCCAGGCTGCCCTCAAACTCCCAATCCTCCTGCCTTAGCCTCCTGAATGCTGGCCACTACCATTTTTGGTCGTCTCAAAACTTTAGGACACACTCTGCTAGCACATAGGGAAGCATTTTTATTTTAATCTTTCGGTGTCTTCTATTTAACTGAATCTTCCCTCGGGTCAAGAAGCATTTCTTGCGTGTTTTCCAGGGTCTGGGGCCACCCTCATTCACTGTGTTTCTGGGAGTAGGTGGAATCTGGATGGTGATGGGAGGGACTCATGGTATATCAGAGGGGTCTGAGTGCAGTTGTGAGATGTCACCTGTACCTGTGTGTGGTTGGTTGAGCAGAAACTGTGCTAGCCACATGGTAAGGAGGCCCCACCCAGCCCCAATGGCAAGTAGCGTCCTGGGAGTAGCATACACAGGGTGAGTTCTGCAGCTACCAGGCCTGGCTCAGCTCCACTGCTGCCTTTAATGGGACTTGGACCAACACCATGGCCTTTTGGCCTAAAATGAGCAGTCTCATTGCTTCTTGGTGGTAAGTTTGGCTGAACATGTTGTACATGGCAGATAGTCTCCAGTTAACAGCATCTTGGAGATGAAGCTGCTGGTCAGGTACTGAGTAATGACAGGCCTTTGCTCTGGACATTAACATAGGGTGACCCCAGTGGAAGAGAGGCCCTGGAATGGAGGTGACAGTGGAGAAGCTTTAGGAGGCCTAGATTACCTGGCCTTTTCAAAAGCAAGCTGGGCAAGGCTGGGACTGGATGGCTGGCTACCCTGACAATCCCTGTCACTTTCAGGGCAGCAGGTGGCATGAGACGTGGGAACATGGGCCACCTCACTCGGATCGCCAATGCAGTGGTACAGAACCTGGAGCGGGGCCCCGTACAAACCCACATCAGTGAGGTCATCCGAGGTGAGCCTACTGCCCTCATCTCTCTCTACCCTCTGTACTTCAGTGGGTGGTAACTACACTGCTATGGAACAGACCATGAGCCACCTTTGTTGTCCTACTTCCCACATTGGGTCTCTTCTCAGGGTAAGCTGGGGGTTTGCTCTATGGGGCAGACACCTCTGGAGAGCCTATCAAGCATCAGCACATAGTATAGGGGACTCAGCCTACTGGGGGCAGTCCATGGCTCCAGTGCTGGTACTCAGAAGCCGCAGGCTATCTTGTGCTCATGGTCTCCTCCTCTGCCTAGTACTGGCAGTCCTGGCCCACATTCCAGCTTTGCTCTGGCCTCAGGCATTTTGGGGACCTTCTGAATGTGAGTTTTGGGGGAACTGGAGGAATAGGTGGTATCCTGTCCCCCAGGACCTAGCAGTAGGAACTAGGCCCTGGGAGCCTGTGGTGTGGGTAATCCCATTTTGGGCTCTGAGCAGGACAGCAGCACAGTCCCCAGCAGATCCTTGCCCTCAGCTATTGTGCCCACTCCACTACCCCAGGTCCCTTCCTGCATGGCACTCCAGCAGGTTACTCATTCCTGTCCTTTTCGTGTTCTAAGCACAGTGTGGCTCTGTGCCCACACCTACTTTCTCATGCTGTGGACCTCATTGTCTGGCCTGTGTGCATGGGCTGAGCAGGGAAGGGCTGGGTGAGGGGAAGAGTAAGATACCAGCAAGCTGAGTGGGGTTTGTCTAGGTGCATTGAGACTTGGTTGGAGTGGAGAGGCAGTTTGCTTCAGAGATACTCAGGAAGTTGGCTGAGCATGAACAGTTGACACATCAGGCTCAGCACCCTGAGTTTTCTGGTGGGGGTCTGTTTGAGGGACCTGGCTCTCATGGGGATATGAGAAGACGGTCTTGCTGTACAGGGCATGTGCAAGGTTCTGCCTGGCACCAGGGTTGGGTCTGGTATAGAAGGTAAATAAGTTGTATATATCATATGTGGCTGAGGAGATGCAATCTGCAGCCCCACCTGATTGACTCCATGGTCCCCCTATGCGGCCCTCCTGGGCAGGTGTGAGGTGAGGAAGCTCCAGGTGGTCCTCTCTGTCCCCCAAGGCAAGAGAGAAGAGGTCTTCTCTGTCATGCTTTAGTAGCCTCAGGTGAGCTTGAGCTTGCTGGTCCATCATCACATATGATGAGAGCGTGAGGGCCCAGGGCAGGACAGCAAGCAAGCTGGGGGAGGTCTCTATGCTGATGGACAGGAAAAGCAAATGGGATGGGACTTGGGACCAGGGAGGTTCCCCAGGATGGAGCAGTTTGGGGAGGTGAAGGGTGAGCAGAAAGCTCTTTGCCTGGTCATCCCTCACCATTTCCAGATCACAACACACACAGCCCTGCAGGGTACTGCCAAACTCAGTCCTGTGAGGGATGGAGAAGGACGGTGGGTTGCTTTCTCAGATCCTGCTCTGCAGTGGCTGTTTTGTAGTCCTCAGGGTGTGCTCATGCACCAACAAGTAGACTCAGAACACTGGTGCCTCTTGACATCTCTGAAGGGACAAGGAAGTGTGCCCACTGCCCTGCTCAGGGTTGCTATGGCCTAAGGCCCTATGGGCCCTCCATCCCTAGCTATGTAGGCCTCTTTCCCACCATTTCCTACTTTGGGCCTCAGATGGACTAACTACAGAAGAGTGGCCCGTTCCTCTGGGGACCAGATGTGCCTGCCAGTGCTGTGGGTGTCCTGACTGTCCACACAGGTTTCCAAGGGCTCACCAGATAGCACTTCCCTTGCAGGGCTCCCTGCAGATTGCCGTGGGCGCTGGGAGAGCTTTGTGGAGGAGACGCTGACAGAGACCAACCGCAGGAACACTGTGGACCTGGTGAGCAAGCTCTGGGCTGCTCCTGTGGCATGTAGCTGCTGATAAGGCCACTGACAGTCCTGGATGCTTCACCCTACAGCATGGGCCAAGGAAGGCACAAGGGCAGCACTTGCAGCCTGCTGTCCGTAACAGACTACTGTGCTGAATCCCTCAGGGTCTCTGTGTAGAGCTAATGTTGACCCCTCAGTCCCCTGCCTCTCAGCAGGAGCTGCTACTTGTCTGTGAAATGCTCCTCATGCCTGGAACCCAGGATGCCCCCCTGCACCAGGGAGGTTGGGCTGCTACCGAGTCCTTGGCATCTCCTTACAGTACAGATGCACAGACTGACCAATCTGACAAGTGCCAGGAGGGGCCTCAGGCTGGACTGGGCGGGATCTGGGCCTCTGGCAGTGCTGGACTGGGTGGGGCCTGGGGTGCTGGCTGGCTCACATACCCACCCCATCTGGCCTGTGTTTTAGGTGAGCATTCACCACCTTCACTCCTCAAGTGAGGACGAGGACATTGAGGGTGCTTTCCCTAACGAGCTGTCCCTTCAGCAGGTGAGGGCATGGCCGGCACTCTGCACCCTGCCAGGCCTTTCCTGAGCCCATGCCCTTGGTAGCACTTAGTTCCCTGGTATCACACTGTGAAGGGTAGAGGTAGCTCATCCCCAAGCACGTGTGGGGGAGAGGGGAATCTGGAGGGAGAACCCCAGTCACATCACTTTGGTGAGACCCCTTGGGTCTGCTGAGCTTCAGAGTTAGAGTGAGGAAGATGCTCTTGTGTCCGTGACCACTCTGAACATACAGCCGGCGTCAGGATTCACCGCCACTTTGCCAGAGGCTCCTGAGCACCAGAGAAATCTGGCTTCCAAGGAGCAGCCTCCAAGGCTGTGGCCTGCTCCGTGACGGCCTCCCCTCCTCCCAGGCCTTCTCCGAGTACCAAATCCAGCAGATGACAGCCAACTTTGTGGATCAGTTTGGCTTCAATGACGAGGAGTTTGCAGACCAGGATGACAACATCAAGTGAGTCTGGGCATCTGGCATCATCTCTGGATGAGGTTTGATTTCCTCCTCCCTGAGATCTGGCCTAACGGAGGCAGCTCCCTGTGGTCCTTCCAGGAGCATAGCCCGATGTCCTCTGAGGGGACAGTGAATGTCCTCCCACTCCTTGAGTGCACCCAGGCCCACTGGACCAGCATCCAGTGGAGGCGCTGAGGGCTTTCCCCTTACCCTTGCAGTGCCCCGTTTGACCGGATTGCAGAGATCAATTTCAACATTGACGCTGATGAGGACAGTGTGAGTGACTAGGGGCTGTTGGTGGTGCTATAGGGCATGGCGTCATCTTAATGCCACTTGTCCACACAGCTCTGGCTGTGCAACATGGCACAGTGGATGGGGCGTGGGGGGCCTTGGCCAGGGAGCATGTGTCAGAACTGGGGGGGTTAGCCCCTCTGGGTAGAGCTGCCCTCCTTGCCTTCTCCTGTCCTGCCTTCCAGCCAGGTGAGGGTACCCATCCTGCGAGCTAAGCCCCTCTAAAGCCATGTGGAGACAAGCTTCCCTAGGCTGTCCAGAAACTGGCTCCATGTTTTCTGTCTTGCAGCCCAGTGCAGCTCTGTTTGAAGCCTGTTGCAATGACCGAATCCAGCCCTTTGATGATGAGGAGGAAGAAGACATTTGGGAAGATGAGGAGACTCGCTGTACTGCCCGAGTGATGGCCAGAGCCAGGTGCGAGGTCCAGCCATCATCTCAAAGCCTATACTGAGGGGTTACTGGCACAAGAGCACTCACTGGACACCCAGCCAGTCTTGCAGAGCTTGGGCACCCAGGGAGGTAGTGACCCTTCCTGAGGAGGCCAAAATGGAGGCTGGGAGCTGAACAGTGCTCTTCACTTCTGGACACCCTGTGCCCCTAGCCCCAAACCTTGGGCGATCAATTGCACTCCAGAGTTGGGTATCCAGCCCAGCCACCAGGCATCTGACTGTGCCCCTGGTCTTCCCTCCCCCACGCCAGGTTTGGAGCCCCCCACACCTCAGAAAGCTACTCAAAGAATAGCCTGGAGCACAGAGGCCAGGACAGGAAATCTGGCTCAGAGGCAGCCAGGAACATACCTGGGCTGGACACCCCTCCAGCTGCTGTGCAGAATGAAGGTTCCCTCTCAGAGGGTGACTCAGAAGGTAGTTCTGGGGACCCAGCAGGGGATGTGGGTGTTAGGGACAGGATGTGGTGCTCTGGCTGGACTTCCTTCATAGCTACTGCATTTCTGGCTGCTCATGGCCTGCATCCCTGTCTGCACACACCTTCATACACATGTTCCTGGAGGCAGAAGCTTTCATAGCTGTTCTTCAACTGTCATGGCTGCAGATCTACTCTGCACTGTACCCAGAGCAAGATGGTATCCTATCCCTTACCACCTCTGTTGTGGTCATTCACAGCTACATCTATATGGTTGGTGTTCACACTATCTCTGTTGGGGAAGGGATAACCACCCATGTAATCTGGATGCTGTCTCTACACAACCTGCCACCCCTCAGATGTACTCAGCAGCACAACCCACTTCACATACTTCACCTCTTTGTCCTCTGTTAGGACAGATGGGACAGGGCACATGAGTAGCTACATCCACACCTATCACCCCTACTGGAGGTGAGATGGATTCATTGGTGCCTTGTCAAACAGATCAGCAGCACACATTTACTGTTACATGTACCCCAGAGGTGTCAACAGGACACCTCAAGACCACCCCCCAGGTGTTCTGGGGTCTGAGGGCTTCACCACCTTCTTGGGGGGTGCTCCTTTGAGGGGCTAATGGGCAAGTGCCTGGGGAATTTTGCAGGCTCAGATGCCTCAGGCAGAGAGGACTTGACCAGATCTCCTTCCTGGGAGCAGCCTTAGGTTCCTATGAGTTCCGTGGAGCCCCCTGAGATGTGGGTGCTGCCTCCTCCAGGTCTATGCATAATAGACCTGCCCACCTGTTTTGTTTTGTTTTTTAATTTTATTCTTTACATAATCCTATGAACCTACCCACTCTTGACTGCTGCATCTCTCCCTGGCAGGCACTGCATGGACGGCGGTGTTTGATGAGCCAGTGAATCCGACACTCACAGTCCCAGCAGCTGCAAGGGATGTAGGTTCTAGTGTGTGGGCAACTGGCCCCTCAGCTCCAGAGGAGAAAGGCTGGGCCAAGTTCACTGACTTCCAGCCTTTCTGCTGGTAACAAACACATTGGTGTATAGGGCTATGCCAAGAACTGCCTATTGAGGTTGGGAGGTGACTGACCCCACCCCCAGGCTCATCCTTTCTTTATCCTCATTTGCAGCTCCGAGTCAGGGCCCAGGTGCAGCTCTCCTGTGGACACGGACCATATCCATGCTGGGGGCAGCCATCACACAGACCCAGGAAAAACCTGTGAGTAGCAATGGTGTAGGCTGCGTTTCAGGCTCCTGTGGGGGAACCTGGCCTTGCCTAATTCCCAGGCCTAAGGCAGACCAGTTCTTTGGCACATGGGAGGAAGTAGTCAAGGCCCCAGTTATGACCATGTCTCAGTACTGGGGTTCATAACCCTTATGGGATTGGAGCTGCCATGTGCCAATGGAGGAACAGGTCTATTAGGCTGCACTCAGAGTCAGGTGTGACCAAACAAGGCCTAGGTCTGCATTCTGTGTCCTGGCAGCAATGTTGGGTACCAGTTTAGAGAAGCTTGTGAATGGGCCACAGGCAACAAACTGACCCTGGGGCTTGACCAAAGCCCCTGACCCCCTCCTTCAATTAGATGGGCTTAAAAGCCCTCCAAGCTGAGCACCGGTGACTCATGCCTGTTATCATAGCTCCTTGGGAGGCTGAGATGGAGGCTTGCAGTTTGAGGTCAGCCGCGCAAATAGTTTGTGAAATCCCCAACTCCCAAATAACCTGAACAAAACAGACTGGAGGTGTGGCTCAAGCAAGCAATAGAGTGCCTGCTTTGCCAAGTGCAAAGAGCCCTGAGTTCAAACCTCAGTCCCACCAAAAAAAAAAAAAATGCTCTAAGAAGACTAACAGCTGCCACTTGACATTTCCATCCTGGGTGCCAGGCTTGTAATTGTGACAGTGCCCGTGAGGATGGTAAAGGCCTCCCTAAGTCCCCTCTGCCTCTTCTGAGACTAGTGCACATCTGTCCTGTCTGGGGGTGGGGGAAGGGCACATAGCAGTTCATGTACACGTTTAGACACACACATATACAGGTAATACTCAGCAGATCATGTCTAAGATGTTTATGTCTCTTGGGGGCTGCATACTGGCACTTGAAGGTTTGGGGGCTCTTTGGGGCCATCTGCCCTCATGAACAGCACAGGTGTCTTTGCTTTGCAGTTGGTCGTACCTCGCCTTGTGCCTGGAACGTGTGTGTCACTAGGAAGGCCCCCCTGGTGGCCTCTGATAGCAGCTCCTCTGGGGGCTCTGACAGTGAGGATGACGAGAAGGCAGCTGGTGCTGTGGAAGCTGTGAGCACAGGCCATGGCCCGGAGGCACCCCGGCTGCCCAGGACAGAGGAAGCTGCTGTTGGCAGGTGTGCAAGGTGTGGCAGACTTGTTTGGGGCCCCATTGTATACACAGTGTGGCTTCCAGTCTAAGGGCCACAGGCCTCTGGCCCCATAGCCACCACGGTCCAGGCTAAGTCTCTAGCTTTCAGCTCCTTTTAGACCAAGCAGGGACCAGGCTGGGGTCCCTCACTGCTGTTCCAATGGCTGCATGATCCTGTGGAGGTAGGCTCTAGGGAAGACAATGCCCTTGCATAAAGGTGGAGGCTGTACAGGAGGCATAGGGACTTCTTTCTCCTGATGTAGTAGTGCCTATTTTCTGTGAGTAACTGAGAAGATAGGGTGTACTTGGGTGGACAGTCACTGCCACATTTGGCCTTAATTGCAGAGAACAATCGGATTCTTGGGTTCTAGGTCTAGCTGAGCCTCTTGGGTTCTGGGGTTGATCCAGATAGTGCTTGAGTGGGGAGGGGCATGACCTTTAATCTGCTACTGGCTAGGCTGTGTCTGTGGGAGTCCCTGTCATGCATCCGCTGTTCTCTTTGTGGGAGGGCATGTGTTGGCTCCACTCAGGTGCCCAGCACACTCAGAAGGTAGGACAGGCCACATCTCAGGACTGAGCTTGGATCATCTGAACCCTGGCTAGGAAGTACAAGCAGCTTGTAGGCTTGAGGGCCCTCTCTAGGGCAGAGACGACAGACACATCCTCCCTGTATGGAGGCCAACAGCGTACTGGCCCCTCCAGTGAACCCAGGCTCATGTGTCCACCCAGAGGAAGGTCCTTGGGATCCATCAGTGAGCTACCCATGAGCAGGGTGGGATCAGGGTGAGGCACAGGAGCATAAGTTACTACATGCTGGTGTAGGATAACTCATCTGTGCTGAGGCCCTGAGGCAGGAGTTCCTGGTAGGTTTAGGATACAGTGAGGGAAGTTCCCAGGGCTGGACCCCACCAGAAGGGGATGAGGTACTACCCTGGCTAGGGTGGGCACTAGCCTGACTGCCTAGCTCAACTCTGCCATGGTGCATGGTGCCATGGTGCATGGCCCTGGGTCTAGCCTGCCCTTCCTTGTCCTGCAGGTGGGGTAGACCTGCCTGGAAAGGCCATGCCCATCACCCCAGGTAGTTCTGGAGGGTCCCCTGTGTCATTAGGGCTTGAGTGTCTTCCCCAGCCAGGCTGAGAGCTCCAACCCAGTGGATCCATCATTGGTGCAGCTGATCCAGCTCCCATCCAAGGCTCACTAAGCCCCTGGGTCTACGTGGTCCTCTCCAAATGGTCACCCTGACCTCCAGCAAGTTGGGGCTCAGCCCTGGGAAACTGGAACCAAGACTGTTAAGAGAGGGGCCTACATTCTCACTGTTAACATGATAAAATTAACCAAAAGGAAAGCCTGGGCAAAGAGCTCTTTCGGTTGAGTGCACACAGCCTCCTTGTTTTGTTTTACTTTGCTTTTAAAAAGACAGGATCTCACTATGTAGCCAAGACTGGCTCAGAACTTGCTATGTAGTCTACATTGACTTGGAACTTGCTGTGTAGTTCAGAATGGCTTGGAACTTTATGTAGTTCAGCCTGGCCCTGAACTCATGGTCCTCCTGGCTCAGCCTCTTGAGTGCTAGGATTATAGGCATACAACACCACCATGCTGGATCACAGGCTTCTTGTTAAGAGTTTAGGATCACTGAAAATCTTCAAAACCTTTACCCACTTTCCCCAAATGCTTCATAGAAAACTTCTTAACCCTGCTATAAAAAGCAGGTGTTACTCCGCAAAGTAAACCACCTTTTTCCATGACCGTCTGCATAAAACTTGCCTCGTAGATGCATTATTGGGGTGAGTCCTAGTCACCTTGTAGGGGCAACTCACTTGCTTTCTGGCCAGTCTGAACACCCTTCCCTGGGTCAAAGCCTCAGTGTCCATGCACTCTAGTAGGCCCCAGGGCCCATCTTCTCCTGGTGCCTGGGCAAGGTAGACCTGAAAAGTAGACCGCTTAGTGTCCAGCAGGGCTCTTTATACTGTCCTGTCCCTGTGCCAGTATAAAGTTGGGGTTGAAATCATGCAGCAAAGGCATCAGGATCCTGGAAAATAAGGCAGGCACTTCACGAAAACCAGGGTCTGAGTGCTCTGTGGAACTCAGTGCAGCAGAGCCACCTGGATGATTGCAGCTCCTGGGCCACCCACAGAGGGCAGAGTGCAATGCCTCCCAGGCCACCTTCTGGATGGAGTCACCCTGCTGGTATCTGGGTACATGAATTTGGGCAGCCTTGAGGGTGGGGCGCCCATAACTGGAGCCTGTGTCTGCCACACAGGGCCAAGTATGCTGACAGCATGCTGCCAAATCCTGCCTGCCCTGCACCTTCAGAAGTGACCACTGCCCAGGCAGTGGCAGTGCTCCCTGAGGCCACCATAGTACTGAGCAAGACAGGTCCTCCCACAGCTGCTCCAGCCATCTCTGCCATGGCTGTCGCAGTCCCCCCAGGGCCCATCATGGCAGTAACCACAGCAGCCCCAGCCATAGTGGGGACAGTGACAAAGGACAGGTAAGCAAGTTGGCCAAGGAAGGGAGGGGTGAGACTGGATGAGCTCCGGAGGCCCAAGTGTTTCCAACCCTGCCCGGTTTCTGCAGGAAGACAGATGCCCCACCAGAAGGAGCTGCCTTAAATGGTCCTGTGTAAAGCTGCTGCCACCCAGCCACGGCACCCCTGGTCAGGCTGCATCCTTAATCAAGAAAACTACCTGGTGATGCAATTCATTTCTTTCTTTTTTAATTTAATTTTAAAATAAATGCTGCATTGGTAAAGCTGGCAGTTGGAACCAGTCAGATGACCCAGCTTGCATCTTTCCTGCCCAAACCTGAGTCATTCATTCAGGCCATGCTAGAAGACAGGATGCACCTGGCTGTTCCCCAGGTGCAGGTCCAGGTCCTGGCACAGCAATAAGGTCCTGAATGTGCAACCTCTGCCTGCAGGAGTCAGGGTAGGGGTGGGGCCAAGACCCTGAAGTGCCACTAGGACTTGATGGGCAGGAAAGGAGTGGACTGTTTTCACCGATAATTTTCAATGCATGCACTTTGTATCCAGCTACAGCACAGGGTCTCCTCTGACGGAATGAAGGCCTGAGTTAGGGAGACCTGACCCCCACAAATGCATGTGGGTCAGACTTTATTTGGCCTTGGGGGGGGGGGTCAAACCCCAGCACTGTAGCTGCTGGGTGGTCCTTGGAGCTAGCATTGAACCAGGCTGGAATTATGACTGCCTTAAAAAAACAAGCCTCTGGACCTGGAAGTGGGGGTGTCTCTGTGTTCAGCAAGGTAGGCCAGCGTGCTTCGGTGGGTGGTTAAGGGTGCCTGGCAGGAGCTGACTGACTTTGGGCATGTAGGAGCAGGCACAGCAGGGCACCTGGGGGCTCAGAGACCGGGCAGGCCCATGTTGTCCAAGAAGGATCCGAAAGGTTATTTTATGTTGAGTCCTTTTTTTAATGTTCTGACCATCTGACAGGGCACCCCACCCCAATCCCCAATAAAGGTTGTTATCATTCTTACTGACAAGTTGTGTATTGTTAAGCTACAAGCACTGGAGCTCCAACTCGGTTGGGGGCAAAAGGTACCTTTTTTTTTTTTATACTGTCCCCCAGACTCATCTCTGTGGGTAACAAGGGTGGAGTCAGCCCATGCACAGCAGTAGGTCTCTCTCTACATTGGCACAGATACTAAGCTGTTTTTGTTTGTTTGTTTAGGGAATAAAAACCTCTACCTCAATCTATGACTCAACCCTAGACAACAGAACAGATGATTGATAGGCCCGAGGGTACTGTCCCCAGGACCCTTCCCCTTCCTTTTTTTTCCTGCCCTTCTGTAACTCCCCATCCCACTTTGTCTTCAGTGGTTGGGCAGGAGGGGCAAGTGAAGACCAGACCCTTCTAGAAGGACCGTGTTGCTAAAGTGACTGACTCAGCCACTAAAGGTTGTCTGTCGTCTGCCGTCTTCCTCCATGGGGATGGTGCACAAGACCCAGTCAACTGCTGAGGCCCGCATCCGTCCCTTCCTCCCTCCCAGCAGCATCTCAGCTCCTTGTCCTGTCCCCCGTGGGTCCTGGGGTGCTGGCTGACCTTGGCTTCTGGCTGGTGCTCATCTGCTGAACCATCAGGGTACCTTCTACTCTCCCACCTTTGACTTCAATTTCCTCAAAACAAACATGAAATGGGGAGAGCAGGGTCTGTCCACTGAGCCCTAGAAGAGGCCTGGGCTTTCTCATGGTCCACCTGAGATCACCCCTATGTCCAGCCATGGGGAGGAGTTGTAATAGGTCAACAACAAACAAACAGTGGAGCCAGTGGGGAGTCCAAGATTCTTGACAGCTTCAATCTCCTACAAGGCTGGCTCCACACCAGCAGCCCCTTTGACCACCCCAAGCCACCACTTTCCTTTGGCCTCTGCTATCTTCTGCCTGGTCCTGGCTGTGAGGACACAGCCATGGAGCAGGTGAAGCCCTGGTCCTGCTCATGAGCAAATAAATGGAAAAGGAGAGCAACAAACCCAGCAGCAGAAATCCCCATGATGCCCTGAGATGGGATGATCAAAGTCCTTTAAGGTGACCCCAGGGAAGGAAAAGGAGCTGGCATCTACAGCAGAATCCTAAGCAAGAGAGAGACAGACTGAAACTGACCAGTCCCTGTGGTGCTGTCCCTCACTCTGCCATTCTCTTTTTCCCTTCTTAGTTGCCTTAAGGATCTTCTTATTTCCCCTGGGAGCCCACTCTCCTTCTGCCCGCCCCCCCCCACCTCCCCATGTGGCCTTTGTCCTGTAGGCCCAGAACAGCCTCCCAGGGGCTACAAGGTCTACTTCATTTCACCATATCCCCCAGAGCCTCCCTGATGCCAGCTGCTGTCCCAGGGCTATTTTGGGGGAAGGGAGCCTTCTGCTCCAGGGTGCCAGTCCCAGGGCCAACCTGAGGGCTGGAGGGAATCAGAAGGCCACATGGCAAGCATGGGTCTGATGAAGCCCTGCCTTCCACAGAAAAGCTGCTACCATGGCCACAGGAGCTCGGTGGGGGCAAAAAAGATGATGCCAACCCTCTGTTCACATGGTGGACACCAGGTGGCCCTTCTGGACAGGCTGAGAACATGCCGGGCCCTGGGCTGAGTTGGGCATGGGGGTGAGGCAGGCACTCGAGTGTGTCGTTAGTTCTCTCTTTATATAGACTCTGGTTCTACAAACAGCTCATCACAGCCAGCCAGCCGGGGCCAGCACACCAACAGGCAGGGTGGACTATTTACAGGGCCACTGAAGGGCTGTACCATGGCCGCATCTGGCTTGGCGCTCAGCCATGACACCACAATAAGTTAGGGCTGGCTGGGCAGGGCGGGGCGGGGGCTGTACATACAAGTGCTGGGGGCTCAGGGCCTCAATACTGTCGAGGGCCGGGGCTGTAAACATGGCCGGGGCGGCCCTGCCCACCCCTAAGTGGTCTGTAACGACTGGAAGCAGAGCAGCCCAGGCAGGGCCGGGAGGGTCAGGCGTCCGACAGGCAGCTCTGGATCCGGTCCACCCACTGCTGGGCCGAGGGCACGTCCTGGGCACAGAAGTTGTAAACGCGACGCGTCGTCTTCACCTGGGAAGAGCAGGTCACTGACTCCACGGCTCCCACAACCAAGAGCCCCTCCTCCCATTGCTGAGCCCCAGCAGAGGCTCACGTCAAAGAAGGCCTTCTCGTCCACAGTCTTGGGGGCACCCATGGTGGGCGTGCCAGGCACCACAGCCTCCACCTCCGCCAAGTCAATGACACCCTTGCACTCTGTGTCCACACGGTGGTCATAGTAACGCAGCTGGGATAAGGGGTGGGGATACACGGTCAGGGGCAACTCCATCCTATCAATCAGTTATCTCCTCCCCGCCACCCATCACTCACCTGGTGCTTGGTCTTGTCTAGCACAAACCAGCGGGCCTTCCAAGGCTTCATGAAGGCCCCCTTCTTGTACAGAGTACCCTCATAGGACCTGTATTTCCACCAGAACCAAGGCCAGGCTAGACGTCAGGAAGGGGACTATCATCTCCAGAAAAAACGGTCCCTCCTATACCATCACCCCCAATACCAAATACCAGCCTTGGGGTCAGAGAAGCAGCCCCATACAATAGGGCAAATACCCCAAAGATGAGGAACACTCAGCTGTGACCCAGCCTCACTTGGTGCAAACCTATGGGTGCCCCACAGCCCTGCTGCCACACCCTGCTGTGATCACCAGTTAGTTCTACATCCCAAACCCCTTCCAACACTGGTTTATGCTTGGGCAACCTGTCATGGGCTCCCTCAGAAGTCTTTCCACCCAAATACTAGAACCTCCAAAAAGGGAACCTACCCCCTCATCTGAGAAATCACCCCAGGTCCCAGCCCCTAGCCCAGACATGTCCATGCAGCAGTGTTTCTCGTACCTGTTCTCGCTCTCAGCTGTCTGGAACTGGCTGTACAGGGTGCTGGTGCTTCGGCGGGCAGCCTGGCGGGAACTGGATGTGGTTGAGCCACTGCTCTGGTCACTGTCCAGGCTGAGGCTCAAGGTGGAACCCACGGGCCCCTCCTGTAGGTACACACCCAGCGAGCGGCGATGGTGTGGCACACTGGATACTAGTAGGGAGCTGGGGGTACTCTGGTGGCAGGAGTAGGATTTGTGTCAGGGCTGGGCAGCCCTTGCCGCCTCCTGGAAACACACCCACCTGGTCCCTCAGCCTAGCCCCCATGTCCTCCCCTACTCACACGTCCATCTGGCCGGCCTTCAAGGCACTGTGCAGCCTTCACTCGGTCCCAGGTATCCTTCCAGCGCTCAGGGGGTCGACCCAGCTCTGTCTCCAGCCGCTGCAGTTCCTGGGAAGAAACAGCAAACAAAAAGGCAATTCAGAAAAAAAATATCCAGACTGGAGCATAGCAAAGACAAAAGGAAGGAAAATATGGGAAAGAGATAGATAGATACAATTTTTTAAAAAGTCTAACATGGAACTAGAGTACAGAAGGAGGGAATGTGCACAATCAGTATTTGGAGACAGCAGTCTTCCCAATCATCAAATAACATAATAGGAGGCACTACAAACCCCAACTAGAGATTAATCACAATGCACAAACACACCAGGATGTTAACAGAAAAACTGTTGGAAAAAAAGAAAATCCCAAGACCGGGGCTGGGTATGTAGGTCAGTATCAAAATACATGCTTAGCACATATGAGGCCATCAATTCGATCCCCAGTACCACCTCCCCGCCACGCACAAAAAAAAAAAGAAAAACCCAAAACCTAAAACCAGTCAGAAGAAAAAAAGACATGCTTTCCTCAAGAGCATGTCTGACTTTGAAACAGAAACATGGGGAGGGTTTCTGCTTCCAGCCATGACAAATTAGTCTCTAGCTAGCTCTCCCTTTAGATGCAACTATGAAACTGAAGAACAGGAACCAATTGCTTTCAAATGTTGGACAACCAGCAGGGCAGCACTGAGACCCTGAGACAGGCCTACACAAGGTAAACCCTACAATCACCCCCATTTTCTGTCAGGGAGGGAGTCAATCAAAGCACTACACTGTAGCCTTGCTGAGTTGAAGAGGCAGAAATAGAAAATTCAGGGCCCCTAGTGCAGGGGATCTGCTGGGCAGCCTACAAGAAGGGAGGGAATACTGCAGAGAAGCAGTTCCAGAAATCTATAGAAGCTGCCTTGAGACTTTGGCTGATTAAGCTGCCCGTATACAAAGCAGATGTCACAAGAACTGGCAGAGAATAGCTATTAAGAGCCTACATGGTTACATAAGGTGGAAGATGTAGAAATTTCAGATGGCCAGAGTGGTGAGGCCTCACTGAAGACACAGAAACTTCACCTGAAATCCTGGAGAAGCCCTGTTGTAGGAAAGGAATACGCTAAGCCTGGAGCCCAGAAAAGATCAAGCTAAGCCTACAAGGATAAAACCCAAGACTCTAAAGGAAGACAACATAATACTAACCCTCAGCAATGTAGGAACTCTCAAGTCCAGCTTGTAACAAGAGATTAGAAAAGCAAAAAGATAGGAAAATGAAGAAAAAAGTTAAGCAAAACACAGCCAGAAATAAAACCAATGTTAGAATTAATATACAAGAAACACAAAACTTACTGTAAATAAGATTTAAAGAAAAAAAAACAATGGTTGAAAATTTAAGGAAATCTCTAGAGAAATGAAAACTGTTAAAAACAAGACAAAACAAAACGGGCTAGGAATGTAGTTCAGGAATACAGTGCTTGCCTAGAATGCGTGAAGCCCTGGGTTTGATCCCCAACACCTCAAAAAATTAAAAAATATAGCCAGTCACTGGAGGCTCAAGCCTATAATCCTAGCTACTCAGGAGGCAGAGATCAGGAGGATAGCAGGTAGAGGCCAGCCCAGGCAAACAGTTCTCAAGCCCCTATTTCAGGAAAAAAAATCACGAAAAAGGGCAGGCAGAGGGCCTCAAGTGGTAGAGTGCCTGCCTGGCAAGCCTGAGGCCCTGAATTCAAACCCCAGTACCACCAAAAAAAAAGCAGTGGCTTAAAATGTATTTAATAAAAATGATCATCCCAGCAATCTTAAGAAGCTTAAGCAGCTCCAAAGCAGGATAAATACAAAGAAAAAAAAATACACTATAGCCAAACTGCTGAAACCAAAGACAAAGAGAAAATCTTAAAGGTGGAGAAAAAACAGAGTGGCACTGTACAGTTCATAAGAGTTTGAATGAGCACTGATTTCTAGTCAGAAGCAGTGAAAGCCAGAAAATAATCTAATGATATCTCCAAAATGCTGAATGTAAAAAGCTGTTAACCTAGAATTCTGCATCCAGAGAAAATGCCCTTTAAGAAAGAATGGCAGCCAGGTACCAGTGGCTCACACCTGTAATTCTAGCTAGTTGGGAGGCTGAGATCAAGAGAATTGAGACTCGAGGCCAGCCCGGGGAAAATAGTTTGCAAGAGCAAGATCCCATCTCCAAAATAACCAGAGCAAAATGGACTGGGAGAGCACCTGCTTTGCAAGCCCAGAAGCAAACGAACAACAACAAAAAAAGAAATATACCTATAATCCTAGCTACTTGGGAGGATTGAGATTTGTGGTCTGCCCAGGCAAACAGTTCAAGAGACCCCCATCACCAAAATAATCAGAGCAATATGGACTGGAGGTGTGGCTCAAGTGGTAGAGAGCCTGCTTTGCAAGCACGAAGCCCTCCTGAGTAGCTCAGTAACAAGGTGTTTGTCTAGCATGTGTGAAGCCCTGGATTCAAAAAATTAAAAAGTATAGCCAAACACTGGTGGCTCACACCTGTAATCCTAGCTTCTCAGGAGACAGAGACCAGGAGGACTGTAGTTCAAAGCCAATTTTATACAGCCATGAAGAAGAACGAAATGTTATCATTCGCCGGTAAATGGATGGAATTGGAGAACATCATTCTGAGTGAGGTTAGCCTGGTCCAAAAGACCAAAAATCGTATGTTCTCCCTCATATGTGGACATTAGATCAAGGGCAAACACAACAAGGGGATTGGACTTTGATCACAAGATAAAAGCGAGAGCACACAAGGGAGGGGTGAGGATAGGTAAGACACCTAAAAAACTAGCTAGCATTTGTTGACCTCAACGCAGAGAAACTAAAGCAGATACCTTAAAGCAACTGAGGCCAATAGGAGAAGGGGAGCAGGAACTAGAGAAAAGGTTAGATCAAAAAGAATTAACCTAGAAGGTAACACCCACGCACAGGAAATCAATGCGAGTCCACTCCCTGTATAGCTATCCTTATCTCAACCAGCAAAAACCCTTGTTCCTTCCTATTATTGCTTATACTCTCTCTACAACAAAATTAGAAATAAGGGCAAAATAGTTTCTGCTGGGTATTGAGGGGGGAGCGGGAGGGGGTGGAGTGGGTGGTAAGGGAGGGGGTGGGGGCAGGGGGGAGAAATGAACCAAGCCTTGTATGCACATATGAATAATAAAAGAAACAGAAAAAAAAAAAAAAAAAGAGACTCTATCTCGAAAATACCCAACACAAAAAAAGCTGGTGGAGTGGCTCAAATGGCAGAATGCCTGCCTGGTAAGCATGAGGCCCTGAGTTCAAACCCCAGTACTGAAAAAAAAAAAAAAAAAAACAGGAATGAACGAAGCAAGATGCCATGAAGACATTTTCAAATAAACAAAAGCTGTGGACCTGCATTACAAGAAATACTAAAAAGTTCTTCAGGCTGAAAGGAAATAATAACCAGACCTGATCTACACAGAATAGAGAACACTGGGAATGGCCAAAATAGAAAGCTTCTTCCTTGTTTCTTAATTTTTTTAAGACAAAGTTAACTAAAACAAAAATAGCCCATGCTGTGCGTACTTTTACATTTTAGAAAGACTAAGTGATTCTTGATCAGATCAAGATGACTCCAAGACACTAGAGATTACCAGAGATATCACAGGAGTTTCTTCTGTCTGTGCCTAGATCAGCAGGCAGTTCATGGTGGTGGGGAAGGCAGGGCCAGCCCAGCCCCCAAGGGTACTGGACTGACACACATTCATGCACACGTGCACACATGCACTGCACAGGCATGCCCTCAGTGTCTGAACAAGTGGGAAGAGCTGCCAGGCAGGTGCTACGCACCTCTAGCAAGCGTGAGATGGCATCCGGCTGGACTCGAGGACGGCTGTCATAGCACGGCCATACCACACGGCGCCTGCTCTGGGGAGCGCCTCCATCAGGTCGTTCCTCCTCTGGTGGCTCAGGGGGCCCCTGGGCCAGCTCCCAGTCATAGGGAGGGCCCTCAGCCAGCGTCTCCTCAGTATAGAAATCCCACACTTTCAGGTTGGACACATTGCTGTAGGGCCGCAGGACCTGGGGGCGAGCCTGATGTTGAGAAGCTGTGCCAGGCAGGATCTGCCTGCCCCAGCCAGGCCTCACTCACCTCCGTGTCCTCGGGCGCATATGTATAGTTATAGAACACAGGAGTCCTCTTGCTCAGTCGGTCCACATACTCCCACACAGATCTGCATGCCAGCTGGCCCTTGCGGTCACCCTTCTCTTCATACAGCAGTCCTGTGCAGGGGCTGTACTGAGCCTGGGCCCCTCCCACCCAGGGAGCTGATCAGACACACAACCCCCACACCCCAGCCACATACCCAACTCAATACGCTCATAGTCAGAGTCCAGCAGAAAGGTCCGGAAACGGCGGGATGCGTGGTGGTAACCGAGGAACTTGAGGTAGAACTGGCTGAACTCAAACTCCATGGGGAACTGCAGGTGGACCTACATGTTGTAGGGACCAGGGATCAGAGGTCAGGTCAAGGAGCACAGTCCACACCCACCCACAGGGCCAACTGCCCACCTGGTATACACAGTCCAGAAACTGCAGGAACACAGGAGTGAAGCCACTGCTTTGCCCAGCCAGGGTGTGGGCCCCACGGTGGCTAAAGCGATGGCCAAAGGATAGCCACTCCTTCTCCACCAGCAGGCGGAAGCCTTCCAGAGTGCGGTAGAAGGGATCTGAGAGCAGCTGCACCAAGGATACCACCTGCCAGCACCACCAGCTGTCAGGAAGGCACCCAGGGACTCCAGCCCACCCTACCTACCCCTGCACCTGCCACATACCTGGGTGGTGATGTCCCAGCCATCCTCCAGGCTCACCAGGACAGAAGAGCCTGAGTCCAAGAGTTCTACTACCAGCACCGATATCTGCAGCAGCTTATGGATCTGCAGGGACAGGTAGCCCGTGGACCCCATCACCTACCAGCTCTCAAAGGCCATGTGTCTAGAGCACCCGTGTGAAGCTGGCAGTGTCTCCAGCCATTGGGTGGGCAGGGCACTGGATGGACACACGCTGCTTTGGTCATCAAAGCCCACTCCCTCCCAGGCCCCCCAGGACCTGGGGAGGAGGCCAATTTAGCAGAAATCCTGGCAGCCCTTTCCCCAAGCCCTCTAGCATTCATAAGGCACCAGTGATGTAATGCCTAGCCCCACACTCCAAAAGACAACAACGCAGCAGTGGAGGGCCCCGTTCCATAAGCCACATTCCACACTGGCTATCAACCACCTAAGCTCAGCAGGCTGCCCCAGACACCCGTCTCACTGCTGGCCCAGGTCCCCAGCTGCCTCCCAGGCACCAAGAGCCCACATGGAAAATGACCCAGCACTTAGACACACAAACTCAGATCCCTGCCACTCAACTCCAGCCAGGTGGTAGGCCTAGCACTCGTGTGTGGAGGGGCAAAGGGCAGTGGAGAGACCTGGATCAGCCACTCTGAGTCTTCCAGTGAGCGCAGGAAGGAGGCTGGGCTGGGCTCGGCAGCAGGGTAGCCAGGGACGCAGGCCTTTAGCAGTTTCTTGAAGCTAGCCTTCACCTGCCTTGCCTCAAACACCTCGATGGGCACCAGTTCCCACTGCTGCAAAGGATCTGGTCTCACACCCTGGGAAGAGATCAGTCAGGTGTTGTGAGCCACGGCCAGCCCTGTGCCCTCACCTGGCCCCATGCCCCCTATCCCAATCACCTTGAGCTGTGCTTTGTCCCCAATGATGTAGAGGGCTGCACGCTGGGGCCGCAGAAAGCCTGGGTCAGGGGGGGCCCCATTGGCCTGGGGGGGGCTCAGGACATCTCTGCCAGCTAACCGAGAGCCCACATCAGTGCCAAGCCCACTGCTGCGCCCACTGGCCCGGACGCTGCCCCACTTCCCTGCAGAGGAGAGACTATAGGTGAGTGCTGGAGTAGGGCCAGGGCACCACTTACCTGGGGCTGGCTGGGCCTGGCCTCCAGGGAGGGGCTGAGCTCCCAGATAGGGTGGGGTGGTCGACAGGCAGTGCAAGGGAGGGCTGGAACACACAGATGCTGAGGCACATGGGGAGTGGCCTGTGTTAGTGTCTGGGGTGGGACTCAGGTGTCAGGCAGGTAAGTAACCAGGGCTGGAGGGAGGGATCAGTTATACTGGTCTGTCACAAAGGGACCGTTAGTGCCAGGTGTGAAAACAGGTATTAGTGCCCGAGACACCTCAGCTCACACTGGGGACCATCAGCGCCAGGTAAGGGAGGAGCCCCCAGTACGGTACCTCGGGGCGCGGTCCGTCTAGAGGCCGAGGCCGCCATGGGGTTGGACAGCGTGGTAACCCTGGCTCTGGGGCTGGGCACTGGGGGCACAGCAAAGAGAAGGCTCAGACCTGGCCCGAGGCCTCAATTGCCACCAAGCCCCACTTCCAGGGACCCTGGAGCCAGAAGAGGTCAGTGCCAAGTCCTGAGTCTCAAAAGAACAGAGCAAGACGAGCTCTTTCCAGTCCAGGCAAGGGGTGGCCTGGGGACAGCCAGGCAACAGAGGGTTCCATGGTGCTAGCAAGAGTCAGAACCTGGAACAGCTCAGAGCAGCCTTGTCCTGAAAGTCCCTCCTCAAGAGCCCTGCCCCTCAGACCCTCCTCCCTCAGCTCAGGCTAGACCTGTCTAACCCGCTGTGCTCAGACATGCTCAACACACAGTCACACCATGGCCTTGCCAGGACCCGGTATAGGAAGGATCCGAGAGCTGCAGCCTGGAGGCCTGCAGGCTTCTGGAAGAGGGAGACAGCAGGCCCAGAGGGATGGAAAGCAGTCCTGTTCAGAATGCAGGCAGATCTAAGCCCTGGTGCAGCACTGGGAGACCTACAGGCTGGGACAATACGGCCCAGAGGCCTAGCTGTGTGGCCTGAGTGGCAAAGGCTGGGAGGGTCTGGGTCACATGGTGGTCTGAGCACTGGCTTACCTGCCTATGCAGAGGCCTCATGAGAGAGAGGGGCCCAGGTGACACCACCATCTACCACTGTTACTACAGCCAAGCACAAGGCCAGTCAGTCCTGCCCTGCCTTCTCTGACTCTGCGTGGCAGTCACCCAGCTTACAATGAGGACAGCATCGGCCTGCTTAGGATGCTAGCTACAACCTGAGAGTTGAGCTGTGCGCAGCCAGCTGCCCCTCCATTGCTGAACAACAGGGGACGGCCCTACTCCCTAAGCTCAGAACATGGGGAGGCACACACATCCCGAGGGGAGGGCAGACGGCTACAGGCAAGGACTGCAGACCCAGGTGGTCAGCACACAGGAACCAGGTAGGAGAGCAGACTCAAGGACATCCGGGCTGCAGGATGACTCTGCCCATGGGAGGTGCTACCAGTCCATGAAAGCCATCAGTGCATCCACTGTGTAACCAGGAGCTGAGGAAAACATGGCCCCCACACCCTTGAGGGATGACTGAAGGTGGAAGGTAATGGCTGACATGCAGCTACCACCTGGCTGGGCCAGGGTGACTCATTCCCCACACCAGCCCCCAAGGGGATAGGTCACCAATCAGCGGAGTGGACAGGCTTGGCTTGGTTAGGTGGGCTCTGTAGCCTGCAGAGTAGGCTTGGTGCCAAAACAGACATCTAAGCACAGAGAGTTACGTGGGTGGGTAACACGAGGCCTGGTGTGCGAGGTAGCAGCTGGAGTTGCAGTAAGCCTGAGACCAGCCCTCAAGAACCCCAGCATCTATCAGCCAGGCCAAGAGGATCAGCCAGACAGAGCAAGAGCACCAGGACAGAGCTGAGAGGGAGAAGGGGACAAATTGAGGGGTCAGATGGGTCAGTGTTGGAGGAGTCCAGAGGGGGACAAAAGAAGCTGCCCTGGAGATCTCCAAGGAGGAGGACCTCCTTCTGCCCCACATAACCTTCCCTCCACCATTCAGAACTGCCCATGTACCCACCTGCCATGGCCTGGCAGGTCTCATCTCTTAACTGAAAGCTTCTCCCAGCGCTCAGCACCCATGACTCACCTGCTAAACACCATAGGACATGGTGCTAAAAGCAGGACACGTGGCATCATGCTCTCAGCTCTGCAACCTAGCCTAGCCATGAAGACACTGTCCAGTCCAGGGCAAGTACCAGGTATCAAGGGCAAGGCCTCCACCAATGACCTGAACATACACCTGACCTCTGGGCCTGGTTCCTCCTTTGCAAGCTGTGACAATGACCTTATACCACCTTCTAAGGATAGATGGTATCTCACGGGACTATGACAACAGCAGCTCCCAGGCAAGATAATCGTGGGTATCTCACAGGTAGAGTTCAGAATAGAGCAGACACTGGACTAACTACCCCTCAGTGTGCACAGGGCACCATGGAGGTGTGTGTGGAGGAGGGGATGACAGGGAAAGCAAGACCAGCACAGACAAGACCCAAGGAACCAGGACAGATGAAGATGAAGGCCAAGTAGTGGGCAGTGTGATACTCAGAAGTGGACAGGATGGAGGAGAGATAGGAGGGGTGAGTCTGAGGATGTTCCAAGGGCTGCAGGCAACACCAGACACAGCTGTGTATGAACACAGAACCTGGAAGACCTGGAATCCTCTGATGAGTGTCTGGTTTAGAGAAGGTGAGAAGGTGGACAGGCTTATGGTCAGAGCAAGCAGAGCCTCAGAACACTCACCTGATCTGGGCAGGCTTCCTGCCTTGCACCATGGCACCCAGAGGGATCCCTCTCCTTGTCCCATATTCAAACATTCCTGATCAAGGTCACTTCTGCCTATCACTTGGCCTTCCCATCGTAAATGCTGCCACAGTCCCCCCAAAATCCTTTCCCCAGGCCCACTTTCCACCTGCAAGCACCCTCTTACCATGACCACCCATGTGGGCTGAGGAGAAGCCACTGAGCGTGTTTCGTCCCGATGAATCAGCATAGCGGGGCATGGAGCTGACCACTGCCTGCAAGTACTTCTCCTGCTCCAAGCTGCTGGAGTCTGCCTGGGACTGGCCTGGGAAAGGAGCAGGAGCTGGAGGGGGGCAAGTAGGCAGGTGGGACGGGCAGATGCAGGGCAGAACTGAAGAAGGGTACCTGGAGAAGGTGCGTTCTGAGCCTTAAAGAGGCCAACAACACCCTTGCCATGCAGGCCTCCGGAGCGCAGCAGCACAGCCTTGGAGCGCCCACTACGCCAGCAGACCACAGGGAAGCGGTTCTGGCGGTAGCAACGAGACACACGCTGTAGGGCATTGTCCTGGATGCTCTGGGGGACAATCAGCAACCCTGGGTAGCTGCAGGAATTGGAGGCCTTGTAAGGACAACTTCAAGACCCTCCTTGGTCTCAGTCCCATCCTCAGAGCCTCACACAAGGCAGGGAAAAGGAGTCAATGGGCATGGACACATAGGATCAAGTTCATGGCTCTTAGTGGAAGGCCAAAGGCACTTTCCAGACCTTTGGGCTCAGCCAGGTGCCCCCACCAATCCTCTACCCTCCTCCCCTCCGTGTTCTTTGGCCTGGAGCCGTAGTTGGGGCCCATAGCAAGCAGGGAAGGTGACCAAGCACTGCCTACCACCCTAGCCAGCCCTGACCAAATCCAACTGGTATGTCCTAGCCAGTCCTTACCTGCGACAGATGGCATACATGCGGTTGACAGGGGAGATGCGGAAGGGCTCAGACTTGGCCCGGCTCAGGCTGCTGCTCAGGGTGCCCAGGCCAAGGCGCTGGTAGTCACGGCAACATGCCCGTTCTACTAGACTGCTCATGGTCATGCGGTCCGAGGGCTTCAGTGCTGAGGACGGGGTCAGTGTACTGGGCTCGAGCTCCTCTGACACTATAGGCCAATACATGGGGGTCATTACCTAGAGACCGCCCAGCTCAGTCCCCATCCTCTATGGGGGTCATCACAGAAAGAGACCATCCAAGCTGGGCGCCAGTGGCTCACACTATAATCCTCGCTACTCAGGAGGCAGAGATCAGGAGGATTGTGTTTTGAAACCAACCCAGGCAAACAGTTCATGAGACCCTATCTCGAAAAAACCCATCACGAAAAAGGACTGGTAGAGTGGCTTAAGGTGTAGGCCCTGAGTTCAAGCCCAAGTACTGGAAAAAAAAAAAAAAGAAAGAAAGAAAGAACGAGACCATGCAGGTCTGCTTGAGCCTACTCCCACCTGAGATCTCGTCCTCCTGGTCCTCAGGGGGTGGTTGGCCCCGGTGCTCCCAGCTGGGGGGGTTGTACTTCTTCCGAGTTACATATTGTCGCCCGATGGTCTTCTTGGCATTCTTCACCAGGTTCCGGGACAGGGTTCTGGGTGTGAAGGGCCAGCAGAAGTAAGAGGAAGAGACACACGGGCCCGAGTACAGAGGTCTGGGCACAAAACTGATGCCTGGCTGCCCTGACCCTAGGACCCAGCTCCATACCGGAGAGAAGGACCTTTGTCCTTGGCAGCGCGAGATGGACGGCAAGGCGTGTGGGCGGAGCCCAGGGTGAACGCAAAGGTGCCCCTAATGTCTGGTGGGTACCGAAGCTTGTGCAGCTGCTTGCGAAAGAGTTCAGCACTATCAGACCCCACCTCTTCATCAAAGGCCATTTTCAGCAGCTGTATCAGACAAAGAACCTCTCAGGGGTCTGAGTGGCCCCCAGGCCCCTCCACAGCCCCAGTGCTGATGGTATGCTTCTCATAGCAGCTACACCACAGGAGCAGACAATCCGTAAGGAAAAGTCTAAGGCCAATGTAACGCAGAATCCAATGTGTATGTAAACTGTAAATTTCAGTGGCTGCTTGGCAAGGTCTTAACTCAGGCAGTACGCCCAAGACTGGACTCCAAGGAAATGGTAAAGGCAGAAAACAGTCATGTCAAATGGGCAGATTACACCACGTTGAGAACCAAAGTGAGGGCCCCAAACTTAACAACCCATTTACAGGGCCACAGATGGAAAACAGCTTAGAGGGCTCAGTTAGTGCAGTGGATAAGAGCCCCTCCCTACCTGGAACGTGCAGGACCGCAGCTGCAGCCCATCCTGCAGGAGCTGGTCCACAGGAGTCTGAACACTGATGCGCTTCTCCTTGGTCAGAGCAGCCACTGGGAAGGAGCGGACCACCACCTGTTCTCCCACTTACAACAGGCCAAGGAAAGCCAGAATAGAGGAGGAAAAGGAACAAGATCAGTATCTCAGGGTACCACTGTTATGGGGGTCCTTGGTGAATGAGGAAGGAGTAGACATGGTCCTAACTCCCACAGGGTCCCTACATTCCTGAGAAGGGTAGGGAAAGTCCTACCCAAAGATCTGGTGTGGGCAAGGGTCAGGCCAGAAAAAAAGTCTAAAGGCTCACCGAGAGGGTCAGTAGGCATCCCTGTGAAAATGACCCGGTATGTGGTGAGGAAGACAGCACCCTCAGCTGGGAGTAATGCAGGGCCCCCTCCACTGCCCCCTGCACCTTCCTCACGCCCGTCAGGCAGTAGGTAGACTCTCAGGCCATCTAGGACACACTCCTCACCAGGCAACAAGCGTGGCCGCAGCAGCTTAGGCTACTCAGGAAACAGGAGCAACATCTCAGAACACAGTCCATGCCTCTGGCACTAGCAACCCACTGGGCCTCTGCTCACCTTCTGGATGGGGGGCAGCCTCTTGCTCTCACGATGCACGGCCTCCAGGGTCTCAATATGCATCTGGACAATGTCTAGGGGAGAACAGTTCTCATACCCAGGGCCCTAAAACCAGCCACCTGAGAAAATGCTTTCATACCCAGAATCTCCATACCTGGCACCATGACATGCAGCCCCTTGAGGTGGTCGCTGGTGACCCCACTCTCTGTGCAGACCTTGTCCACAAAGCGGTTGATAAAGCGGACCACGGCCCCGGCCACATCACAGGTTTCTGCGTCCTCAAAGCCACTCTCCGTGTCATAGCTCTCAGCCACACTACCCGCCATGCTGGGCCAGGAGGGGGTATGTGGGCACCGGCCCCACCCCCAGTTCCCTCCCACCTCCCTGCCCAAGCCCTACTCCCACCTGTTGGTGACCAGACTGTTACTGGCGCTCTCCAGGTCTCCCAGTCCCGCCCGCTCCCGCAAAAGGCGACTCTTGCTACTGTCCAGAGGCAGCAGGAGGTAGCTCATGCGGTTGGCGTAGTGGATGGCCTGGCTGAACACCGTGCTCTCCTCTTTCTGCACCAACTCCTGCTGCTTCTCACGGCTCAGGGTTGGCCACAGGCGCCGTTGCTCTGAAGCCACATCCAGGGCAGAGCGCTCATCCTCCTGAGTCTGCGTTTCACCAACCTCCTGTCATGGCACCACAGAGGGTGAGCTGGGGCTACGCTGCCTCCATCAGGACAGCAAACGAGCTGGGCCACGTGGGCCCCCATCACAGTGGGTGAACCAGGGCCAACCACGCTGCCCCACACCCTACCATAGCAGGTGAGCTGGGACTACACTGGTCCCCCAGCCCCAGGACATCCTGTTCACCTGGAAGGGGCTCACTGAGTCCTCAGAGGGCTCCAGGTAGAGGGCCCGGATGTGGGTCTGTACATCCCCGTAGAACATGGCCTCCCAGAACTGTGGCGTGCTCCACACCACGTGCTCCTGCACGCAGCTGTATGCAAACTGTGTCACCCCTGGGCTCAGCTTCTGCAGAAGTGGGGTTGGAAAGGTCACATGCATGCGGTTGGAGGGGACCAGAGGGGAGACCTGGGGCCCTCCCAGTACTCACCCGGCAGAAGGCGGTGACCAGAGGCAGCAGGGCAGCAGCGATGCCATGCTCGTCCAGGGAGGTACAGTCCTATAGGCAGACCCGTAAGTCATGAGGACACCTCTCTCCCAGAGAGCACCCATTTCTAGTTCTGTTTCTGTAGCCACCACAAACTGGTGCCTCCCACCACTGTCACCTAGAACCCACTGGCTCAGTTCCCCAGCGTTGCTTCAGGTTTCAAGGTCAGCTCTGAACCTGACTCCAACAGCCTGCTCCCCTGCTCCCCATCATTCCCTACAGACTAGGGACCCTATTACCACAGCAGAGCTCCCCTAAACCCCCGTCTTACTCACCTCAAGATCAAAGTCTCCCCCAACTGTTAAAAGTACCAGGGAGATTCGGGAAGCCTTCCCATCCCACCCACACGCCCCATCACTTGCAGTACAGGGGTGGCCTTACCTGCAGGCAGCAATTCATCATGCGGACGACAAAGTCAAACTGCTGGTGGTCCAGGACTGCCCGGTTTTGCTGCACATGCAGGTGCAACTCCTGGGCAAGGCAGCGGCGGGCAGCTCGCCCCTTCAGGGCCCTGAGCACAGCCGGGAGCAGCTGGGGACAGGGGCAAGGGGAACATGGGGCAGGGGGCAGAGGGCAGCACAGGGGAGATCCCCACCTGGAATTGAGGGAGGACTATAGCAGGTGCCCAGCTGTACTCCAGGCCAGAGCCCCAATTCCAAACAGAAGAAACCCAAAAGTCATACAGGTCAGATATGCCCAGGCTTCACTGACCAAAACAGACAAAAGACTCCAGCAGACCCAGCAACTCCATAACAATAGTTCGTAAGGACAAGGACACAAGGTGCTCATGCTGCCTGCTCCCAAGCCAGTGTTATAGTGGGAAGCCCTCAAAAGCCTGGGAGCTGCTCAGCCTGCCAGGGCTCAGAGTCTGGAAAGCACGGGCTTAAGCAGTGCAGGTATCACACAACATTGGTGGTCTCCAAGACTGTTCTTTTGTTACTCATTCATCATAAAACGAGGGGGAACCCCAGAGAGATATCACACAGCTGTGAAAAACTGAGACCCAAACTGGCTGTGGTGAAAGCTCCACAGGTGTTAAGTGAACACCATGAAGGGCAGAACGGCATGCAAACAGCGTTTTTTTTCTACAAATTAAAAGAACATGACACGTACGGGTCTACACTTTTTTTAGGAGAAGGATGCAGAAGAAACTTGGTAGTTAAAATCTTTAGGATCTTCTAATTTCTAAAAGTTGATGTGAACACCCCCTTGCTGAGCCTTCCCAGAAGGAAATGAGAACTGGGGCTCCCGCCCTCCCTCTCCAACCCAGCTAATGACAGCTACCCATAGGTGAGCAGGGGTCCCAGCACAGGCTCAGCATCCACAACCTTGGAGCTAAGGCCTGAGCCTCCTCTGAGAGCTGGTACACTGACCCAAGCCTCACCTTCTTGGCCTCAAGCATCTTCCCCTCAAACACATAGGAGATGCAGTTCCGTACCACTTCCAGCCGGCGGGCACTGTTGACATGTGGCCCACTGCACCGCTCTAGTATGGCCGCTGAGGAGAGAGGACATGTTCACCCTGACACCATTTCCATCCTGGACCAGGCTTGGAGCCTGCCCTCCCCTCTTCATTACGCACTCATGGGAGGCCCAGAGGGCACGGTGGTCCTCCTCTCAGTCTTTACAGCTGGAGGTGCACCCTGCATCTTGGCTGCAGCCTGGTCGACAATCCACTGCACAGTGCCCTCATCCAGCCGGGGGAAGGGCCGTGGTGCCCGTCGCAGGTGACTAGCTTCACCTGGCCTCTGCACCTTGTGCATCGCCACAGCTGGGTATGGGTTCTCCTGCCGGGGGAACACAGACAGATATTGGCCAGTGAGCAAGGGCTAAGATGGTGCCATGCCCGCCCCGCCCCCCCCCCCCATGTTATCCACCGTACATTCTTATAGAGTTGCTCTGCCAGTTCTTGGACATGACGCAGGACACGCTGAGGGTGGTTCTCATCTGCACGCATCCGTGCCACCTCATGGGCCACCAGCTAGAAGGCGGGGAGAAGGGAGGTGGGGTGAGAGGGATGGTGCGGGAGGGAGGGGTAGGGGTTCAGGTAAGGGCAGAAGGTGCACCTCATCGAACAGGTCTGTGGGGCGATAAGGGACCCCACGTTCTGACACGAAGCCTGCAAAGGCCATGCCCTCCAGCACCTTCATCAGGAAATCATCCTCCACCAGTCCACGCTGGCCCAAAAAGGCTGCCTGGGGGAACACCAGGAAGTCAGGCCCTCAGGGATACACCGAGTATTTACCTCCTGCCCGCAACCCAACCCCCAGGCAGCCCACCTTATGGAAGCGGATGACGGGTTCAGGGTGGATCCGCACGATGTGCAAGCACCAGCGGTAGCCCTGCAGGAGCTGAGCAAAGAGCCGCAGAAAAACAGCACGCAGCTCCTTGTCCTGGGAGCACAGATAAGTGCAGGTGAATGCCTGGCCCACTCACCCCTCCCAGGGACCCAATCCTACCAAAGCCAGGAACAGAACTTCCCAGGAACCTCTGCTGTCCCCTCCTGCCCCTCCCACAGTACTCCATACACAGTCTACAACTGTGACTCCTACAGCTGCTGAACAAGTGGCTCCTGCTCAGGATCCTCAGAGGCCCTCCTAGCCAATGCCGAGTCCCAGTTCCTTGACTGGCTCCCTGCAGCCTGGCATGTGCCCACTGCACAACTGCCACAAAGTTGCTGCAAACAACTCCCAGGCTCCTTTCTGCTTGTGCTGCAGGGGCCTGAGACAGGCCTGGAGGTGGGGCCACAGTGTGCCTACAGCATCAGCTGGGCCATCAGCAGCAGCAGACCTAAGTGAGAGGGCACAGAGGCATGGAGGTCCCCACACCAAAGCAGCAACAACCCCCACCTGCATCTTCAGGGAGGAAGAAGATGTTGTGGGGGGTGGGAAAGCGAGGTCAGCCAACTCCAGCTCTGGATCCAGGACCTGCACAATCAGAAGGAAGCAGAGACAGCTGAATAGTGGTCTTAGGCTTTGGGTACTCTGCCAGAAGATGACTCCCACTGGCCCCAGGCTCCAGCTTCACACTGGCTCCCGCACTCACCATGCTCAGAACACTGTGGGTCTGGCTCTGTAGCGGCTCCGGAAGGGGTGGAATGTGCACACACTCAGGGACAGTAACTGTCCCTCCATCAAGATCAGCAATAATCACGTCCAACTGTGAACCAAACAGAACAAGTGGTGAGGGACCAGCAGGCCTGGGCAGCAAAGCAGATACAAACCATGGTCCTTACCAGCTCCTGGGTCTCTGCCTGGAAGGCTGCGTTGACCCCAATAATGAAGGGTGTGGGTGTGCTGAGGACTTCCAGCAGCTGCGCCGGCAGGATGGGCACATAGGTGAAGCTATAGCAGGCCCAGAGGACACAGTGAGACCCAGAGGACAGGACTGGGTGGAGGGGCCAGGAGGGGCCAGATGAAGGGGCTGGGTAGAGGGGCACCTGTATCTGAGAGGGAACAGCAATGCCAGGAGGCCCCTGCAAGCATCTGCAAGCCGCTGGTAGCTTCGGGACAGGAAGAGGACCTTATGCTCCGTGAGGGCAGCACAGAACAAAGACAACACATTGGTGATACCTATAGGAACAGGAGAGGCTTGGTGAGGGTCCCACCCTGGGCACACAGTGAGAATCCACACACTGACCACCAACCCCAGGACAGGAAACTGAAGGGTGAGTAACAAGAAAGGCAGGCTCACCCAGCTGGCGGAAGAGCAGAGCCACACTACAGCGACTGACAGGCAGCGAGTCTGCCAGTGGGGTCTGAATGACCTGCCGGTCACCAGCCCCCAAAGAGATCGTTCTCTGTGGGAAGAAAATGACCAGAGCTCAGCAGTTTGACCAGACCTGAGTCAGCTCAGAGCTTTTGGCTCCAGGTGGGCCCTACTGGACTGACAGACCCCAGATAGGACTGGCTGGGATGGCTGGAGGGAAAGGCCACACCCTGCCCGTCGGCTGAGCAATGCTGCAGAGAAAACTCAAGGCAGGGGGGTGGCTGCCTCTGACCTGGGTGGGGGAAAGGCCTGGGTGGGCAGAAGAAACAAAGAATCCATACCGCTCCTTCCTCAATAGAGTCCAGCTGCACAGGACAGACAGGCAGAAAGACACGGTTAGACAACCTCAACACAAAGGGCTAGAGCAGGGAGTGGACAGATAAACAGACACCAACATCCATAGACAGGCACACACCCAAGGATTGAGAACACAGAGACTGAAAATGCTACACTCAAAGCCACAGATCAGGAACCAGGTGAGCAGGCAGGACCAAGAACACAAGACAAGTGATAGCATCAAGAGCAGAAAGGAGTGTCCAAAGCACTTGGGCCAGACTCCAAGTGCCAGCTAGGCATGCCCCCATGACTGCACCAGAAGGGTCTGTGACACCAGCTGTCCCCAAGACCCACCTGTGAACCCCCAGCCAAGGGGACAGTGCATGTCAGAAGGTTCCCAATCACATTCTCCAGGCACACATTCAGGCCCTCCACGTGAATAGCATAGATGAGACCAAGGCTATTCTGCAATGACAAGACAGGGAACAATGGTACAGCTGACAGGAGCACCCCACATCCTCTACCTTGCTGCCACGGAGGTCTATCTCACCCTGAACACCTCCGTGTGGTCCAGTCGTGACACCAGCACTAGAGTCTTTGGAGCAAAGAGCTGGCCAGACTGGGCTGGTGCTGTGGGCGACAACTGTGCCTGGCCTCGGTCATCTGCCTCCTCCTCCCTCTCCGTAGCATCCTCGGTGCACACCACTTCCTACAGATAGAAGCCCATTCTGCTGGCTCTCATCAGGTTTGTCGCATGAGCCCAGGTAAAGAGCACAGGTGACTCAGACAGATTCAGTCCTCCATGATGGTGGCCACTACTAGGCAGGAGACCCTCAGAGGGAGCTGGCCATAGCCTGAAGCTCAGCTCACACATGCTGAACCCCAGATAACCCACTGACCTGTGTAGGTTCAGCTGGTTCCCAGAAGGTCAAGCAGGCACAGTAGTGACGCTCGGAGTTGATGTCAGTGAGGACAGCAACAAAGAAGGTCGGTGGGTTCCTTTCGGGACACAGCTGCCACCCACTGGGCTGGCAAAACTGCAGGGAGGGCTCAGCAGTCACTGCCTACGCCCACACCTGCAGCAGGAAAACAGCCCACCTGCCCCCATTAGCTGCCCTCAAGCATCTGCACTGCCAGGGCCCGGAGTTCCAGGTCACATAAGCAGCACCTCACTTTGTCACCCTCGTGGACACCTCACCTCCCAGCCTCAGCCCTCCCTGGTAAGAGGAGTAAGCCTCTGGCCTCACCATCTAGGATAAAGACCAGAAGGGGCATGGTGTCCTCCACCATGGGGAATGACAACGTGAAATAGTGATGTAGGTACCAAGCCACCCTCCATGAAAACCTAAAGCGTCCTATCGCGGGCGGATGCCTCCCCAACTCACCAGCTCAATGCCCTGAGGGAAAGGGTTGTCCTCCCAGTCCTTCTCTGGGAAGCGCTGCAGGATCTGTCCCTGGCCCTCCCCACTCCCTGAAAACAAGAGGAGGTGGTCAGAGCCCCCCATCCTCCGCTCATCTGACACCAGACCAACCTACCTCTGGGTAGAAGGCCACTAGGCAACCACAGACCCCCAGAGCCACCAGAAGGCAGAGATCCCTGTAGGCCCTGCTGCTTCCATCCTCTATCCCAAGCCCAGTTACTGTGTCAGTATCATGTGCCCAGAGTCCTCTTCTCTCCTTCCACAGCAGCCCAACCTCTCACACAAAAGGACCTGCAGCAGTTCTGACTGTTCCACAGCACACTCAGCATCTTCCCCCAATGACCAACCCCTAACTTACACCCTCAGTCTCACTAACTCTCAAAACCTGCTGGGCAGTGAGTGCCATGAAGTGTCTGGTATACAGGACATACTTGGGTAGCCCGGAGCTCCGTCACCTGCCTGCCCTGGGCCCATGCTAGGGGTGCATAGGACTCACACCTGTTATCTGAGTGGGATTTAAGAAGCCTCAGCGCCTTGTGCCTGGGGGAGACCAACTATAGTCTCAAACTGCTACCTATCCCCAGCACCTCACTGACAGCACCTCCCTCAACACAGGTCTCAGAAGACAAGGATTTATTAAGTGTCTGATCCTTGGAACCCCAGAGCCCCCTAAGCCCACTCTGTCTGCACTCCCTCACTACCATCCCAGGGAACTGCTTCTAGGTCCAGTACATATGAGTGGGATGGAGGCCCCTGCCTAGGGCTCACCCCTACAAAGCCAAACAAGAAGGCATGATAAAGGGTACAAGAGTGGCCCTGGGTGGCTCAGGATCCAGTTCCGGCTGGATCCTGAAGCAATGACTTCATTTGCCTCACAGATATGCAGACACCAACATCCGTGTCTCATGGGGGACTCATGAAGGATAAAGCAGAGTATGGTGGGAAGGACAAAGGCCTCCTTACCTTCTCCCATGCACACAACTCAAAGGTCCCCAAAACACATTGCTCCAGTCCTCTGTTTAGACCAGCTTCAATACTGCTGCCCCCACCAGTGGAAGAAGCAGGGGCAGTGAGAGGAGGATGCTCAACATAAAGTCTCCATAGACGCCTATCCTTAAGTTCTTGAAAATTGCAGTGTGCAGCCCCTGAGAGCCTACCAGGATGAAGTCCCACATCCTCCCAGTCTGGTGCATACGCAAGCTGAATCCAGCAGCACAACACCACACAATCCCCAGATTCCTAAAGGCAGAGGAGCTGCTGCAACCTTGGGAGACCACCCAACCCTTCAAGATCATGGAGGCAATGCCAAAGATGTGAGAGCATTGAGCATTGAGCAGGTTGCTGGAGGTGGTGGGGCGTTGAGGGGCCAATTCTGACTCACAAAACCTCAGCTTCCTGCTCCTCCCCCGCCCCCCCCCACACACAGACACCCTGCAGGCGACAGGCGGCAGACAAGGAGGGGACAGGTGTCTGCTGGTACCACGCCTACCTACAACCCCCCCTTCTCCCAATGCATCTGTCCCATCAAAATGAAACCCCTTTGGGGTCCCTCGGGTCCCATCCCCAAGGGCCACCCTTGACAGGCCCAGACAGCTCACAGGCACACACTTGCTGACTCGTGGCTCCTCCCCCTACACCCACTCCACCAAGGGCCTCCTTGTGCTCTGCCCTAAACCACCATCTGGGCCCAGCCCTGGCTGGCACCCAGGGCTCACCCAGTTCTTGCCACGAGGCAGCAGGCAGAGGAAGGAAGAGGGGGTGTGCAGACAGGGACAGCAGCCTCTGCTCTGTAGCCTCTCCTCCAAGGCCAGGCAGGGCCAGCATCCTTCAGAGGGTTGCTCTCTGCAGCCTCTCCTCTAGGGAGTGGGCACAGAGAGGACAGTCACCATCCAGTGCTGCTCTCTCCATTCCACTCATGTGAAATGCAAACTCTCACTTTACACTCAGTCTTAAAGTCCTCTGAGGGCAGAGATCAACAGCCTCATTGGGGTGCATGGATTGACCAACCCAGCAAGCATTCGTCCTGAGCTCTGCGCCTCCATGACTCCAGACTTGGCCTTCAGGTCTCAGTCCATTGTCCCTCTTCTGGGAAGCTCTCTGGTAGATCATGGGGCCTGCAGCGGGACCATGAGAACCAAAGTCCCTCCAGGTGCATCTGTCGGCTGGCTGGGCAAGACGGCAAGCTCCAGCGCACAGCATAAACCACAGCCTAATTAGGGCTTGTTGGATGTATACAGTTGGCTACATCACCATCCTCTCCACACCCAGTCCTACTCACACCCCACAAACAGGTTCCTCAGTTACAAGTGCAGAACAGCTTCCGGACCCACAACACACACCAGGACACAGCGGGTGTTTCCAAAAAAGGCACAGCGTGAAGAGACCCTCCAGTTTCAGCTTGTGAAACTGAGACCCCCCACACACACACACCTACATGTCAGCTCTGTACTATCAGGGACCAGGATGCAGCCTGGATGGCAGGCTGGGCAGCAGGAAAACACAGACCATTCATTCTGCCATCTGCTGGCAGCATCCCATCATCAGTACTGGGCTCTGATGCCTGGAGGACCAGCGTGGGCCAGTGTGCGCTGCAGGGAGGTTAAGACAGCTTCCGCTGCACAGCCTACCATATATGCTGGACTGCACCAGCCAGCTGCTGCCTAGGAAAAGCCCAGCTACAGGAAGAGGGAGAAGAAATGAAGGACAGTACCTTCCTGCTGCTCCACCCACACCTCAACATGCAGGCACACTCCCTCAAGCCAGCTGGAGCACAGAACATGTGTAGAGGGCCTACGGCGTCTTCAGTCATTGTCCCTGACCTACCACCACCCCACAGTCAGACCACAGCAGCTCTGATCCAAGGTCTTGGACCCCTTCAAGCTCACAGGTGAGGGTTGGGAGGTAACTGAGGCCATCTCAAACAGCCCCAACCTGCTCTAGAGGGAGAGTAGGAACATGGGTGGGGACAGTAGATGGGGCCCAAGAATGTGGCCAGCTCATCACCTTTAGGACTGAAAGAGGCCAGGCCACAGGATAGAAGGCCTTTCTCTCAGCCCTTCCTTCCCAGCAATAGCAGGAGAGCTGGGGACCAGGTACCTTAGTATTGACATGCTGTATTCAACTAGCTGACTACTGTTCGGAGTGAGCAGGGGTGATCTATCTGGTCCTTAAGCTGGCCCAGGAGCCAGGCCAGGGCACAAAGAAAGTGCACTCTTAACGCAGCAGGTAAGGGGCCTGCAATGGGCCAGCTGGTACCCTCTGAAATGAAAAGGTCATACACATTCCAGGCATTTACTTTCTCCAGACCCTGTCTACCTTCCCTTACAGGGCACCATCTGGAACCACTAGCAACCAGAATGCTGCCCCAAACAGGACCCTGAACACAATCCAGGCAGCTAAGACAGATACTCAGCACCCAGCAGCTCCAGACAGGATGTTCAGATCAAAGTCAAAGACATCCTCCCACTCAATCCTCAACCTAAAGGACCCTGCATTTCTATCCTGATGACCTAAGCCTACCTACCAGTACACAGAGTACCCTTCACCTCCCTCAGAGGCACCTGTTACATCTATGTCTAGAGGGGTTCACACACATGCTGCTTGACATTAATAAGACACAAAACATTTCCTGGAGCTTCTCCTGTGCTACAGCTTCACACCTGAGTATTCATCACATCCTCACAGCAGCCTAGGAGGTTAGTGTAACTCATCCCATCTCCAGATGAGGAAACTGAGGCAGAGAGAGCCCAATAACTGGCCCAAGGTTGCAGAGCTATGGAGTGGCAAAGCAAGGATAACTGACCAACCACATCGTGCTCCTCTGTTTCAGGTGCCTTTTGGTTCACTGCACCTCCACCTTTACCCTACCATCTAGCTCTGCCTTCAACCCATGGCCAGGCATCCAGCCTATGGGCTTATTCCTCATAGGGATGGATAAATCCTTCTAAGGGATACCCTAAGGCTCAGTGGTCAGCCAGCAGTTGGTCAGCCCCAAGCCCAGAAGGTAGTGGTTAGGGGGCTCCAGGGTCCCCTACCCCTATTGCAGTGAATAGCCTGGGAATTACTCCTTCATACCATTCAAGGTGAGCAGGTACCTTGGACCCCTGCCTTCTATACCCTGCCCTGCTAGAGGCTGGGGATCCTTACCCCTGTGTGGCTCCAACAGTGAGACCACATGTGTTACAGTCAGCTTCTCATAGGGACTACCCTTGCCTCCTTATGTCTCCCTCACATTCTCTCTCAGCTCTTACCCCCACTGACACTGTGCCACTCACCTGGCCTCTGCCTGCATGCTCTGCTTCACAGGCCCTCCCTCCCCACACTGCCCTCACCACCATGGGCCTCTAAGTCAACTGTGCTCCTGCAGCCCTTGTCCTGTCACCCAGTCCAAGGTCCCTCACAGCAGAGCACCCCTCAGTCAACCTAGCTTCCCTGAATCCTTATGCAGCCTCAGGTAGTACTGGCTTCTCACTATTCCCCACATGTTCTTTGGAGCAGAGACTTTCCCTCTGAGGATCCGTATAACACTGACAGCAAGCCTGCTGCCCACAGAGAACATGGGGATGAGGACAATGCAGTCTTTTCCCTTGAGAACTCTCTCTTTGGAAGGAAAGGCAGATGCTTGTGATTGATGGTACCAGAAGACATATACTTAATAGATGAGAGCAGAGAGAAGGAGCAAGTGCTCAGTGAGAAGGCATGAAGAAGGATCTGAAAACAAGGAAGATGTTGAAGAAGCTTCAGAGAGTGTGCAGGGTCCAACAGGTGGACACTGGACAAAGGGACAGTTTAGGTGGAGGCTCAGATTCAAGGAGAAAGACAAAGAGGAAAGTTCAGGTCTTAGATGGTGACAGTGGTAACTGGGCTGAAAAAAAGCACAGTAATGGGGGGAAGAGGACTCAACCTCACCTCTAGGTATTGAGGGCTCGCCCTAGCCTGATCACACAACTTTCCCCAGTGACACACTGCCACTTTGCAGTTGGGATTTGACAGCCTGAGTGCAAGTCTCTGAGCTGGCTTAGACCAGCACTCAACCTCTCTGTGTCTGATTCTGCTCTACAGATAGGGACAACAGCAAGACAACCCAGTGGGTTGTTGGAAGAAGTGAGATCATGCACACAAAGGGTTGTGCAGGGCCTGGCACACTGAGCACGCTAGCCAATACCCCAACACTGCTGTCTCCACGGCTGTTGCTGATGTCATTGTCAGCCTCTGTTTTCTCCCACCCCCGCTGAGCTGAAGGGCTCTCAAACACAGGTGCTGACCCCAAGCCAGGACCTCATAGACATTAGCACAGATCACCACAGGGATCTTCCACTCCGGCAGACCCATCACCAGAAATACTCTTCTATGCTTGACACTTCCTCCAGAAGTTCTTGCTTAAATACCACCTCTCCATGAAGCAGCTCCTGAATCCCTCCGTCTATACCCCACTAAGCCTGTTGAGGCTTCAGACCCAGCGCCTGATCAGAGGAGAGGCTGACAAGTCAACGACCCGCTCCCCCGCCCCAGTACTCCCCAGGCATTAGGCCAAGGCGGGAGCGTCCATCCCACCCAACTGAAAGTCAAGGAGGCTGAGCTACCTCAGAGCCCTCCCGCCTCCCAGTCCGCAGACACACGCCCCTGCCCACCTCCGTGGAGAGACGCAGGTGCCCAGGGCGGCCTTCGCTCAGGCCCAGCGGTCTCGGCTCCTCGTGGGCTGCCCCGGCTGCCGCCTCGGCCAACAGCCACTGCACCTACTTCCCGGACCCTTAGCTCTCGGCCCCCGGCCCCGTCCCTCAGCCCCAGGCCCCATTCCTCGGCCACCGGCCCCGTCCCTCAACCCCAGGTACTCAGTGCCTGTCCCTCAGCCCCCGGTCCCGTCCCTCAGCCCTGTCCCTCGGCGCTCAATCGCGGCACTCACCGCGCGGGTGCGGCCCGAACGCCACCAGCACGAAGTAGTCCGCGAGCCGCGCCATGGCGAGGGGCGCGAGGCAGCCCGAGGGGCGCGGGCGGGCTCCGCGGCTCGGGGACTCGAGGGTGGAGCGCTCATGGCCCGGCGCCGGCCTTGGGCCGCGCACCCCGGACACCCCGGGCCCGCTTCGCCTCGGCGCTGGCCAGGGCTTCCGCCGCCATCTTCCCAGCCAGCCGGCCCGCCCGGTTCCACCGTGCGCCTGCGCGCCGCGCCCCGCCTACGTGGGCGGGGCCCAGGACGACGCGCCTTCATTGGCTCACCCAGCAGGGGCCGGGTCCATAGACAGATGCCCCGCCCACCGCCTCCTGCTCAGGGCCGGGGCACCGCCCCTTGGGCAGATGACGCGGACGGCGGCTCGGACGGGTCAGCGGCCCTAACGCGGCTGAGACGGGAACTACCCGAGGCGCTGTCCTGCACCGGGGCGGACCTTGTGGTCTGGAAGCTCGCCCCTGGGCAAAAAGGTCTAGGCTCAGACCAGTGGGAGATCCCAGTCTTGGAGTTTGGGGTGGGGCCCCCAGGCTCCCGTGCTGTTGGACTGAAGCAAATAGGAGAGTCCCAGACTCTGCCCACTCGGACTTCCAAACTGAAGGACCGAGAAGGGAGGGGGCAGGGCCATCGTCCCAAGAGCTGCCAGCCTTCCATGAGGAAGAGGGAGAGTGCCCAGCCCTGTTTTCGGGCTCCCAGTCAGAGGACGGTTCGGCCCGCCTGGGAGGCACGTTATAGTGGGGTGAGACATCCAACACGCCCCCATCCCTGCGCTGCATGTCTCGCTGTAAAGAGCAGGTGTTCTGAGAATGTGGGGCACCTTCCCAGAAGGCCATCCCTGCCGGGATGGGCAAGGGAGACACATGAGCCAAGGACAGAACATGCTAGAAGGGTCCTTGATGCAACTCCGGAGGCCAAGAGGCAGGGCTGGGCTTGTTAGTACATGAGTTTGGCAGCAGGAACTGACCGGGAGCTGACTACTGGCATCCCAGTTCCCTCCACCTCCACCTGCAGGAGCCAAAGGATGAATGAAACCAAACTCAGACCAGAGTGAGAGAGAAGCCCTTTGTGGTGGTACATGCCTGTAATCTCAGCATTCTGGAGGCTGAGGCAGGAGGATTGTGGGTTGGAGGCCAGCCTGGACTACATTGTGAGCTCCAGGCTAGCCTGTGCAACATAGGCAAGACTCTCCCCCCCAAAAAAGGGGGAGTTGGGCTGGCAGAGTGGCTCAAGTGGCAGAGTGCCTGCCTCGCAAGCATGAGGCCCTGAGCTCAAGCCCCAGTACTGCCAAAGAAAAACAGGGGGTAGGGGGGAAAATATAGACCCCAGGCACCCTCCTTGCCCCTGAAGCACAACTATAGCAACTGCCCTCCTCTGTCACTGTCTAGTTGCATGGGCTGAGAAATCCTCCTTTCTGCCTGAGCTAGCTTGAGTTGCCTTCTATCAAATCACTGAAGGTCCTTTCCACACCATTGAGTATGTGTAGGGGCTGACAAGTATGGTCTGGTGCCTGAGCCCAGGGTTGGTTCTCCTCCAGGAGACTGTGAGGGCCCTGCACCGCATTCCCTCCATGCCCTTCCAACAGGGCCGGTGTCCTTCACCAAGAACCCTTGGCCACTGCTCTACCCAGGCTACCCTCAGGGGCTCCTGTTGCTGGCCCAGCCTCGTCCCCTTCTTAAGGATGTGTGATCTCCCCAGAGCCTCCTACCCACCCAGCAGGTTCAGGCCTCCTCCAGAAAGCCATTCTCCTCAGCCCACAGCCCCTTGGCAACCTCCATCTGTCCTTTGCCCGTACACCCCCTCCCGCTCCCTGCTGCTAGCCACACATACCTACATACCTCCCATGGCTTGTCATCTTGCCAATGCCTGAAGTCTCCTGACTCTCTGAGTTTTGTTTTTTTTTTTTTCACTGTCCCCATCTGGAAAAACCCAGCCACGTACAATCCTGACCATCCATATCCTCCAGGCCTGTACCCACCACCCAGGGCCAAGTGGTCTCAGCCTGGGATGGATGGACAACTCCCATCCCACCCCATAAAGCAGAGAGACCCACAGTGACATCATGGCTACAGCCTGGGATGAATGAACACTACCTCCTACACACTGCACAGCCAGCTGATGTCTGGTCAGCACTTTCCTCCATTCTCTAAGCCTACCTCTTGGGTCTCAGAGATAGTAGCTGCCCCTCTTTCCTAGAAGAAACATATTCATTAAATAGGAGACTTATGGCCCATCACCAGGCCCCAAGTCTGTCTGTCCACACCTGCCCCTCCTTCTCTCCTGTCCACCTTCCACTGCTCCCTCAGTGTACCCACCACACTCAGTCTCTCCCTCTCTTTAGAATCCTTACCATCAGGATCAAACTTCACTCTCCCCACCTTGTAACACTCGAACTATACTTACCTTTATGCAGCTGCCACCCTTTGGGCCCTAAACACACTTTCTAAAGTGTTCTCCTATGTCACCAGCACCAACCAGCCTAGTCCTGGCTCCCCTAGCAACACCTTGTCTACTTTTCACCTGTTTCTATGGCCCATCACTCCCAGAAGCAGCTTTTCCAACTAAGGGTATGAAAAAGATGCTTATGTATCCCCTTGAAGGGAATATGGACAGCTGTATACAAGTACTGTATGGTATCTTGTGCAAGGGACTGGGGGCCTCTAATCCATTGGGAGGGATGGGACAGGGACAGAATAAGCAGCCAGGATGAAGTCTGAGGTTGAAAGGACATTCCCCTATCCTCCCCATGGGCTTTGGGGAGATGGCACTGAAGAGAGAGTGACCAGGTGATCTCTTAGTGGGGGGATGAGGAGATGCGAAGGTTCTCTCAGGCTGACAAAGGAGTAAAGAACCAGTAACACCATATCCATTATGGGTGGACAGTAGATTGGTGCAAACTTGTGACGAATAATTTGGTACATGTATGAGATCACAACAGCAGGGTTCTTGTTCATGGAAAGACTGCACATCACCTAATTTCATATTAAGAAAGGACTTATTAAGTAAATCACACAGTACCTACAATTGGAGTAGGCAGCTCATCAGAGTGGGAGTCTCTGAATAACTGCATATAATTTTTTACATATATTACATAAATGTGTCAGTACATACAACAAATACACCATGTACACATGAGAGTCAGGAATGGGGCTCCCACCAAGAAGTGGGAAAGGGACCCACAGTGGGTGGCACTGTTCAGGAGAAGGGTGTCTTACTTTTTACTTATTTAAATTTTTTACAAAAACCCTATGATACTTTGGTAATAAGAGCTATAGTAATAAGCCACTAAGGGATCAAGAAGAGTATGGGAAAATGACCTGCTGGAATCTCCTGCCATTCTCTACTACAGACCCCGGTGGCTCGGGCGCGTTCCTCAGTCACATTAAGAGGTGGCTGGAGTGGTGGGCACCCTCAGGGTCTGACTGCGCGCCCCCCAACCCAGCACCCACCCTTCAGCCTGGAAGGTCCAGCTTCAACCAGGCTCTGGGACAGTGTCACCCACCAGAAGGCCCCCAGAGTGAGGATGGTAGCTCCAGGGTTCCCAGCAGGGACAGGGAACACAAGGTGACTCTGGTCATGCCGCCCCTTTCCTGAACCCACATGCCCAGCAGACCTGGCAGGTGTCGGAGCAGGAGGGCGGGGCTGTGCAGCCCACCTGCGGGGAGAGGGCGGGGACGGAGGGGCCCCCCTCTGGGAGGGCGCCCCGCCCTGTCCGGTCTCCGCATCCCGTCCCGCCTCCAGCTGGAAAGTCTACTTAGCGCTAGAGGTGCCGCTAGGGTCGGGGTTTGATCCCAGGCAGGACCCCAGACAGCGAACTGACAGAGGAGACTCCTTACCCACTCAGCTCGTTCCTCTCGGTGTTCTAGGGTCCGCCAACAGACCCCAGCCCCGCCTGATCGCTCTGCTAAGACCCGCGCCCCGACGGACACAGGTACCCAACCTGCCCACGCCCACGCCCGGCGTCCCAGGACAGCAAAAGACTCCCCTGTGTGCGGATGGAGGGGCCAAGGCTGCCCCCTATCTGCCTGTTCACCGCCCCCTCCCTCTGCAGCTCCGCCCGCCATGGCCCAGCTTCTGACGGTCACGGTCACCCTGGGTTGCATCAGCCTCCTTTACCTGCAGCTCCCGGGCGTCCTGTCTGGCGGCCTGGGCGTGGGCTTGCGACCCGCACGCCCCAGGTAAGTGCTGGGCTTGGACCAGCCCAATAAGTATGGTCACCACCCCTCCCCATTGGGAGTCCCACCTTGCTAGGGCTTATCTTCCAAATCAAGGGCCAGTCTCCCACCTTTAGCGTTGCCTGATCAGGGCAGGAGGTCTCTCTTTCTTTGCTTTCTCCTACCTGGGGTAGTTCCCGCTCTTCCCCCCAACACACACTGGCAGAGCACCCCCTCAAGCAGAAGGGTCTATTGGAGGAAGGGAGGCTGAAGGCATCCCCAGGTCTGCTGGCCTCTGACCATCCTAAGGGAAGTGCTGAGAGAGGGCTTTCTGAATCCTAAGAGTAGTGGCCCACAAAGCCTGGGGTGCCCCATTACCCTTTGCCCAGGGAGGTGCCATTAATGGGACATGTGATCTGAGCTACTGAGATGGCCAAGCTGCCAGGGCTGAGCTCAGAAGCCATGGTGGGCTTCCCCTGGCTGCCCCAGACTGTGTGTGGGTGAGGGCTGTGGGCTTCCCCTGGACCTGTGCCAGGTTTTTAGGGAAGCTATGGGCTTCCCCTGCCAGTGGCCCCAGGCCTGTGTAGAGAGAAAAGTGGGTGAGTTTGAGGGTCTCTGAAATGCTGAACCATTGGATTTATATTCTCCCTTCCCTTCTGCAGGCAGCCCCCAGCCCGGACTTCCGGTGGCCTGCAGTCCCCTGCACACCGACCTGTGTTTTGGAAGCATCACCAGACCCTTCAGCCACAGGGGAGGTCCCACCTGGCCCCCACTATGGGTCGGCCTCTTCAGGGTGGTGGCTCACGACAATCAGGTCCCCGGCGACACTTGGGCCCCCAGAGACACTTGGGTCCCCGAAGGCCCCAAGCCCAGCTCCTACGGGTGGGCTGTGTGCTGGGCACCTGCCAGGTGCAGAACCTCAGCCACCGCCTGTGGCAGCTTGTAAGGCCAGCTGGTCGGCAGGACTCAGCTCCTGTGGACCCCAGTAGCCCCCACAGCTATGGTTGATGTGGGTCCTGGCCATACCCCTGCCCTTCCCATCCCAGCCGGAGTGCGATACCCTGATCCCAGAGCTGCAGCTGAGTCCCCCTACCCTAGCCCAATCCCCCAGAGCTCCTGTAGGAAGCAGGTCCTACAGCAACAATATCCGCACAGCTCTGGACACATAAACCCATATCACGTAGACCCACTCGGTCTACATGCAGCATCTGAGCACCCAGGAGCCTGTGCACCTGAGAACTAAGCACACTCAGGCAACAGGTGCTGGGCAGAGGTAGCTGGCAACATCAGATGCCAAAAAGAACTTTAGAAGGGAGAGGTCTGCACTAGGAGGCAGGAACAGAAGCCAGGGTCCTGAACACAAAGGGCCACCTCTGAGCAAGCAGAAAAGAGGTTGAAGTGGCCCCAAGTGCCCCCCCCCAACTGGGGACTTTATAAGCTGGGCTGTGGGCCCAGACTTTTGCTGCTCTCCTGCATGGTTTGCCCTTCTATGTATATGTCCTTTATCTGGGGTCCATGGTCTTTTCCTACCTGTGCCCTGAGACAGGAGGGGCAGCAGGGTGGACTGTGATGCTGTGGTCCCCAGGGGTTGAGGTGAGGGAAGAGACTTCCAGGGGTCCCATTGCCAACCCTGGAGCCCAGGCAACGGTAGTGATGGAGTCCCCACTGGATTCCCTTGTGGGCAACCAGAGAAAGGGCACAGGGATTCAGGGACCACTACTGGGTCATTCTGGGGCAGAACATTAGAAACTCCTTCTTATTCCCAGGGCAGAGTAGGGCTGGGGTGAGGGCAAAGTCCCCAGCCCAAGTAAGTCAATTAAGACCCACCCCCAAGCCAGATGTGATGGCACACAACTTAATCATCTTCAGAAGGCTGAGGCAAAATTGGGCTACACAACAAATTCCAAGCCAACCTGGGCGACAGGCCTACATAGTGAGAACCTGTCTCAAAAAAAAGGGTGAGGGGGAAGGGCTGGACATGTAGCTCAAGTGGTAGAGCACCTGCGTATCCCTCGAGAGGTCCTGAGTTCAAACCCCAGTACTACAAAAGCCAAACAAACAAAAACTCCCTACCACCATCTACCCCCCAAAAAGGGGGGAATCCCCCCTAAAAAAGGAAAAGAAGACCCAACCCCATCTAAAGGTGGCTGGGAACATCTAAACAAGGCAGGGCACTATTGGCAGTATAGCTTCCCACCCTTTGGGGACGCCCAGCAAGGAGATTTACAAGCTTATTTCTCTGATTTGGCCAAGGGCCTGGTTAGGGAATACCAGCTTCGCTTGACAATAAAGAGGAGAGCCACAGCCAGGGAGCAGAGTCTTGGTACATGTCTGCCCCAGATGGGGCCTTTGGACATGTTATGTCACCCAAACCTCCTGGCTGGCAGAACACAGGGTTCAGAAGGGTTGTTTGTTTCTTAGCAAGCGCTCCCATGGAATTAAAGTATCGAAAATAGTTCATTTTCAGTGTTCGCTAATTCACCCTCTCTACCACACTGGTGATTGACTTCACTGTTCCAGCTCTAGAGGCAGACACACAGGGGTCAGGAATGTAACCTGGTCACTTCAGGGGCACCAGCAGGCCTGACCCTCAGGCTGCCTAGTCCCCAGGTAGGAGGGTCCTAGAAGTGCCTCTCTGGGCTTCTATCCTTGTGCTTGCCCTTTCAGCTCAGGGGTCACCTAGTTTAGGTAATAACTCACCTTCCCTCCACTGAGCTCTGTGGGGACAGTTCAGGCTGGTCCCTGCCTTGTGGGAGCAGAGGACTAGGAGGTGGTCAGTGTGCTGTGGAGCACAGTAAGGAGGAGAGTCAGACCTTCCTGGAGGAACCTGTGGTCTAGGCTAGGTCTGGAGACAAGGGGCTTACCAAGGCAAGAAGCTGGGAGCACCAAGACCCTGAGCCCATGGGAGAAGTGGGCTGGAGTGTCACCCCACTGTAGCTGAGAGAGACTGGAGGGGCCCCTGGGTCATGTGCCTGTGGCCACTGAAGGGTGGGTCCTGAGAGTGAAGGTAGGAGTCTAAACCAAGCTGGGAGAGGCAGGAGCTCAGTCCTCCCCACTCAGCTCTGCAGGACCCTCCCAGGCTGGGCCATGTCCAGCCTGGCACCCCTCCTGGGCCTTCATGTGGTCTGTCCCTCAGCACAAGACGTTTCATTTTCCAGGAGCATCTTCCTCTTCCCCTCTCCTCACTGACATCCTTTGTCCTTCCTGCCTGAACCCCTGGACTAACTGCAGGTCCCCAGAATCCTACCTGCAAGTGGCTTCAGCCAAGGCCACCAAGCCTCAGGGCTTTTCTGTGAAGTGTCGCTGGTCACAACCTATAGCCTTTTGGGTCTGGTGCGATGCCAGCCCCACACTGCACTTAGCCATGCTTCATTGCCATTCAGTGCCCCCATGTGGAGGTCCAGTGGTGGCATCACTCTCCCCACCCACCCCCAGCTCCACCTTCCAGCCTGTTGGACCCTCTTGGAAAACCTGCCCAGATACAGGCACTTGCTCTGATTTGAGGCCTGTTCCACCTGCTTTTTGGGCAATGGCTGTGGCCTCCTTCTAGTGCCATGGAGTCCTCCAGTGGGTGCTGAGCATACAGCATACAGGACACATTGGAAAGTTCAGCCCTGCCCTCTTGGGGCAGACATTTCAGTGAGAAGAGACAGAGGGAAACAAATCTCAAAGGTAGAGGAGCAAAGGATGTAGCAGGTTACCATTTCCCATTTTGTTTTTTTATTTTAATTTTTTTGGTAGTATTGGGCTTTGAACTCAGAGCCTTGTGCTTGCTAAGCAGCCCTTCTATCGTGTGAACCATGCCCCCTTTGCTTTACTTGTTTTTGTCTAGAGTTTATGCCCCAACTGGCCTGGACCAAGATCCTCCTACTTACACTTTCTGCCATTGCTGGGATGTTAGGCATTCCCCTCCATGCTCTGCGTATTGATTGAGATGGAGTCTTGCTTTTTGCCTGGGCTAGCCCTGAACCACGATCCTCCAGTATCTGCCTCCCAAAAAGCTAGAATTACAGGTATGAGTTGCATCCAGCTTGCAGTTGGACATTCTAAGTTGTGAGGGGGTTGCTGGTGTCTCTCCGACTGTTTTTCTCAGCTCAGCTATGTGGGGATCCCATTGAATGTAGGATCAACTCTATAGGCTTCTTACCCAGACCTCATAGTCCCAATCCTTCAGCCCATATCACTCTGTCCTCTTCACTGCTCTGATGACTCCAAGAGTGCTGCTTCCCAGGCAGGTGTTTCTGTCCGCTTGGTCCTTGCTGCAACTTCAGGGTCTAATGGATGAGCATGTGCTTTGACTCTCAGTCTGTGCTGCCGGCTCTTGCTGCTCCTCCCCTAAGAGTCCAACACCATCCTTGATCAGACTTCAAACAGGTTGCCCTGAGGCCTCTTCTGACCTTGGCCCTGTCCTTGGACCTTAGAGTTTAAGATGTAGCTCAGTAACAGAGCACTTGCCTAGCATCTAGTAGGCCCTGGGTTCAATCCCCATCACTGAAACAAAACAAAACAAAACTCTAAATCAGATTATGGAGAAATCTCTCTCCCACCCCGATATCTGATCACCTGACTGCTTCCAGCAAGAATCCAGCAAAGTCACCTCAGCAAAAGCCCTCCAACAACTTCCCACCCACTGACCCTGACTCTGTTCATTGGCTTGTGAATCCCTAGCTGTCTGGGTTGTATTTGGTCTCATTCACCTTTTGTGATAGTCTTGAATAAAATTTTCCTTACCATTTTAACAAGTGTCAGAATTTCTCTCTCTCTAGGGGGTCAAACATGCTAGCACTGAGTTATACCCCCAGCCCTAGAATAATTTTTTTCTTTAATAAGCCTCTGCCCACCTATAATCCATAGGTGCCGGACAAGTTGTTGTTGCCTCCTGAGATAAAATGCAGGGGATCATGTGCTTTAGGTTGGGGTCTAGGGTCTGCACGCCTGTCAGGAGGGACCAGCTGTAGGATGGAGCTCTTTAAAGCCAGAGGGCAGAGACTGGGCTGCAGAGCAATGCCTGGGCGTCACAGCAGGTCAGTTATTTTGGGACAGGGAACACTGGGCCATGGGGGGGCTGCTCCTGTGCTGTGCTGACACATTAACTTGCTGTAGGCCAGGAGGAGGGTGGATGGTCACTCATTACCGAGGGTCAAGGCCAAGGGGCTAGGTAGTGTCCGGTCGCTTATGTAACCCGTGAGCATATATAGGGCACCTGGTTCATGTGACTCCTACCCATCTGCAAGCTCTGCCACTTGTGCACCGTTCCCTGTCAGGATGAAGGTGGTTATGGTAAGTACCCCAGACCCATATGGGAGTAGCTCCACTGACCTCCTCACCTGGTGGCCAGCTGTTCCCTTTAGGAAGAGGCAGCAGCATTACAGCTTGTTTCTGCTCTTCCAGACTACAGGGCTCCCTCCTTCTTGTTGTGGTCCAGCTGGGGCAGGGGTGAGCAGTCCCTCATGTGGAGTCAGGCCTACTCCTAAAAGCAGCTTCCACCTGTGAAGGTGTCAAGTGGGAGTGCTACTGGCTCTCACCCAGCATCCCCTGGAAGCAGGCATCTGGCCAGCACTGGCAGATAAGGACCCAGGAGGGAGAACTCCTCAGTCTTGGCAAGGCCGGTGCAGGCTAAGCTGACATGCCCATGGGGTGAGGCTGTACTCAGTACTCAGTTGTCCACCACCTGCCTTGAGCAGATCCAAGACTTAGTCTCCAGTCCCCAGGGATGTCCTTGCTTCCTTGTGGACCTGGCATGATGGTAAAATGGGTCAAATTCCCATTCCGACCAGGGCCCAGACCCTTCCCTGGTCTACCGACCTGACGTGAATCCAGAGGTGGCGAAAGACAAGAGCAGCTTCCGAAACTACACTGTGAGCAGTTCCCTGCCCTGCCTCTCTCACCCTGCACAGCCCCACTGGATCTGGGAAGAACAGCTTCGGCCCCTTCCCACAGCTCCGGCAGGGTGGGGGGAGTCCTTTGGAAAGCCCTGGCTCATATCTTGTGGGGCCTGGCCTGGGGGAGGGGAGGTAGTAGCCCCTGCTGTGTAGGGCTGGCCTGGAGCACAGCCTCCACTGACTATCTGGTTTGCAGTCAGGCCCCCTCCTGGACCGTGTTTTCGCTACCTACAAGCTCATGCACACACACCAGACGGTGGACTTTGTCAATAGAATGGTATGTGTTTTCTGCTCCTCCTACAAGTTCTGAAGGTGGAGGGGTCCCCCTGCTTTGGCCCAGAGTGCCCACCAAATGGTAGCCACACTCTGCACACAGGGTGGGTCAGGTCATGTTTCTACAACCCCTGACCCCCGTTCCACCCAGCACACCCAGTTTGGAGGTTTCTCCTACAAGAAAATGACAGTCATGGAGGCCGTGGACATGCTGGATGACCTGGTGGACGAGTCAGACCCGGATGTGAACTTCCCCAATTCTTTCCATGCCTTCCAGACAGCAGAAGGCATCCGGAAAGTCCACCCAGACAAGGGTGCGTCCCCTTGCTGTGGTGGGGGCGGTGCTGCATTTGCCCTGGAAGGGAAGAGCAGGAGCTTGCCCTGCCCCACAGGCTTCACCCAGAGGAGCAGGTCCTGGGTTTCTCAAACGCAGCCCAGAGCCTGCTCACCTGCCTTAGCCCACGCAATTCCAATGCCCATCTATCTCTCTTCTTCAGATTGGTTTCACCTCGTCGGGCTCCTGCATGACCTGGGAAAGGTCCTGGCTCTATGGGGGGAGCCCCAGGTAAGGGTTAGGTTTGTGGGGTGAGTGGAGGCAGCCTCAGTTCTGGGCTTAGATGATCATAAATGGGGGCAGGCCAGTTCAATACCCCCCCACCCTATCCCTTCCTAGTGGGCAGTCGTTGGAGACACCTTCCCTGTCGGCTGCAAGCCCCAGGCCTCTGTGGTGTTCTGTGACTCCACTTTCCAGGACAATCCTGACCTCCAGGACCCTCGATACAGGTACCTCCCTGTCCCAATTGGTCCTCCTCCCTCCCCAGACACCCTGGTTCCTCTCATGCTCATGTCTTGGTCACTACAGCACAGAACTTGGCATGTACCAGCTCCACTGTGGGCTTGAGAACGTCCTCATGTCCTGGGGCCATGATGGTGAGGCCAGCAGGATGCGGGCAGGGGGATGGTGTGCTGAAGGTGGTGAGGGCTGCCCCTCTGGGTGCCTGGCAGTGATGCCTCCTCTCCTGCAGAGTATTTGTACCGGATGATGAAGTTCAATAAGTTCTCCCTGCCCTCAGAGGTAGGTGGAGGGAGGCGCTGGCCCAGAGCCCAGCTCAGCCCAGTTCAGCTGGCCTGGCGAACCTGAGCATGTGGGATGTGGCCTGTGCAGGCTTTCTACATGATCCGGTTCCACTCCTTCTACCCCTGGCACACGGGTGGTGACTACCGACAGCTCTGCAGCCAGAGAGACCTGGACATGCTTCCTTGGGTGCAAGAATTCAAGTGCGGACTTCCCCATGGGGAGGCCAAGGGGGAATAGGACTGGGGCATCCCTCATGAGGCTCACTGTGCTTCCCTATTGCAGCAAGTTTGACCTCTACACCAAGTGCCCTGACCTGCCGGATGTGGACAAGCTGCGGCCTTACTACCAAGGGCTGATTGACAAGTACTGCCCCGGTGTTCTAAGCTGGTGACCAGCCTGCCAACGCTCCCAAACCTCACCCTCTCACCCACTTCCAAACCCCAGCCAACTGCTGAACCAGCCCTGAAACCTGGCTACTGTCAGGTGCAATGACAGCCCGCCCCAGGCTCGCTGGGGACCCCTTCACCAGGCCACAGTCACTACCCCTTGTGGTCACTCACACTAGGTAGCAATAAAGACCTTGAAAGAGCTTGTGTATTTGACTTTTTTTTTTTTTTTTTGGCAGTACTGGGGCTTGAGCTCAGGGCCTTCACCTTGAGCCATTCCACCAGCCCTGTTTTTGTGAAGTTTTTCTAGCTGGGTCTCATGAACTATTTGCCTGGGCTGGTGTTGAACTGTGATCCTCCTGATCTCTCCCTCCTGAGTGGCTAGGATTACAGGTGTGAGCCACCAGAGCCCAGCTCTTGTATCTGACTATTCACTGGAGTGCAAGCATATTGTGGCAGAAGGTGTGGCCCCAGCACAGGAGTACTGCCACTATTAACCTTATGCACATCCTGGCTTCCATCTCAGAGCCTGGGAACGAGTCATCCCAACTCATCTGTAATTCTAGAAATAGTCACTAAGTCCTCTGGGCTCCATCTCCTTTAGCAAAGCAAGAAAAACCCTGGCAGCAAAAGGAGCACATCTGCAAAAAACAAGGTAAGACAACCTGTGAGCACCATGGACAGACTCCCTAGCTCCCTCTGTGGGCCAGAGGTACAGCTCCTTTTGGACTCACAGTCACCATCACTTCCTTATATGTGGCTTTTTATCCATCTGTGCATCCCCACTGTGACACTATAGCCCCGTGACGTTTCTTTTAGTCCAAAGTCCTCCCTTCTGCCCTCTAGAAGTCGTCTCTGAAGAAAGTAGATTTTTGAAATTTCCTTTTGTTGGGCTTTGCCAATTGCATCTCCACTGTATCTATTAATATTTTTCTATTTCCTGCTAACTGAAAATAGAGACTTGAGGCTTAGCCAGATTCATTATGGTCAGAGTGCTCTCAGACAGTGTGAGATGTCACCAGGAGGCACACAGTGCCCAAACCTTCATTTATATGTTGGAACACTTCACCAGAGGAATTTTCTCACCATGTTCATGGTGCTCTTTGCATAGGCGAGGTGGTAAATGCTTTCCCTTGATTTACCAATGTGCAAAAGAATTGCTTCCTCAGCATCTTTCCAAGGTGATACACTTGTTTGTGCTCGTGTTAGAGCATACCAATTACAGTTCAGCTGATGTGCTCAGCTCCTTGCATTCTTTTTCCATCCCTAGTAGCTTCCTGGATGGCTCCCGTGTCCTTCTGACATGACCCCAACAGTCATGTGTTGCTGTTTACTGTAAGACACCAAAGTGTGGTGTCACATACCTGCAATTCCAGCATTCAGGAGGCTGAGGCAGGAGGATCGAGAGTTGAAAGCCAACCTGGGCTACAAAGCAAGAATGTCTAAACAAAACAAAACAAAAAACACCCAAACTGTGTGAATTTCCTAAGGCTAATGTGACAAATTACCACAAGTTAAGTGGCTTATACTAAGAACTTTGATCAAAAAAGTCTTAGTGCTGAGCGCCAGGGGCTCATGCCTATAATCCTAGCTACTCAGGAGGCAGAGATCAGGAGGACTGTGGTTCTGAGCCAGCCCCGGCAAATAGTTCCATGAGACCCTATTTCGAAAAAACCCTTCACAAAAAAGGCTGGTAGAGTGGCTCAAGGTGTAGGCTCTGAGTTCAAACCCCAGTATTGCCAAAAAAAAAAAAAATCTGTGTTTCTATATACTAGCAGCAAAGTATCTGAAAAAGAAAAAGGAATATCTCATTCACAATAGCTACAAAAATAGTGAGGAACAAATTTAACCAAGAAGGTAAGAGTTCTCTACACTGAAAAAATAGAATATTGATGAAAGAAATTGAAGTCACAAATACATGGAATGCTATCCTATGCTCATGGATTGAAAGAATTAATATGGTTAAAATGTCCATACTGATTTACAGATCTACAGATTCATTTCAATCCCTACCAAAATTACAATGACATTTTTCACAGAAATAGAAAATTCTAAAATTTGTATGAAACTACAAAAAAGACCCCAAATAGCCAAGTAATCTTAAGCGAAAGAAACAAAGCTGGAGGAATCATAATAACTGACTTCAAAATATACTGTAGGGCTGGAGATGTAGCTCAGTGGAAAATCACTTGCCTAGCATATGTGAGACCCTGGGTTCCCTCCCCAGCACCAGCACCACACACACACAAATTATAAATATATATCTATATGTGTGTATGTATACATTTATACATACACATATATTTGGCATAAAAAACAGACACACAGACTGATGAAACAGAATAGAGAGGCAAGTAGTAAATCATGCAATTACAGTGAGTTGATTTTCAGCAAAGATGCCAGGAGCATGCAATGGAGAAAGGATGGTCTCTTTAATAAATGGTGTTGGAAAACTATCCAAAAGCAGAGGAATGTACCTGGACCCTCATCTCAACCCTTAGACATGAATCACACGCAATGGATTAAAGGCATAAATATAAGATTTGAAACTAAGAAAACAGGAGAACATTGACCTGGGCAATGAGCTGAATTTGATACCAAAAGTTCAGGCAACAAAAGCAAAAATAGACAAATAGGATTAAAACAAACTAAAATCTTCTATACAACAAAGGAAGCAATCAAATCAACCTAGTAAAGAGATAATTTGCAAAGCATACTTCTAATAAGGGGCTAACAATCCAAAATATATAAGGAACTTTAGCAGTCATCTCTGCCTGCACCTAATCAACTTTCCTGGGTTCTGACAAAGAGCAAGACTCTGGATCCTGAGTACCCCTACCCCCCTGTCATAGGAAGATTTCAGGGTCCTGAGTTTTTTTTGTTTGTTTGTTTGTTTGCAGTACTAGGGCTTGAACTCATGGCCTTCAACACTCCACCAGCCCTATTTTTGTGAAGGATTTTTTGAGATTGGGTCTCTCGAACTGTTTGCCCAGGCTGGCTTGGAACTGTGATCCACCTATCTCTGCCTCCTCAATATCTAGGATTACAGGTGTGAGCCACTGGCGCCTGGCTAGCACAAAGTTTTATGTTTGCATAAGACATGTTTGCATGACTATTAATTGTCCAGGAAAATTCCCTTTTAAAGTTTTTATTTTATTCATTTTGGAAGTATGAATTTTTAGAGGCAAAGAATGGATGTTAGTGTAGACAAGACCCTAAAGACTTGTCAGCAGACGGGTGCCAGTGGCTCACACTTGTAATCCTGGTTACTCAGGAGGATCGAAGTTCCAAGACAACCCCAGGCAAATAGTTTTCGTGACCCTATCTGTAAAAAAACCCATCACAAAAAGGGCTGGTGGAGTGGCTCAAGGAGAAGGCCCTGAGTTCAAATCCAGTACCACACACACAAAAAAAAGACTTGTCAGAAGAAAGTTAAACTTCTGGTTGCTTTATCAAGTTTCATGAAAAGTGTCTGGGGTTGTCTAGGGCATGGGGAACTTTATGTTTGTTGAAAAGGTCTTTCCTCCGTTGCTGTGCATTTGGTAGGTGAACTTGGAGCACCCACATCCAGGAGGAGAAGAGACCTGTAGGAATTAAAAGAGAGTTTGCAAATATCTCAATGCTTACTTTTAATCCTTTTATGTGGTGGAAGTCCATGGTATGTAGTTTAATGCAAAATGAAACCATTTTATTTCAATGTTATTAAAAAAGTTTATCAGGAAGTAAATATTTTGCTGCAGTATTTTGTGCCTATTAAAGGCTTTTGTTTAGCAAAGTGAAGGTAAAATACAGTAAAATGTTAAGATTGTCATCTAAAAAAATGCACTTAAAGCAGAAAAAAATCAGTGTTGTCTTGGTTGAAGCAATACAAATTATTAATATCGTTAAATCTCCATCCTTGAATATGGGTATTTAGCATTCCGTGTGACAATTGGGAAGTGTGCATAAGTGTTCAGGATAGTTGTGCAAAAGAAAGCATAGGTATGACTTGGATACCAGATCAACTAGTCCCTCTATTGAAGTCACATTCTTACTAAAATGATCAGGAACAAACTATAGTGATTCAGTCTTGGGTGTTTGGCAGACATTTTCTTGAAAATGAACACAGTGTGTCTGTCAGGGCAAGGGAAGCAATGACAGCATTTGTTGCCAATGATAAAATGGAGTAAAGGTTTGGACAAAGCTGTGTCCACCACTGTGACCTTGACAGCTTCCCAATACCTAAAGATTTTCCTGATGAGATTAATTACTACGGTTTCTTTGAGAGTGTGTAATGAAACGTGTGGAAGATCTCAAAAATCAATGGACCAATATTTTCCAAATGCATAATATATGATCCTCCAAAATTGTGCATAAAGACTGAGGTGTAGCTCAGTGATAGAGCACTTGCCTAGCATGGGTGAGGCCCTGAGTTCGAATGAATAACCAGGCATGAATAAAAATATGCACTCAGAGTGCCAGACATACCAGTGGATTTTAACATGATGGAAGACAAGAAAGTTTATTTGTAAAGTTTAAGATTCTCTCAGAAGCTGCAATTTAGTATTTGATGTGACATTAAAAAGAATATTCATAACCTGGTACCAGTGGCTCATGCCTGCCTTCTTGAGAGGCTGAGATCAGAAGACTCTCAATTCGAGGCCAGCCCTTCTTTGTGTTGGGTACTTTTGAGATAGGGCCTCTCAAACTTTTTGCCCAGGGCTGGCTTTGAAGTGTGATCCTCCTGATCTCTGCCTCCTGAGTAGCTGGAGGTTACAGGCATGAGCCAGTGGCACATTGCTGCTCTGATTATTTTGGAGATGGGAATCTTGAGAACTATTTGCTCAGGCTGGACTCAAACCTGGATCCTCCCTATCTGAGCTCCCAGGCAGCTAAGATTACAGGCATGAGCCACAGGTACCAGGCTGTGAATATCTTTTAGAAGGTACCTTCTTACTTTTAAGCAGGATTTACTTTTACTAATACAAAATCGCTATGTACACCTTGCAATTAATAAAACCCTCTGAAAAGGACAATTGGGCAATTTTATGATTGGTAAACTGCCCAAACCGCATTTGTAGTGGAGGACACTGGTAGAGGAGCAGACAGTGCAGGGAGGCACAGGTCCTGTCCACACGCTGCCCCAGCACACAGTAGGCAATTATCAGTGCTGAGAGACACAGGGACAGCAGGGCAAGAGTGTCTTCAGCAGCCTTGGGCTGTGTTGACCCTGAAAGCCTGCCTGAGTGCAGCCTCAGAAGCCACCACTGAGAACTCAGAGTGGTCACATCACCCTCAGCAGTGGACAGCACACCCCACTGGGGTCCAATCAGGCCCTGCTGCTCATCAGGACAGAGGGACCGACTGTCCTCACACACAGCTGCTCACTTAGCTGCTAGTGTCACAAACAGTGACAGCCCTGAGTCTATCAGGATTTGTAGAGAGCTCCTAGGGAGCTCTCCTAGGAGCTCCCGGTCCTAGGAGACCCCCCAGTCCAGTAGCTGGGGTTGACAGGAGCTGGCAGCACCTTCTACTGATGGGCACAACAGGCTCAGACAGAATGGAGCGTGAGGTGCCAGCCTGGCCTGGACATACCAGTGTTGCCTTCCTGACTGTCCTGTAAACATTGATCACTCTTTGATTTCTTTCCTGGTGATCAACTTCATAGTTCAGTGCATGAATGCAGAATTTCAAGATGGAATTTTGTGGAACTCAAGGAAGGCAGTGTCCCTAGAACCCAAATGAGCTTTTGGGAACCTCTCCATCTTTTTTTTTTTTTTTTTTGCAGTACTGGGGTTTGAACTCAAGGCCTACACCTTGAGTCACTCCACCAGCCCTTTTATGTGAAGGGTTTTTTCAAGATAGGGTCTCAAACTATTCCTGATCTCTGTTTCTTGAGTAGCTAGGATTACAGGTGTGAGCCACTGGTGCCCAGCTTAAAAGTAGCTGTTTTTTGTTTTTTTCCTGCAGCACTGAGATTTGAACTTAGGGACTCATACTTGCTAAGCAGGCACTTGACCACTTGAGCCACTCTGCTAGTCCCTTTTTTTTTTTTTTTTTTAAGTCTACCTTTTGTGCTACTGGCAATCAGGGCCTTGTGTGTGCTAGGCAAACACTTAATCACTGAGCTACATCCCTAGCCCAGAGCCTCTCATCTTGGCAATGGAGTAAGTGGTTCTTTTGTGGGGGTAAGTCATCGTATCTGTGTTAGGTGAGGTCATTGGAGGGAAAGAGGGAGACAGGGCTAAGTAACCCAACCTCGGGTGCCACAAAGGGCTACATCAGACTTCCTAGTGCCACCTTCTCAAGAGTCTGAGTGGGACACAGGCTGTACCTTCTTGCTGTCTCCCTCTTCCACTTTTCTCTTTGGAAGCCAAGAAGGAGGAGAGGGGAGCCAGGAAATGGTTCTGGAAGGATTGTTTCTTTTCTTTTCTTTTTTTCCATGCTGTGGTTTTGAACTCAGGGCCTCATGCTTGGTAGACAGGTGGCTCTACCACATGAGTCACTCTGACAGTGACTTTTGTGTTGGTTATTTTCAAGATAGGGTTTCACCAAACTCTTCACCTGGATTGGCTTTGAACTGTGATCCTACTGATCTATGTCTCCTGGCTACTGGGACAGGCTGGGTGCTGGTGGCTCATGCCTGTAATCCCAGCTACACAGGAGGCAGAGATCAGGAGGATCATGGTTTGAAGTTGGCCCTGAAAATAGTTTGAGAAACCCTAAAACAACCCCAATGGTGCCAGATGCAGTGGATCAAACCTGTAATCTCAGCTACTCAGGAGGTGAAGACAGGAGGATCATAGTTTGAGGGCAGCCAGAATACAAGTTAGCAAGACCCCATCCCAAAAACACACCTACAAGGTGTGTGGTGGCACACACCTATAATTCTAGTGCAGCAGGGAGGAGAATCAGAAGGAAACAGACTAGGCCTGAGTACTGAGAAAGTATCAGGGAGGTAAGGGATGACATAGCAGAGAGATAAAACCTGAGAAATATGAACATGAGGAAGGTCACATAGCACAAGGGAGGGGAAAGTCACATAGCACTAGGGTAAAGTAGCCAATAAAATTAAATATAACCATATATGGATTAAATCTTGCTTTTTGCTTCTGTAACCTGCTTGCAAGGGTATATAAGGTGAGACCCCTTTGTTCTCAGGGCTCAGCCTTTGGACACAAGTCTGCTGAGTCTGTGCTGGCACAATAAACGTTGCTTCCTGCTAATTGCCTCAAGAGTCCCGTATCTCAGCTAGCAAACTCCTGTAACACTACCAACTCAGGAGGTGGAGGTAGGAGGATTGAGATATGAGGCAAGCCTAGGCAAAGTGCAGGATCCTATCTGAAAAACAAACTAAAAGCACTAGGGGGAGCAGTTTAGGTTGTAGAATACTTGCTTAGCAAGCCAAAGACCCTGAGTTCAATCCCCAGTACAAAAAATAAGATCCCAATGGCATTTCTAGAGAAACAGATTAAAATCTCCAGGGACTCCAAATGCCCAAAATTATATTGATAAGTACAAAGGTGGAGGACTTACACTTCAGAACTATAAAGCTGCAGTCATCAGACCAGTGTGGTGCTGGCATGAAAAGATACATGGACCAATGGAATAAAATAAGAGAGTGCAGAAATAAGCCTTTGCATCTACAGTTAGTTGATTTTCCACAAGGGTACCAAGACCACTTGATGGGAGAATCATCTTTTTAACAAATGAGAAAATATTCATATGCAAAATTATGACCCCTACCACATACATATAATTTAAAATGGATCAATGACTTAAACTTAAGGGTTAAGAAGATAAAATTCTTAGGAGAAACAGAGGAAAAGTTCCACATTGGATTTGGCAATGACTTTTGGAAATGACACCAAAGCACAGGCAGCACAAGAATAAATGAATGGGATTTCATAAAATAAAAACTTTTAGCAGGGCGTGGTGGTACATATCTATAATCCCAGCACTTGAGAGACTAAGGCAGGAGGATTGTGAGTTTGAAGCCAGCCTGAGCTAATAGTGAGACCCTGTCTCAAAACAAAACAAAATCCCTTTTTTTTTTTTTTTTTTGTATATCTTATTTTTTTGTTGTTGTTTTTTTGTTTTTGTGGAACTGGGGTTTGAACTCAGGGCTTTGTACTTGCAAAGCAGGTGCTCTATCTCTAGTCCATTTTGCTCTGGTCTTTTTGCACAGGGGGTTGCATGAACTATTTGCCTAGGCTGGCCTTGACCTGTGATCCCCCCGAATCTCAGCCTCCCAAGTACTAGGATTTTAAGTGTGAACCACTGGTGCCCAGCCCCCCAACTTTTTTGGGGGCAAGGGGTACTGGGGCTTGAACTCAGGGTCTACATCTTGAGCCACTCCACCAGCCCTTTTTTTGTGAAGGATTTTTTTTTTTCAAGATAGGGTCTCTCGAACTCTTTGCTCAGGCTTTGAACGAAGATCCTCCTGATCTCTGCCTCCTGACTAGCTAGAATTACAGGCATGAGCCACCCATGCCTGGCTCATGTTAGAGAGATTGGAAAAAATGACTCACAGAAAGGGAGGGGATATTTGTAAAATCATATATCTGATAAAGGATTAGTATCCAGAATATATAAAGAACTCTACAACTCAACTATCAAAAACCAAAATACCCAATTAAAAAATGGGCAAAGGATCTTTTTTTGCAGTTTTTGAAGGTTTATTTAAGCACAAATAAAACGTGCACGTGGGCCCTCTATTCGTTTTCTTCACTGCGCAGCCTGGCATTGGGGTTAGTGACTGATGGCCAGCTGGGCTGCTCTTTCCTGGATGGCTTTGCGGTTCTTGGAGGAAACACTGCGAGCAATCTCAGCACAGTAAGATTTCTTGCACATCAGGAGCACTTGCAGCTTCTTGACGTTGTGGACCAGGAACTTCCGGAAGCCACTGGGCAGCATGTGCTTTGTTTTCTTTTTGCTCTGTGACCGATGTTGGGCATCACGAGTCGATACCCTTAGGTTTCCGCCAGTTACGCTTAATTTTGACATAGCGGTCTGACTGGTGCGGGATGAACTTCTTGGTCCTCTTTCTCACGATCTTGGGCTTCACCAGAGGTCTGAGGGCAGCCATGATGCCGAGTAGGAGATAGCAGCCACCACGGTAGGCAGTGTTGAGGAAGAGGCTGGGCAAAGGATTTAAATTGTTTTTTTTTTTTTTTTTGGCAGCACTGGGGTTTGAACTCAGGGTCTTATGCTTGCTCAGCAGGCATTCTACTACTTGAGCCACTCTGCCAGCCCCTTGAACTGACTTTTCTCCAAGATACACAGCCACAAATACATGAAAGTTGCTCACAATGCTAGGTGTGGTGGTGCAGGCTTGTAATCCAGCACTCTGGGTGCTGAGGCAGGAGGAGCTCAAATATCATATCAAAACAACATCAAAAACTAAAAACACCAACAAAGGAAAACAAGTGTTGTTATGTGGAGAAACTGGAATCCTTATGCATAGTGGGTGGGAATGCAAAATAGTGTAGATGCTGTGGAAAATCTTGGTGGTTCCTTAGAATGTCAGCCTCAAAATCACCATATAATCTTGCATTTCCACTCCTAGGTATATGCCAAAGAACTTAAAGCAGGAACTTAAACAGATATTTGTACACCGGTGTTCATAGCAGTACTATTCACTATAACCGAAAAGTAGGAACAACCCCAGTGGCCATTTGAGGCACTGCCTATAATCCCTATGAGGCTAAGGCAGGAGGACCACTTGAACCCAGGAGTTCAAGACCAGCAAAATTCACAATAGCAGGAGTCTTTCTTTTGCAATTTTTTTTGGGGGTTGGTTTGAACTCAGGGCCTACACCTTAAGCCACTTCACCAGCCCTTTTTTTTTGTGTTGGGTTTTTTTGAGATAGGATCTATCGAACTATATGCCAGGGCTGTCTTCAAACTGTGATTCTCTTGATCTCTGCCTCCTGAGTAGCTAGGATTAAATGTGTGAACCACCGGTGCCCAGCATGGAACCCTGTCTTAAAAAATAAAAAAGCAATCTATACAAGCAACAGGGCATTATTCAGCCATAAAAATATAAAATTCTGATCTATGTTATAACATGGATGAATCTTGAAAATACCATGCTAAACACACTAGATGCAAAAGGAAAGATACTGTATGATCAACTTATATGAGGTGCCTTGGATAAAAAATTCAGAGACATAACGCAAAACAGAAGTTGTTTGAGCAGAGAGTGGTTGTTTAAGGGAGGCAGGGTTTCTGTTAGGGGTGATGAAAATGTTCTGCAAATGGTGATGGTTGTATCATCACACTGTTAATGTAGTTAATGCTACAAAACTATACTTAAAAATGGTTAAAATGGCAAATATGCTATATATATTTTTCACTACAAACATCAGTTAAAAAGACAAAATTAGCGGGGTGTGGTGGTATGTCTTATCTCAGTTACTCTGGTGGCAGAGACAAAAGGATTGTAGTTTGAGGCAGGAGTTAGCTTCTGGAAGACCCTACCCGAAAAGCAAACTAGAAGCAAAAGCACCGGGGCATGGCCCAAGCGGTAGAGCATTTGCCTAAGAAGTAGAAGCTCCTGAGTTTAATCCCCAGTACTGCTGGGAAAAAAAAAATTACACTTACGAAGTAGTTAAAATGGTAAATGGACTAAAATTTTTTTTTTTTTTGTCCATTTGAAGTTATCAGTTTTAAAAGAGAGAAGCCAGGTGCTGGTGGCTTATACCTGTAACCCTAGCTACTCAGGAGGCAGAGATCAGGAGGATTGAGGTTCAAAGCCAGCCCTGGGCAAATAGTTCTCAAGGCCGTATCTTTTTTTTTCTTCTTTTATTCATATATGCATACAATGTTTGGGTCATTTCTCCCCCCTTCCCCACCAGCACCAGGCAGAAACTATTTTGCCCTTATCTCTAATTTTGTTGAAGAGCGAGTATAAGCAATAATAGGAAGGACCAGGGGGGTAAGGGAGGGGGCGGGGGGAAGGGGGGAGAAATGACCCAAACAATGTATGCACATATGAATAAAATAAAAATTAAAAAAAAATAAAGTGTTGAAAGAAAAAAAATAGGAAGGACCAAGGGTTTTTGCTAGCTAAGATAAGGATAGCTATACAGGGAGTTGACTTGCATTGATTTCCTGTGCATGTGTTACCTTCTAAATTAATTCTTCTTGAACTAACCTTTTCTCTAGTTCCTGGTTCCCTTCTCCTATTGGCCTCAGTTATTTTAAAGTATTTGCATTAGTTTCTCTGCATTGAGGGCAACAAATGCTATCTAGGTTTTTGAGTGTCTTACCTATCCTCACCCCTCCCTTGTATGCTCTTCCTTTATCATGTGCTCAAAGTCCAATCCCCTTGTTGTGTTTGCCCTTGATCTAATGTCCACATATGAGGGAGAACATACAACATTTGGTCTTTTGGGGCAGGTTAACAACCTCACTCAGAATTATGTTCTCCAGTTCCATCCATTTATCAAGACCATATCTTGAAAAAACCCATCACAAAAAAGGGCTGTCGGTGTGGCTCAAGTGGTAAGAGCGCCTGTACAGTAAGTGTGAGGCCCTGACTTCAAATAATTGATAGTGGCCCAGCACTATACTATCAATTATAGTAAAAGGAGGTAGAAACAACCCAAATTATCAAAGGATGAATGGAACACTACTCAGCCATAAAAGAACGGAGTACACATACACATTACAAAGTGGAAGTGCCTTGAAAACATCATGCTGAACAAAAGAAGACACAAAAGGGCCTATATTATTCAATTTTTCTCTTTAGGGATTTCGGGGGATGGAACCCAGGGCTTCCTGCATGCTAGGCCAAATCTTGTACTGCTGGGGGTATGAAGTTTCTTCTTCAGATGAGAAGGTTCTAGAACAGATTGGTGCTGGATGTACAACTGTGAATATACTCAAAGCCATTGAATTGTGTACTTTAAATGGGTGAATTGTATAGCATGAGAATTATCAAGGAAGCTGTCACAGAAAACCCAATGGAGATTCACAAACTGGGCTTAAAAGCCTTAGATAAAGAACAGGTTTTTACATTTCAAATACATTACTCATTTTTTAAGACAAAGCCAGCTTCTAGTTTGTTTATTCTATGTGCAAGAGTCCCTTGAAGGCACCTGGAAGCTCAGATTTTAGGCTCTGGTGGAGTTGGGAGCCAGCCGTCTGTATGGTCTTGGAGGGGAGGTTGGTGATATGAGGGCTGTCAAGGGGGTCTGTGGGCAAGAACATTGGGTGGGGGTGTGGATAAAGCAAGGATGGAAAAGCTGTGCTGTAAGGTCCCAGGGAGGGTGGTGGGTGACCTGACAACCTGACCCCAAGTGGAGACCTGGATGGTATATGCCAATTACCATGCCACTCCTGTCTTCCTTCCAGGATGCGGCTGGAGGTGGCAAGACCCACCTTCCCTCTTCTGCCTGAGACCTAGGACCTCCACTGACCTACCAACCTTTGTCCTCTTCTTCTCCTTCCTGCTTTGTTTCTCCTTCATCCCTGCACACTCTGATCCTTCTGTCCTCTCTTAAGACCAGGAAGTGGAGAGGAGAGGGGAAAGGGCTGGGTTCTGGCAAGTTCTCTGGCCCTTGTCTGGATCTGTCCCCACCTTACACCAATGGCCTCACAGCCCTAGTGTGACAAGTCCACCAAGCTGTGCTGCCCTAAGGTTCCTGTGGCCAGGCCCTCTTGTCCATTTCATAGAGAATACTGAGGAGGGACAAGGAGGTTCCCCATTAAGCTAGGTCAGTAACAAGCATTTGGGCTGTGCCCACTGTCCTCAGGCCTCCCTAGCAGGAAGGAAGCACCAATATAAAGCCATGCACAAAGGATGCCTTTATTGGTGCATGGGTCTGAAGAACAGGTCTGAAGGGCAGGACTGGAGGATGGACAGGCATGTGAGGAGCTGCCATTGTGAGTGACCACCTTCCCTGCTCCTCTCCCCAGTGAGTCCAGCCCCTCCATACTGGGGCTGGGGTGGGGGCTCTAGACCCAGTCTTCTACAAGCTGGTAATAGAGGCAGGGCTCCCATGCTGAATACGATGTCCTAGGAAGGACCTGAGAGGCTGTCACATGCCCACTTCTGGGCCAAATGGTGAGGCAGTGGGGGGTGATTGGGGAGGGATGTGGTTGTCATGGGGAGATGAGTGGGCCCTCAAGGTAGTACTCAGCAATCTTTAGTGGGCAGCACCCCAACCTGTGTTTGCCCTGGCAGGATTGGCTAAGGCACAGTAACTGAGCTGTGTCCTGCTGCTGGTCAGAGTCAGAGCTCTAGGGACCTGATCTTCTTGGGACATGTGGCTAATAGCACATGCAGCTACTTTTTCCTCCGGGTGGCCCGGGTGCCGCTGCTATTGCTGTTTGGAGCTGGGTCAGCCTGCTCAGAGGCAGTTCCAGAATCCTTCTTGGGGGCAGACTTGTGCTTTTCTCCTCGGGCCAGAAGTGAGGACTGGAATGACCAGGGGGTCATTAGGGCCTGCACAATTCTGACAGCTCCCACAGCCCCCAGAAGTCCCCAGAGCAAGGTGGGAGGCTCCAGGGGAGATAGCTGTGTCCGCACCCAGTGGAGGGCCTGGGCCAGGGCTCTTCTGGGGCTGTGGGCCCGGGGTGGACTCTTGTCCTGTGGGGACAGGATTGAAGAAGGCTCTCAGGGCTCGCCCCTGTGGAGGGTTCACCTTGCCACCTCCCCCAGACTGGCTGATACCCTCCTACCTGAAGCCCAAACTGCCTGAGCAGCATCTCCAGCTTTGGGTCACCCAGAGACACAGGTGGGAAAAATTCCTCCACCCACTGGCGGTGCCACCACCTACCGCAATAGAACTGGATGTTCAGTGCATGGCCAGAACCCAGGCCCCAGCACCCCACCTGGAGCCCTGGCCTTACCCCTTCTCCCCAGGCTGTGAGAACCAGTACTTGTAGCGCTGGGCCCGGATGTAGGTAGGCGGCTGCTTGTGAAATGGGTAACTGGCGACATGATTCTGAACCAGGCGGATCACTGTACAGGGGAGGGGACTCAGCATGGCCCTGAATCCTGCATATGCCCTTCCTCAACCCTCCCCCGGCCTGCCCTTCACCTGGCTCCTTGCCCTGCAGTAGGCGAAACACCAGGCTGGTGAACCAGGGGCTATGTGTGTGGGGGCCCAGGGCTGCAAACCACATCTGCCAGTCAAGGCGTGGCTGGTGGGGAACCAGGATGGGGGGTGGTCGGCTCACATTCCCAGGCTTGTACATGAACTCGATCTCCTGCCAGATAGATCTAAGGTCAGCTTAGATGGCTGGAGTGGATCCCTACTACCCCACCCCTTAGGAGGGCTCACTGTCCAGTGATGTCCATCGTAGCTGCCCTCCAGCACCACTTCAGGCCGCCCACCAACTCCAGTCATTCGGCGGAAGAGGCCATATGAGTTGGCCAGCTGCAGGTGCTCCACAGCACTGAACAGGCGGTGGGCCCCGGTCCAAAGATGCCCATGGGTCCCAGCCTCCACATAAGAGTAGGGCACCTGCAGGCAGGTAGGCAGAGGCTTAGTGCTTCCCCCCAGGTTCCTCCAACCCTGATCCTCTCCACTGCTACCCACCAGGCTGATCAAGAACAAGGCCACTGTGGTAACACCCAAAACAGAAAGTTGGACTGCAGCAGTGAGCTTCTGTAGCCATCCTTGCACCTGGATCCACCTGGAAACAGAGCATAAGTATAGTCAGGCCTGAACTGAAAGCTGCCCCGACCCTCCCCCCATCCCACCACTGCCACTCTAGGGCACACACCTCCAGAGGGTGGTCAGCAGCTCCCAGGCCAGGGAAGCCATTCCTAGCCACACAGTGGGCAGAGTCACTGTCTTCAGCCACTGGGAGAACTGGTGGAAGGTGAAGGCTGCCAAAAGAAAGGGATATGAGGAGAGCTGGCCCAACCCTTGCCCTTGGGTTCCTCAGCCAATACTCACTGGTTCTGGATTGGATCGCGTACTTCTGCCAGTCAACCTCCAGGCCAAAGTAGTGCACAGTGCCGTAGGCCAGCAGCCCATAGACAGCCAGTTCCAGCAGCAGGGACAATGCAGCCAGAAGGGCCTTGGGCCAGGCTGTGGGGCAGGACAGTCACAGGTTGGCTTAGGGGCCGCAGCCAGGTTGTCTAGGTGGAGTTGGAGCAGGGGTCCTTTATGGGGTGTTGGAGGGAAGGAGAAACCCTGGGAGGGTAAGGGACCAGGACAGCCAGCTGCCCAGACAGGTTAACACTCACAGGTAGACATCCTCTTGTGGTGGCTGAGGTCAGGCCCAGCGGACAGGTGATGGTCATCCAGGAGGGAAGTGGTGAGTACCAAGGTCAGCAGGTTGAAGAAGTTATAGTTGCCGGTGATAATAATCAGGACTTGCAAAAGCACCTGGAGGCGGGGTGTGTACTGAGTTCCAGAGGCCCCCACGGGGTCCTGCCTTATGGCACACGTTTTCACATGTGAGTAACATCTCTAACTGTGAGGCTTTCCTGACAGTAGCAGTCATCTGTCCCTAGGGGGACCCACTGGCCAGTGATGAAGGCCACACCCTGTCCCCCGCTCACCTGAGTGTAGAAGGCAGCCAAACGCAGGCGGCGAATGGGGGCGAAGAACAGAGGGGGCACTGCAATCTCGATGAGGAAGGTGGCCACCACACTGAGCTTGTGTAGCCAGACCGGCAGGTGGTGAGCGAGCCAGGCGGCTGGTGTGGGCAAGCACTGTGTCTCATAGTGGTAGGTGAGGGCTGCAGGTCATGGGCAGGTGGTCAGGGCTGAGCAGAGCCTCCAGACCACCCCAGGTTCAGGCCCGGATCCTCACCAGTGAGCCCCCACCATGTGGGGCAGCGGCTGGTCAGCTTGACCACACCAGAGGCGAACATGAGGCGAAATAGCAGCCAGCGCACAAGCCAGAAGGGGAGGCCTTCATGGAGTGAGGCCCCTGACAGTCTGCCCTGGGGAGGCTGCTTGTGGTTGAGGGGCTGCTTGAGGGGCGCCACCAGCACAGCCAGGAATCCTGTCTCCAGCAGCAAGGAATCCCTACAGGTAAAGGAAATAGCACAAAGGGCCCCTTCCCATCAAGGCTGCTCCCCTGGGGGGGGTCTTCCCAGGAGAGGCAAACACCCCTGCCCAGCCTCAGTAGCCCTGACCCAGTAATAACTCACCACTGGAAATAAAGGAACACCTGGCCCACCTGCAGAGAGAACAGCTGTCAGGGAAATGGTGTGTGTCTGCCAGGTCAGGTGAGGCAGAGGTGGGTTAGTAGGATGGGGGTGGGGGAGGTAGAGTGACAAGGGTCTCACTTGCCTGGCAAGCTGACAGGTAGGCAGCCCAAAGCAGCAGGTAGATGAGAGGGTGGCGCAGAGGGCGCAGGAGCAGGGCACCTAGGGCCAGCACTGTGCCCAGCAGGGTTAGTAGCTCCAGGCCCTGGGCTGTGTCCAGCCCCAGCCTCGGTGCCTCCCATAAGAGAGTTGGTGTCTCCCACAGCTGCTGCCAGCGCCCCTTGCCCTGAGGTCGCAGCGTCCTCCGTGCAGGTAGGATGCCCTCTGGTCCATACAGGCCTGTTGAGAAGGCATGTCAGGCTAGGCCTTGGACACTGCCCTCCCAGACTAAATTCATCCTGAGTCAGTGCCTGCAGATGTCCCCCACTCCAGCTCAGGACCTTGCAGTCACTGCAGATGTTCTCCCCTAGATTAGAACCTGTTGACACCCACCTGGGACCAGAAGCTACGTGGCTCCTAGGGTTCTGCCCCTACCCCAGTGAGAACCCGAACCCTATGGGAAACGGACGTTGCACGTTCTTCTACCGCCACATCCCCACGGCACGCAGGATAAGAACCGCTGTCCCCTAACCCCGCGTGAAGGCCTGGATGTCACGCCGCCCCAGACCGCGCGAGTGCAGGGTGGAGGGAGATCACACAGAGCCCCGCAAGCGGGTTGGCGGACGTCCCACCCTCGGCGCCCTCACCCGGGATCTGCGTGTAGAGGGAAGCGAAGGCAAACATGAAGACCGCGGCCACGCCCTGGAGGAAAAGCTGCCGCGGGACGTGGGAGCCCGCCATGTCCGCTACGCGGCCAGCTAGCGCAGAGCCCGCGGATCCCGCGGCTCCGCCCAGCCCCTGCATTCCACCGCGTTAGACCCCGCCCACCCGTAGCCCCGCCCCGCGGTAGCCCCGCCCCCACGCTGCAGTCCCACCTACCGCCCCGCCCCTTAGGTCCTCTCACTGCCTCCCTCGAATCTCCGTCCCCGGCACACAGACTCTACCCCTCTGTAGATCTCAGCTTTTCCGCAAGCCTGTGCGTGCGCGTGCGTGCGCGTGCGTGCGTGCGTGCGCGTGCGTGCGTGTTGGTGTGTGTTGTGTGTTGGTGGGGGACGGTGGTCCGCGTTACGTAATAGATGCGCGCTCGGCACCCCGAGTACGTACTTCCTGGGCGGGAACAGCAAAATGGCGCCAGAACCAGTGGCGGGCTGAGCCCGCGGCCCTGTTGGAAGTCGGCCCTGCGGTCCCCGGGCGGCGGGCCCTTGCGGACATGGAGGACGTAGAGGCGCGCTTCGCCCACCTCTTGCAGCCCATCCGCGATCTCACCAAGAACTGGGAGGTGGACGTGGCGGCCCAGCTGGGCGAGTATCTGGAGGAGGTGAGAGCGGAGCGGGAATGGCAGGGGCGGGGGCTGCACGGCTGCCTCGGGTCTGTGGCCATCTGGCCCTTTGGCTGCCCCTACCTCAGGCTTTTCCCGCAACTCCTTCCCTGCTTCTCGAAATCACCCCTCGTTGGATTAGCCTGGGCCTGTCATTGCAGATCTCTACCTGTCACCCAGCCCTGAGATTTGGTGGGTTGTGACCGGCATGTTTTTCCAAGGTGTTGGAATAGAGTAGGAAATGGTGTCGTCTTCGCTTTGTGTGTCGTGGGCATGTTTTGAGAGAGCCGAATCGCGACGTCGGAGAGATTTCTTATCTTGAATCTTCAAGCCAGTTTCAAGTTAGTGCCATGTTTGATTCTGTCAGCATTTAATTCTTCCACATTTAATAGCTGTGTCTAGACCTCTGTTGAAGAACTGTCTGCTTTATTTCTGCGTTTCCTTTCACTCCTGAAAAAGCACAATCTGGCTCCCACTAATGCATACTTTACACATCCCTTGCTCAGTAGTGACCATCCTACTAAATCCGAGGAACACTAGAAATGTCATTCGGCTGAGCTGCATTTGTTGACCACTCCTTCCTTTTTGAAACAGTGTTGCTATGGTTTTCTTCCTGTTTCACTGCCTACTTTTTCTCTTGAAGTGTCGAACACTTCAGCATGGAGCCTTCTTTCGCTTAAACAATTTCACATTTCAGTGATTTAAAATATAACCTGTATAAAGACTCTCAGATTTATGCCTCTTCTCCCAGTCTGTTCTCCGAATCTGCCATCCACTGGGATGTTACTTGAGCCCTTAGATTTAATTTATTTAACGTGGAGTTCTTTGTTTTTCTGCGTTGGTGCTAGTGTTCCCCATCTTGATAAATAGCACCACTGTTAAGAGAGCTTGTAGTTACTCTCCTTACTTTTATTTCAGTTACCATCCCATAGAATTTGACAAGAATTGCTATGACTGAAAGGTTTTTGAGTCCTGATTAAAACTTTATTTATGACAGTATTCATAATTAGCCTGAAATGCATTCTGTAGGTAATCTCTACCAAGTTTCTGGAATGTTTTCTTAGACTTTTGGATGTGCAGCAGCTTACATGTCTGAAATTACTTGAAGGCATCACTTTCCAGAAAGCTTACAGTTGGGCCCTGTACCATCCCAAGTCCTCTGTAATTCCTCTTGGACATTTTTGCTGTAATTATAAAAAGGGTAGTTGAATAAATAGCATCACCATTCTTTGCTGTGGCACAGGTTATAAACTTAAGTGGAGTTTACCGGCAGCATCAAATGTTTCAGCTTTAAAAAATACAAGTAGGGTACAAGTTACATGTTTAGTTCTAGAAAATTTGTGCAATATGTTCATAACGATGGCTGTGGTTGCCACAAAGTGCCTCGTTTACCTTTAAATACAGTTAATGTGTCATGCTTGCAGATGGAAGGGGTGGAACTGTGCACTAAAGTGGGGGCTTTCACTGTAGTATTTGGCAGAGTTGCCTTCTACCTGCCAGTTCAAAAGTTCAATCTGTTTTCATCTAGAATATATATACTAAAAAATGTCAGTCTCTTAAACAGCCTTACTCTGATTCAGCCTCTTCAGACACTCTTGTGTTGTGCAGCAGTGGCTCTGTGTGTAAATGCTGTGCACTGAGGATACAAAAACAAAAAAACACATGTACAGGATCATGCCTACTACCAATCAGATGTCCATTTGTTCTCGTGTTTGTTAACAACCCTTTATCTCTTAGTGTTATAAACTCCACTTAAAACTGATTAAAGTCTCATTCTTGTCAAAAAAAAAAAAAAAGAGAGAGAGAGAGCTTGTAGTGAAACGCCGTACTCCACACCAAGTTTATCCATGAATTCTGTGAATTTTACCATCAGAATATCACTTGAGTTCATCTGTTCTGTTATTTCTGGTCCAGGCTTGGATCTGTTGAAAACCTTCATTCCCATCTGGTTACAGCCTTCCATCTAATTCATGCTCCATCCAGCAGCAAGCATAATTTTTAATTAAAATCAGGCCACAGCACTGCCCTGTCTAAAATCCCACAGTGGTTTTTCATTGCACTCAGCATAAAATCCAAACTTCCTTTTCAGACTCTGGTCCTGTTCACTGTTTCAGTCTCACCTCAGGCTGTTCTCTACCTTGTTCTTTGTTGTTGTTTGTAACTTTATTTTATTCCATATTGTGCAAATCCAAGGTCTTGCACATGTTAGGCAGTGCTCTGTCCCTGAGCCATACCCTCAGCTCCTTTCCCTTGTTCTTTTTGATTGTTTGGTTATTTGTTTTGTGCTGGGTTTTGAACTCAGAGCTCTGTGCTTGCTAGGCAAGTGCTCTACTACTTGAGCCACTCTACCAGTCCTTTTTTGTACTCGGTATTTTTGAGATAGGGTCTCACTTTTTGCCCTGGTTGTTCTGGAACCTCGATCTTCCTCATCTTTACCTCCTGGGTAGGGTAGCTAGGATTACAGGTATGAGCTACTGGTTCCTGGCTCCCTTGTTTTTTTGAACTTGTCAACCTATGGTATCCCAAGCTCATTCTTGGCTGAGGGTCTTTATAATTTCTGTGCCCATTAAGGACTATTCTTTTATGACTTAAGTTTTTTTCATCCTTTAGGTTCCTAGCTTAAACTATCTAAAGTAGTTTTTTCTGTCATAGTACTTTATGTATTTTAGAATGTTTATCACAAGCCCGTCTTTCATTTATTTGTGGTCTGTTTCCACCCTGGAATGTAAATTCTGCAACAATAGGAACCATGCATAAGCTCTTTTCCTTCTGCTTGTAGAGTGCCTGGCACATAGTAGATGCACAGTAAACACTTTTAAGTGAATAGGTGATCTGATGGTCACCTTTCTCTGCTCCGTGCAGTTTGCTGAGAAAATGCAGAGATCTGTGTCCAGTAGACCTACTATGATTTAAGGTTTCCACAGTATGAGGACACCTGGTAACTCTGCTTTCCAGCTTGATCAACTCCCCTCATGCTTCAAAGAAGACGGATCTTTCAAACACCGTGGAGTCCTGATTTCCTAGCCTCTAGTTTTGTCTATGTTCTTTTGTTTTCAGTACATTTACTAGAATGTTCTTTTTTTTCCTAACACAATTTATGTTATCTTTCATTTACTTATTCATTATTGCTAAATATCTATTGTGTATGGTGTACACACCTTTTTGGGTGTGTGTGTTACAAATTGAAGTAACTCACAAAAATAATTTCATAGGCACTAGAGAGATTAAGTGATGTGCCCCAAGTCACATCTACTATGTGTGTCTTTGTGTAGTCACAAACTGGTGATAGGTTTGAAAGAACAGTTTAAGGTTCTATGAAGAGTTGGAGTGTGGAAGCTAATTTTGCTTGGGGTAAAAGGAGTTGCCTTGTCCTAGCTAGCCGAAGAATGTTCCATGCAGAGGGAACACAATGCTTGGAAGATTTTGAGGTTAGAAGGCACTTCTGAAAGTGGGTCAGTGGGACTGCTGTGCATGGGGTAGGGAAGGGATGGTAGGTGGACAGGAAGGCTGGTGAATATGCAGGCCTCCCTCAGGGGCTCTTGTTTTTGTTTTTGTTTTTCTATATAATAGTTGTATAGGGGGATGCATTGTGATATTTACATATGTGTTTAAAATATATCTTAGTTGGATGTACCCCCTCATCATTCTCCCTCTTCCTCCCTCCCCCCCTTCTTAGAACAATTTCAACAAGTTTCATTCTTCTGTTTTCATATGTGGATACAAAACACATCCACCATATACACCCTCATGCCCCCTTGTGCCTATCCCCAGAAAAGATTTATTTTTCCCTCCTTCCCTGCATTTGGGGGCTCTATTGAGGATTTTTGGTTTTTTTTCCTAGGAGTGGCCATTAGGGTCTGAGTAGAATGATGTAAGCACTGGCCAGTGAAGAGTAGGGGAGGAGAATGAGGGGCAAGAAAGGTCCTGTTAGTGCAGAGGTCCAGGTTGACTCAGAGCAGTGGTGGTCACTGTAGAGGAACTTGGAAGTAGCAGGGAATGGGACCAAGATTGAATGGGCAGGGGAGAGAAAAGAGGGAAGGAGCTGAGACCCCTGAGTTTCTGGGAATAGTGGGAATGTCTAGAGCTCAGCATGGATTTGTTGATCGTGAGGCTTGGTTATGACATCTGAACACTAAAGAAGGCAGTAGATGTATGGATTTAAGCTTAGCTGGGAATTCCAGCCTGGAGTCATGAGAGTCAAGCCAGCCTGGGTTAAGGGTCATTGAAAGGAAGAGCTTCCTCCACATTCTCTTCTTTCAAGCCAGGTCCTGGGTACTCCGCAGCTTTCATACTTCTGTAGACTACAGTACTCCTGTGTCTTTCCTCCCCCACACCTGACAATCTCCCTTTGTCCTTCAAGAATTAGTGGAAACAGCTCTCCTTGGTGATGTACTCCCAGATCGTTCCCTTCTTTGTGGTACCACAGTGCCCAACACCTCTCTTTTGCCCCCAGCATACCCTATGCTTCGGCCATTTGGTGTAGTACTCATTTTCCTACATGGTTTTATCCTATCTTTTCATGGGTGATCATTCTTCCTAAAATACCATTTTTTTTTTCACCTGCCTGGTGAGCTATCCATTTCTTAGGCTAGCTCTGACTTCATTTCAGTTCATCAAATATTTATTGGACACCAGCATCAGGCATTGAATAAAGACTGGAATTACCCTAATGCTTCTCACAGTCCACCAAGGAAGAAGAGACTTGAAAATACTGTAACAAGGTCACACTGGGATGTCAAGGAGGTCCCAGACAGCAATGGAGACACTGCAAAAGTTTGCACTGGGGTCAGGCATTCGAGGCAAATGGAAGAACAGGACTTCAAGGTGTTGTTCTTTGAGAGATGTTTAGGAGAGGGGAAATCTTTTATGGTTAAGTGCAGACAGAAAATATTTGGGGGGTTGAGGGTGTCCCTCAGTGGTAAGAGTATAGCATGCCCAAGACCCTGGGTTCTATCCCCAGAACCTTAAAAAAAATTCTGGGGCTATTTTGATGTCTTTGGAGATCTTTAGTGGGCAGCTGTAAATGCAGCCCCAGAGCTTCAGAGAGAAAGCTGATCTAGAGATGAGCTTGGGAGTTGTTGGTATGCAGTCCATTGGTAACTCAGGCTTACTAATGCATGTGGGACAGATGAATGCACAGAGCAAGAGTTTGCACTGGGGAGAGGCATCCCAGACAGGTGGAAAAGCAAAACCAAAGAGCTTGGAAGTTGTGCCAGAGGAAGAGTCAGGGCTGAGAGTGGAGTCCCAGGATGCTGGTGTTTAGGGAGTAACACAGGAGCTGAGGCTCAGAGAGGCCCAAGTGGGTTACAAAGGAAGGAGGATTGCTGACTTCTCTGATTCCTGGGTTCCCTGCTCAAAGGATGGAGACCCTGGCATTTGTCTGTCTCCCTTTCTTTTTCTCTGGGTGAGGGTTTTTCCTGCTAGAGTCTGTCCTACTCGGCCTCAATCTGGGTGAGCTGGTATGCAGTTCTGGCAGTTGTGGACAGTATGGTCTGGGGGCCTTTCTTTCCCAAAACACTAGTCTCAGAGGATACAGGAAGTAGGGGTAATCACAAAGAACTGTCTCTCCCCTCCAGAAAAATCCAGGGCAACTGGTGAGCCCAGAGCAGAACTGGAGCTATCTGTGCATGTGGGTGGTGGGTAGGATTGCCCTGGGAGGACATGAGCACAGACTGGGCCTCAGCTTCCCCTGTACTGGTGTCCTTTCTTGCAGCTGGACCAGATTTGCATTTCTTTTGACGAAGGCAAAACCACAATGAACTTCATTGAGGCAGCGCTGCTGATCCAGGGTTCAGCCTGTGTCTACAGTAAAAAGGTGAGCCCAGTGGGGTCCTGATTGGTACTTTAGTGTCAAGTAACCTTGGTCAACTCTCTTGGGGAAGCAGCAGTGTTTATCTTTCTATGACCTGCCTTGTCAGCACTGCAGCTGCACTCCTGATTCCTTCACATTTTAATACCAAAGATAAACTTGGGTTTAAAATGGCACGGCCATGCTGGCCACAGTGCCTCATGTCTATAATCCTAACTACTCAAGAGGTAGAGCTCAGGAAGGTCAACCCCAGGCAAAAACATGAGACCCTATCTGAAAAATAAAGCGAAAAGGGCTGATGTGGCTCAAGTGGTAAGGTATCTTCCTAGCGAGCTGAAGACCTGAGTTCAAATGCAATACCGAAAAAAAGAAAAAGGTACAACCTGGCTGGGAGTGTAAGTCAGGATCTCATTGGATCCTTAGTACCACAATAAATGAATAAGAAAATAAAATAGCATGGCCAAGAAGAGAGGGTCATGTGTGCTATGGATGCTGTTATCCCTCATGCACGCACTTAGCAGTAGTCCAGCATGTGTATATGCTCTGCCTTTCTTGCCCCTCACATGTGGGTGCTTCATCATCAGCTCTAGTGGTGGGACCTCCTATTCTGTGGAGGAGACAGACAAGAAGCAAGTGAAGTGAAGGATTTGTTAGGCAGGCCCAGCATGGCTGGAGTTGTGACCATCACTGGGTTTCTGTGGATGGGGCAGCCTGGCCAGGACCAGAGAAAGAGGAGGAGAAGGAACTGGTGTGGGGCACTGGTGGGAGCCCATGGGCAGAAGAGAGCAGTAGTTGCCATGTATAAGGAGCCCAATTTGCCTCTGCCAAGGGTTGTGTCAGGCACACAGTAGGCGCCCCATTGTGGTGTGGCCACACCCTCTGTTGAGGAGGCCATGCTTGCTATGTGGAATATGAGGCACAGGAGAGGAGAATTAGGAGCCTTGGTAGTTGGATTAATTTTCTGATCAGACGACTGATTGATTTGACTTGAGAATTAATTTTGAGGGTTTTTCTTTGGTTGGTTTTTTTTTTTTTTGGCAGCACTGGGTTTTGGACTCAGGACCTCATGCTTGCTAGACAGGCACTCTTATCACTTGAGCCACTCTATCAGCCATTTTTCGTGTTGGGTTTATCGAGATAGGGTCTAGCAAACTATTTGCTGACTTGGACCTCTATCTTCCTGATGTCTGCCTCCTGAGTAGCTAGGATTATAGGCTTGAACCACTGGGTACTCATCCAGTTTTGGGTTTTTGAGGCAGGGTCTTGCTTTGTACCATAGTCTGGCCTTGAATTTGAGATCCTCCTACCTTAGCTTCCTAAGTGCTGGGATTACAGGTGTGTACTACCACATCTGGTGAGAATTATTTTTGGTGGCAAAATGGACAGGGCTCATGGAGGTTTGGAAGCGATGGCCAGGCCTCAGTGTATGCCAGCATCTAGTTGGGAAGGTTTCAGGGGAGGCCTGCGGACCATTGAGGGTGGGCCCCTCCTTTCCATGGCCTCATTGCCTACCTCTGGTTTCCAGGTGGAGTATCTCTACTCACTGGTCTACCAGGCTCTTGATTTCATCTCTGGCAAGAGGTGAGTACTAAATGTAAGCCAAGAGACAGAGCCTGGGTTTTGCAGCTGTGCCCTGCTTGCATCTCCAGTGGCTTCGTAGCCTCCCAGGATGCCCATGGGATGTTCTTCTCTCTCAGGCGAGCCAAGCAGCTCTCTTTAGTACAGGAAGATGGGACCAACAGGGCTGTCAACTCGGAGACCCCCCAGGAGGCAGAAGATGAGGTGAGTTGGTATACATGGCCCTGCTCTGGGGGGTTGCCTGGGCTCTGCTACCATGAGCTCTTGCTGTCTCCTGCAGTTCCTGTCACTGGATGACTTCCCAGACTCCCGGGCTAATGTGGATCTGAAGAATGAGCAGGCGCCTAGTGTGAGTGTCCTGATACTTTAGGTTGGGTTGGGGTGGGGTTAGCTCTATACTCAGGGCCACGTTTATGTGGTAGGGTAGGAAGGTGCTACTCTCTGTGGGTACCCACGTGGAGCTCACATAATGCACAACTCACCTCTCCCTATCCTGCATGCAGGAACTGCTTATCATCCCCCTTCTGCCCATGGCCCTGGTGGCCCCTGATGAAGTGGAGAAGAACAACAGCCCCCTGTACAGGTACAGGATTAAGCCCAGCACAGGGAGGGAAGAGACCTGCTTGGGAAGGCCCTCTACAGTGGGGGTGTTTTTGCCAGCACAGTCGTCAGGGCGAGGTCCTGGCCAGCCGGAAGGATTTCAGGATGAACACGTGCACCCCCAACTCCAGGGGGGCCTTCATGTTGGAGCCGATGGGCATGTGCCCTGTGGAGCCTCTGGGTGTGTGCCCCATGCCAAGGAACCAGAAGGGTGAGGGCTTGGATGGGGGGAGGGAGTTGGTGGGAGGGAAGGAGTAGAGTTCTTTCTGTGGATTATTGCCAGGTGCCCACTGCCCTCCAGCTCTAATCTTGGGGGCTGCCTCTCAGTAGGTGCTCCCTCTACTCTAGATAGGTTGGTTGGAGTCCTTCCTGCCTTTACTGTGCCTTGATTGCCAGCCTGAAGGTCACAGCTAGGCTCAGTACTGGGGCCTGACACTGGTCCCCCTCCCAGCCTCAGACTTGCGGCCTGCTGGGCTTTGCCTTCACCTGTCCCCCTGGAGGGACTTGTTGGGCACCTGATTGTGACCTGGGTGTGAGGCTAATCCTGTCTAATCATCATCTTTCCCAGATGCTGGGGGCACTGAGGAGCAGCCAATGGAAGTCTCTGGATGCGGAAGTCCTGGCCCCATACTCGGCTTGTCCCGAGAGCCAGGTAAGAGCAGAGGTCTATGGTGGGACTGACAGGGCTGAGGAGGGGACCAGGGAGGCAGAGCTGGGTGGATAGGCTCTGACAGGGCTGCTCTCAGCTTCCGTAGGCTGACCTACCTGCTCCCCACTCTGCAGCTTGTGCAGGCAAGGTATAGTGGGAATAGACATAGCTTTGGATCTGGCTCCCTGTGCTCAGGGCCCTGGCCTCTCTGAGCCTCAGCGACTGCCCTCTGCCCTCCTGGGCTTCCTCCTCCCCTGGGCAGGCGTAGATATCAACATACAAAGAACATCTGCCAAGATACAATGAACCAAACAAAGTATACCAGTGTAAGAGTATAAGACCCTGCTTATGGGTGAAGCTGAGAAGAGAGAATGACCGATCAGGCTCCTTTGGGTGTTGGCCATGGGCAGCCTGGCCCCACCCCATAGGGCAGCCCCCATCTGCTGTCTGGTTTCTGGGCTCCTCAGGCTGATGGATCTTTTGGTCCCTGCCCAGACGCCTTTCCAGAAGGCCCAGCACCCAGCAGTGGGGACGAGGACACAGAGGACACAGTAGAGCTCCCGGAGGCCACGGTCCCCAAGGCTGCTCTGGAGTCTGAGGAGCCCAGGACCCTACAGCAGGTGGGATCCCACTGAGGCTGGATAGGTCAAGCTGTCAACCAGGCAAGCCCTGGCTCTGGGAGGACAGTGCAGTGGCTTTGGCTCCCTGCATTTTGGTCTCTGCCCCTTCTCTCTGGTCTTTGTACATCAGGCCAGTGGGGTTCTTGCCCAAAAGCCTGGCTGTCTTCCAGCCAGCCCTTTTGATGGCAGCTTCCATGTTCCTCTCCTCCCTGAGTAGAGCAACTGCTGCTCATCAGAGGGATAGGCTGGTGTTCAAGGGTCTGAGCTCTGGAGTTCACAGTACCTGGGATGCCAATTGGTCTCTAAGGCCCACTCCTGTAGTCAGGCTGGATGGGTCTGGAGGTCTTTGCTGCCTACCTCAACCCCCAAGGGTGGGATCTATCCAGACTACAGCTAAGAAACACTTAAAAAGAAAAGAACCTGGGGTTGGGGATGTAGCTTAGTGGTAGAGCATTTATCTAGCATGGAAAAGGCTCTGGGTTTAGCTCCCAGCACTGCAAAATAAAGTTCTAAAAGCCATATAGTATAAAATGTTAACACTTAACTAATTCTGGATGGATGTTTGTCATGTTCTTTTTTTTTTTTTTAATTTTTAAAGAGTCATGATGGCAGTTTGTGTGTATGCTCTAAAATTTTTCTTAGGGTTTTGATTTTACTATTTAGTGCTTTAACAATTTGAACTTCTTGCCTCAAGAGGGCCCTTCCAGGGTTCTTGACATTGGACCTTATGGCAGAGCTGATGGGGTTCATGGACCCTAGGGCAGAGCCTAGGGTAGACAAAGGGCAGGAGAGGGGACCCTGTGGGCTGTTTCTTTGTAGACTACCACCCTACCCAGGAGGTACATGCTGCGGGTGCGAGAGGGAGCCCCAGAGCCTGTTTCCCGGTTGAAGGTGAGTGGTATGGAGGCCTTCGTTCCCCTAGGACCCTGCCTATAATGCCTTTGCCTCCCTTTGGTGCCTCAGTGCCCAAGCTCATAGCCTGTGGTCCTTTATACTCACATTTTTCAGAATCTTATTCCTTCCAGAAATTAAAGGCCCCTCTCCTGTAGCACTGGGTTACCTCTTTCCCTCAGCCATTGCTCTCTGTGACCTTGGGTTGAGTGTGGTCAGCCCCTCACTGGGCTGTCACTGCCTTAGGTATCTGCTGTGATAGGGGAGGGAGATACCTCTCTGTGTGTGTGTAGCTTTCCTCTTGATCAGGATCTGATTGTGCTCTGTGCTTAGGAGACTCCAGACCCCTGGCAGAGCCTGGACCCCTTTGATTCTCTGGACTCTAAGCCCTTCAAGAAAGGTAACTAGGTGGGGGTGCTTCCACTTAGGCTCCCCTGGCCAGGTTTGCTGGGACATGGGGAAGTAGGGTAAGAGTAGACTCTCCTGATCCTAAACAGTCCTTATCTGCCCCCAGGTAGGCCTTATTCTGTGCCTCCCTGTGTGGAGGAGGCTCCAGGACAGAAGCGCAAGAGGAAAGGCACCACCAAGCTGCAAGACTTTCACCAGTGGTACCTGGCTGCCTGTGAGTGGGTGTGATGGGCTGGGGTGGCACATCCCCCATCTCCTCCAATGCAGTGAGCAGCTCCCAGCCTGAGGGAGGTCATGGCTTTGGCTGGGTTCCTGCTGACCCGGTTTCTCACAGATGCTGACCATGCTGATAGTAGGAGGCCTCGGCGAAAGGGCCCAAGCTTTTCAGGTGAGCCTGGGGTCCTGTGTATTTGCTCAGGGAAGACTAATACTGTCTGTCTCCCCAAACCTTTTGCCAGGTCACCCAAGACCCTGGGTAGACTGGTAGGAATCTGGGCAGGATGTGGGAACTTCATCCTTTGTCTACAGACATGGAGGTCTTGTACTGGAAGCATGTGAATGACCAGCTGGAGACCCTCCGGAAGCTACAGAGGCGGGAGGCAAGTACCCACAAGGCTAAGGTCTGGGAAGCCATGGGACCCAAAGAGATGACAGTGTCCTCAGATGCTTTCTCTGGACAGATGGCTGAGCGGTGGCTGCCCAGAGCTGAGGAGAAGCTGTGGCCTGCAGAGGAGGACCGCCTGGAAGATTCTCTGGAGGACCTGGGGGTGGCAGGTATGTGCTTGTGGGGGTGGTTTGCGGGGTGGAGGGGGCTCAGCACTTGGTGCCAGCTGCCAGTTGCCTGTTCCATGTCCCCACAGATGATTTTATAGAGCCTGAGGAGTATGCTGAGCCTGAGGGGGAAAAGCCTGGGGAAGCTGCCAACCTGGGTAGGTCTGAGTTGGCAGCTGGCCAGGGTATTTTGAGGGAGCTAGAGCTGTGGAAGGGGAGAATGTGTGTGATCCCTCAGCTCAGCAACTCATGATTGGCCCTCCCCAGATGCAGAGACCACACCAGAATCTCTGAGCTATGAGGAACTGGTTCGAAGGAATGTGGTAGGCTTGGATCAGAGGGTGGGAGCTGAGTGGGGCACCCAAGGGCTCTGCATGCAAAGTAGAAGCCCCCCCTGGTCATTCCGTAGGAGCTCTTCATTGCCACCTCCCAGAAGTTTGTCCAGGAGACGGAGCTAAGCCAGCGCATCAGAGACTGGGAGGACACCATCCAGCCCCTGCTCCAGGAGCAGGTGAGGTGGACACTCCTTGGCAACTGCAGTCTCCAGGTGTCTGCCTAGCCTTTGTCTGGGCCTTGGCCCTATCCACAGTCAACAGGTCCTTCCCCTGTGTAGGAGCAGCATGTGCCCTTTGATATCCACACCTACGGGGACCAGGTCGTCTCACAGTTCCCCCAGCTCAATGAATGGTGTCCCTTTGCGGAACTGGTGGCTGGACAGCCTGCCTTTGAGGTGTGTCGCTCCATGTTGGCCTCCCTGCAGCTGGTGAGTGGCCCAGGACACATGGGAGGGGGAGATGGCCCTGGACCCTACTGATGCCTTACTCCGGCAGGCTAACGACTACACTGTAGAGATCACTCAGCAGCCAGGGCTGGAAGCAGCTGTGGATACCATGTCTCTGAAACTGCTCACACACCAGCGAGCCCACACGCGATTCCAGACCTACATTGCCCCTTCCATGGCCCAACCCTGAGTGGAGAGCCCTGGAAGTCTTGTCCCCTCATCCTGCGTGCTAAGGGGCTGCTTATCCCTATGCTGCTTCCATCTAATAAAATGGTGTTGCCATCCCACCTACCCCCACAAAAAAACTTTGCAAGTGCTGTGTGCAGAGAAGAGCTGTCTGGATCCTGGCTCCTGAATCCCTGGCTTCCATGGACTGCTGGTACAGATTACACACACACACACACACCATTAAGTACACCCATTTAATGATAAGGCCCAGGCTGTGAAGGCTCAGGGCAGGATGCTGCAGAAGGTAGCCATGTGCTGCCGCACACTGGCTGCAATCTGTTCTGCTGATCTGCTCCGACCATAGTAGTCTGTGAAGAGGCCATCAGGGTTGAGCAGGTAGATGGCAATTGAGTGGTCCACGATGTAGTCCTGGTCCTCATCCTTGGGGCCGGCACTGTAGTATACACGGTAGCTGTGGCTAGCCTGGGCCACCTGTTCTGCAGAGCCAGTCAGACCCAGCAGCCTTGGGTGGAACTCCTGCACATATCGGGCCATGGCTGCTACATCATCTCGTTCAGGGTCCACAGTAATGAAGACAGGCTGCACCAGGGGCAGGCCAGGCTCTGCCTCTAGCTGTTGTACTACCTGCACTAGCTTCTCCAGCTCATCTGGGCAGATGTCAGGGCAGTGAGTAAAGCCAAAATACATCAGTACCCACTGGCCCCGGAAGTCTGCCTTGCATCGAGACTGGCCTTGATGATCCAGTAGGCTGAAGTCACCTTGGCCCACAGCAGCCTGGCGCAGGGCCTCTGTTCGTTGCTGCTGCCGCCGCTGTTCCTTCTCAACCCTTGCAGACAACCAGGCCCAGCCCAGCCCAGCCCCAAACAAGGCAGTGATCAGCAGCCTAGTTCCTAGTCCAGGGCCTTGGGGTGGGCCTGGCCGGGACCAGTGCTGAGACCTCAAATGCATGGTCTCAGCTCCCAAGATCTTAGGGAGGAAGCAGGGCTTGAGCCGAGAGAGCCTGGGCCAAGCTTTGGGTCCCTGAGCCAGCAGCAGCATGGACCTGGTGCTCCTGAAAAAGAACAAAGTTGTCAGAAGCCAGGACAGCAGACAAGAAGGTGCTTGGGCCCTCACTGAGAAAGACCTACTGTCCCACCTTAAGGATTGCCAGTTGTTTGTGCCTGCTCAACTGAGTTCAGAACTGCTCCACCTCTGAAACCAGCTTGTCTGCATCTGGTCTACCCCACACTTACTACTCCTATCCTTTAGCCTTGGCACTTCAGTCTCCTTCACCCTGCCTTGCTAGGCCTCTTGTCTGGCTGACTGGAAGCATTCTCAGCACGCCTTGCTTGGCCTCCTGGGCACATCTGTCTATTTGCAGTAAACCCATTTCTTGAAGGGAAGTGGAAAACCGGTTTGCCACCTTTTAGGGAGTAACTTTTTCCTCCAGCCCTTTCCTTTTACTTCAGGGACCAATTTTACCACACCTTTCTGGCCTTAGCAGCTCGGAAAACCTGTACCACCTCTCCACCGGGTGCTGAGCCCACTGGATTGAGGAGTGGGGTTGGGGTCCCACTCCCCAATCCTATTGATGCCTCGCTTCTGCAGGTCTACTGCACGGTGGAGAATACCCAAGCAGTTCGGGCTGGAGACTGCTTACTCATCAATGAGCCCACACCCAGTTCCAGACCTGTGCTGTCCCTCCATGGCCCAGCCTCAGTGGGGATGAGGGGGGCGATAGAGGGGATTGAGGCCTGCCGCCCCTGTGTGCTGAGGGGCGCTCACTCTGGTGCTGCATCCTGGCTGGCCCAGTTTAATAAAGTGTTACCTGCCTCTGCCTTCCCCACCAAAAAACACCCTAAAAATGATGCTGCCCTGGCATAAGGCCGCCGCCGCTACCGATCGCCCCAGTGGGCCAACGACTACACGATGATCACCATCAGTCGCCATACTCCGGAGGATTAATTTGACCTACCAGGCAGACTCGGGGCATCTCTGGCTGGCACAGCCCTGGCCTGTTGGCCTCCGTGCCTTCTCTGCGAGGCCCTGGGGCTTTGCCAGTTGGAGATCGGGATTCCCCCAGGACGCTTCCTGTCTGGAAGGTGGCTCACAGGAGAGCACAGCGGGGTAGCCGACAATATCCTGATTGCTCTAAGGCTGGGGTCCTCCAGGATCAGTGAGAGAAAGTGGGACCGGAAAGCGCTCACGAGCCAGAGCGGCCTCAACTGGGTCCCCTTACCCCAGAGTCCGCACCTCGCTCCAGGGCGCCGGGCCCCAGAAGCAGCGCAAGTGGGCCCAAATCCGGCCGCCTTGCTTGCCGTCAGGACGCATGTGCCGATGGCGCCGCGCCTGCGCACAAGGCGGCCGCGGGGACCTCGCGTCTGATAGGCCCTGGACCCGCCCGCTCCGCCCTGGCCCTGCACTCACGCGGCTAGGCTGCACCTTTAGGTCCGCCTGGCGACAGGCGGCAGGACCAGCTCCACGAAAGGTGAGGGGGCTGTAAAGGGCGCGCGGTCGGACAGCACGAGCGCCCCCTGCAGGACGCGGCGCTGCGTGCCACTGAGAGCCGGTCCGTCCAAGTGCACGCGGAGCCAGGGTGTTCCTGCCGGGGTGACCAGGAAGGTCAGGGAGACCGCAGGGAACAGCCGGGGGTCTGCGCGATCAGGAAGCCCGGGGTGGCGCTCACCGCGGCGCAGACTCTGGCCGACGTCGACCAGCAGCTCCGCTCCTACTCCTGGCCGGAGCGACTCCCCGGCGCGGCTACGTCCAGCCCCTAGCTCGTGCAGCACAAGCGCCAGCGGCAGGGCCAGGATGCGCTCCACAGTTCCTGCGGGAGAGGACAGGCGCTAGAGAACCACTAGAGGGGCAAGAACGGAGGAAAGGGAGGACGGCGGGGAGGTTTCTGGGACTCGGGATCCCTGGCCCTACCGTCCGCGGGCGCACGCAGCTCCTCTTGCTTCCGGGCGCAGGGGAGCAGCTGGCGGCGCTGCGAGGGGCTCCCGGAGCACAGCGCTCTGGCCAGGCCCGAGTCCACGCCCTGCGCCGCAAGCATCTGCTGGAAGCGACCCCGCGCGGAGCCGTCGTCCAACGCCGCGGCCACCCGAGCGGCTCCCTGGGCTTGGGCTTCTGCCTGTCCGTTCATCCAGAGCAGAGCGCCCCCTGCCGGCGGGCGGGATGGGGCTCAGGTGGGGCTGGGACTGCAGGCACCAGTTAGACAGCGCTGTAGCCGGAACCCCAACCTTCTCTCCCCACTCCTCACCGAGCCTGGTGACCAGGTCCCGCAGGTCTGGCGGCCCCGCACCATCCAGGCAAAGCAGAGCTTCCTCCACCTCCAGGGTGTGGCCAATACTGCGGCCCAGGGGATTGTCCATGGCGGTCAGGGCTGCTGCCACCCTCAGCCCCAGGCCCGCCCCCACGCCAACCTGCGGAGGTACGGCCCAGTGGGGTCTCGTCCAGCTCCTCTCGGGGCTTCTGCTGCCAGCATCAGCAAACTCCATCCTCTCAGGATGAGGTCGGGGAAAGTTTGGGTAGGGACTAGAAGCCAACACTGTGCCAACGCTCAGCGGTGGTCAGGAGGACCTTGTCCCTGACTTGAAATGGAGGGGCCCCCTGACCAGCCTTGATTGGATAGGGTTGGTGAGGTGTAAGGAAGGAGGCACTGCCAGCTGGGGTCCAGCAAGACTGCTGAATGGGCAGAGGCAGGTGGGTGTGTGAGGGAAGGTCTGGCTCACATGGAGAGACTCCCCACGGAGGCCTCAGCATGCAGCTCACCAGTGCCCTTGCCAGCTCCCGGGCCTGCTCCTGGTCTGGGAAGACTGCGGCTCCGCCGAATTTAACGTCCACCACCAGAGCAGACAGCCCCTCCACGACCTTCTTACTGAGGATGGAGGCTGGGAGGTCGGGGGTGGGGCGGGAAGCAAAACATTATCCCAGGGGATGCTGATTGGGGTCAGTAGGGGTCGCCCTTATGATAAGGGTGGCAGTGCCTAGTGGGTTGTACATCAGTCAGACTATCCTATGAGTCATTGGTCAGGCCACCTGTGATGAGTGGTAGGCTGTCCACGGTGGCTGTCACATCCCGAGCAGCATATAGGATTCCATCAGCAGGAACCAGCTTCTCACTCTGGCCCACAATGCAACAGCCCACTCGCTCCAGCAGCAGCTGCATCTGGTCAGACAGCCTCCAGTGACCTCTGATGAAGAGCCCTGTCACTGGCCCTGACCAACAAAGGTCCAAAACCATGGCCAGCAACTCTCACTAACCTGTGGATGATTCTGATAAGTGTCAGCAGTGACTGACCTGTTAAGGATCCCTCAGTGTATATGACCCGTTAATAATTAGCAGCCCATCAGGGGTTTTGACCCCGTCCCCAGTAATGATCCTGATCAAAGTTCTGTTGTTGACCCAAGTCTACTGCCTATCAGTGACCTTTGAATAGTCAATGTTCTCATTAGTGACCCTGATCAATAACCCATCAGTGATTCTGGCCAACACCTCCATCACCCTAGGTCAGTGATAATCAGTGGCCCAACTGTACCTACCTGCTCTGGACTCTGGATAACATTGAACCCAGGAATAGACTCCAGTTTATCCAAGGTGCCACCTGTGTGTCCCAGGCCACGTCCACTGATCATTGGCACCTGGTGGGCAGGGGTACTGAGTGCCCCCATGCAACTCCCCTCACCCCCACGTGCCCTCACTTTCCCTGGTTAGGACTTCAGCTAGATTTTTCTTTTTTCTTTTTTTTTTTTTTTAGCAGTTGTAGTATTTTACAATTTAAAATATTTTAAATAGTTGAAGTGGGTGCCCAGCTGATGGAAAGAATAAATTGTCCTGGCTGGCGGGGGTAGATGTCAATGAGAGAGGAGCTGGCACCCATCCCTGGGGACACAAGTCTGGGGGAAAGGGACAAGAAGACCCAGCTCTCTTCGAGGGTCCTGTCGAGGGTACAGACGGAGAAGAGAGGGCTGCATTCTGTCAGTGGAACTTGGTCCTGTTCCAAGGGGCCTTGGCTGGGGCCTATGGTGGACCCAAGTTATGTACTGGGGGTGGGGTAGGACAAGCCTGGATCCTGTCTTTGGGGGCTCTGGACCAGGCTTCAGGTTAGGAACTGCCTGTTAGAGCTTATAGAGAGGAGGTGGCCTCTAACCTTGCAGCCACACGCAGCCAGGGCTGGTGCCAGGACCAGGCTGACCTTGTCGCCCACACCCCCTGTGGAATGTTTGTCCACAAGCTGCTGGTGCCAGGCTTCTGGCCACTCCAACTGCTGCCCAGACTTGGCCAGGGCCTGGGTCAGCAAAGAAGTCTCCTCCAGATCCATGCCCTGCAGTCGGATGGCCATCAGCATGGCCCCTAGGTGTGGACATGAGAGGGGTGTCTCACAGCAGAGGTATCCTGGGGTCAGTGATGATGGTGGGGTACTTTGAGGCAGTTGGAGTCAGGGTTAAAGTCTGGGTTAGGGGTGCCCAGCCTTCCCCACACACCAATCTGTGTGCCCTGTGCACTCCCGTTCACCACAGCAAGCACAAAGTCCCTGATGTCCGCCTCGCTCAGGCGGCCGCCATCTCGTTTCTTGCGGATCAGCTCTGGTAGCTGCTTGGACTGTGTCAGGGGGTCAGGGGATCCCCCACTCCCTCCTCCCGAGTGGCTACCTGGCACGACTGGGGTGGGTGGGGACGCCATTTGCTCTGGGCCTGTAGGGGAAGGAAGAAACACCTAGAACCTGCCACCAAGCCCACGTTCCTGCTGCCATTCCCACTTGTCTGGCCCCTACTCCTGTATGCCTCTCTGGTGTCCATCACTCAGTCCCATGTCTGTGTTGCCCCTGTTCGTGTCTGGCTTACATCTCAGGATCTCACAACCTGATTCCGGCCCATACCTATTCAGTTCAGCGGCCCGCCCCCGTCCTGCTCCGGATTCTGGTCTGGCTCTGCCCAGAAGGCACAGGGTGAAGACAGCAAGGGACGCGCAAACTGTCCACTGACCACAGCAGACTCAGGTCCGGGATGGTTTATAGTGGCCCAAGGATGGTGTGTGGGTGGGACGGTCCCAGTAGGCGGTGTTCTCCAGGGTCAGGCCAATCGCTGTCCAAGGGGAGCCTTGCTTGTCGCGTGACCAATCTCCGAAGTGTCCCGCAAAAAAGGGACTTCCGGGACCGCGAGGGTCAGGAGCGTGTGGCCTGCGGGATCCGGGCCCGCTCTGCTCGGTTCCCCTGCTGGCTGGGGTATCCCCGAAGTGTCTTTGTCTCGGTCTTGCTCTGTGACGAATCTCTACGTTCGGACGCTGCCCCACGTTTGGACATCTCTGAGACGACTGGGCACTGCCCTGCCTCAGACAAGCTCCCCACTTGCAGCCTCACGTACGGCGCGGAGAAAGAAAGAGGCGGACCCGCGGCTGGCTCAGGAAGCTTTAAGCAAACAGCAATGGACCTGCGCCCTGACGCCCTGCTGTGTCAGTTGTCCACATCGGTCACCATCGGGGCCAGGTAGTCGGAGTGCCGGATCCCAAAGCTCCAGCCGCGAGGCTTCCGATGCTGCGGGCCCAGGAGACACCGCTGACCTCGCGGAACCGGACAGCCGACTTCGCGCGGGGACCCCTGTTCCCCTGGGAACCTTGACCCATATCTCGGACCTCAGCCCCTGCCTCTGACCCTTGCCCCTGAACTCCAGACCACCTGGTCCACGGTGTAGGCTGCGGGTCCCGGCTTCAGAGTGCTGTCTTGGGGTAGCGAGGTCCGCGCCAGCATCGTGAACTGGGGGGCTCGGGTCTTGTAGACCCCCGGGTTCACCACGTGGTAGGCACAGGGTCCAGGGGTCTGTGGGAGGGAAGGAATACTGGGTCGGACGTCGGTTCCCCTTGGACCCTGATTCTCGGGACGCTGAGCCCGCGGCCCCTCCTCACCTTGCTGAGGTCCTCGAAGCAGCTGCCTACTGCGCTGCGGCCGTAGATGGAGTAAGTTGGAGCCGAGACTTTGCCGATGATACGCGGGCCCAAGAGAGAAGGCACAGTGTAGGTCCCGGGGCCTGGGAAGGAGCCAGCTAGGTGTTGGGTGGGGTCGGCCTTTGCTGATAAGAGCAGGGTCTCCTAGCCTTTGCGGGTGGTCCCTGGTCGGGGGTGGGAAGGTTCCCAGTGCCCGGACGGGCCTATCTGGCCTCACCTGGAGTCTGCTGCTTCGAGTGGACACCCCAGTTTCGGGGAGCGATCGTGTGCCGAGGTGCGCTAGGATACGTTGCGTTTCCCGCTCTTTCTGGGAAGTACCTGCCTGCGGGGTGAGCCAAGAGTGTGGGCCAGAACTGGGTGAGGGCCCTTGGGTAACCCAGGCTGGGGTCTTGGAACTAGGGCAAATCGGAAGCACAACTTAAAGCTCTGTGGGGTTAGGGTTCAGGACTTTGACATTCGTATATGGGGTGTTAGGTGGGGGTTCCCGTGGGCCTCCCCAGCGACAGCTCAGTGTTAGGGAGGCTACAGTCCCAGGGTGCTGACCCGGTCCGGGAGTGAGGAAGGGCGCTGAGTGGCGCAGGCGGCCATAGATGGAGTAGGCAGGGCTGCCGTCCCGGCCGCGCACGGTCATGCGGGCGGGCACCAGGTGGCCGGGCCCCGGGCTGCATGATGTCTGTTGCGTGGGGAGGCGCGCACCGAAGGTGAAGGCGGGGGCGCGTGGCCGCGACGGGTCATGCAGGATGTAGCCTGTGGGAGTGTCCCTGCGTCACCCCTGGCCGGGCCCAGTAGCTCTGGGCCTCAGTCCCTCCCTTCTCCCAGCACAGTCCGCTGTACCCTGCACAGACCCTCCCCCCTACACACACACTCCCAACCCGGTCCCGGCACCGGTTTTGTTCCCTGCACTGTCCCTCCTTCCCGCCTCCTCCCGCGCGCCATCCCCGGCTACCGGTGTTCGGCGGCAGCTTGTATTTGGGCCCCGGGCCTTTGTAGAGCGCGGCGATGGGGCCGCGGGGCCGGTGTGGCCGCCAAGGGCCGACCCAGACGTCGGAGCCCATGGCGCGGGCTGGGGCGCTAATGACCCGAAGCACCTGTGGACAGAAGGTGGCGGCCGGGCTCTTCCCCCTCGAGCCCGCGGGGTACTACGCTCCTTTGGCCACCAGCACGACTGGGGCGGGGCCCATCCTGTATCCCAGGAGCCGGGAAAACAAACAGTAGTTTCCCGGCTCAGTGGAGGGCCGGGGCGGGGGGGCGGGTGTCGGACACACGTACCCGCTTCAAGGCCATCTCCGGCCTCCCACCCCAAGGGCACTCAGTAGGACTGTGTACGCGCGTGCCAAGTTTAGACTCTGACCTTGGAAAGAGAATTACCCGGAACTTCTGGGTGAGGGTGAGGAGATTTTAGGGGTGTTGGGAAAGGATGCCCCGGGGAGGGGCCTCGTGGGGGGACCCGGTGTTCCAAAGGAAGGCCCTGAGATGCACTGACCTGCGTGATGACACCCCGGCTTTCTAAAGCAAGGCGAGGTAGCTAGACACCCCCACGCATCAACTCCCAGGCCCCATTATGTCCCGGCCACGCTTCCTGGCAACTGACCGACTGCCCGCTATCCCTGCCTCCGCCCCGCCATCCCTGCCTCCGCCCCGCCCTGCCCTGCCCTCCGAGGAGCCACAGCCTCCAGCCTCTGCTGGGATTCCTTGGGTTGAGAGGACAATAGGCTGCCCACAGACTGGCAAGTTGACTTCAGTACATCCAGTGCAGAATTGACACATCTGCGACAAAAAACAAGGGTAGGATTAAAGGTAATGCTTAGAGCAAGCTCAGTTTATGTGTAGAGAGAGAAGGTTGCATAAATAAGCCCATGGGGGTTTTTTTGTTGGTTTTTTTTGTTTGTTTGTTTTTGTGGTCCTGAGGTCTGAACTCAGGGCTTTGCGCTTGTGAGGCAGGTACTCTACCTCTTGAGCCAGGCCTCTAGTTTTGTAAGTTGACTAAAGAGATACAAAAGGGCACATGACTTTATCACAACACCATTCATTCTAAACAAACCACAAAATGCAGAAAAAGAAACAAATACTTGTAAATTAAATTGTCTTTTTTTTTTTTTGACAATACTGGGGTTTGAATTCAGGAGCTCACACTTGCTTGGCAGGCGCTCTACCACCTGAGCCACATTCCCATCCTCTCAAAAGCTTCTGGATCAAAAAGAAACTCAAGTGCTGTGGTGTAGCTCAAGTGATGGAGCACCTGTTTAGCAAGGCCAGGCTCTGAGTTTAAACCCCAGTACCAGCAAAAAAATTTAAAAAGAAACTCAAATCTGAACTTGCAAACTGTATCTGAAACACTGCAAAGGTAGGTTCTCTTCACACTCTAGCTACAGGATGTAGCTAAAACTATTAAGAGGAAAATTTCTGCCTTAAGAGAAGTTCATTACTAATGACAAATTTAAGAATACTTAGAATCTTTTTTTTTAACAGCTAAAAAGAAACAAAAAGAGTGAAACAATGGCATATACTTTGTAATCCCAGCACTAGAGGTTAAGGCAAGAGGATGAAGAGCTCAAAGACAGCCTCCTCTGCTACAGTAGGTTGGAGGCCAGCCTAGTCTATATATTGAAACCCTGTCTCAAAAAACAAAATAAAAATCCCAGGAACAACACAAAGAAAATAGTAGAAAGAATAAGTAAATAGCTATTTGTAAAAAGAAGACAAACACTTCAATAAGTTTGATCAAAGGAGACATAACAGCATACAAAATAAAGATGAAAATGCAATGTCAATGTAGAAGAGCAGAAAATAAAGCAACCCCATGACAAGTTTTAAATACTAGAAGAAATGGCAGAAATATTTATTTTGGTGGTACTGGTACTCTGAGCCTCATGTTTGGTAGGCAGGTGCTCTATCACAACAATTTTTATATGTATCAGTTAGAAATTACATTTGGTAATGAGTTACAAACTCTCTCTAAACAAACAAAGTCAAACAGGGCTGGAGGCATGGGTCAAGTGGTACAGACCCTGCCTAGCAAACTCAAAACCTTAAGTTCAACCCCAGCACTGAAAAAATATGTTTTTCCTAACTGGGTAAAAGTGGCCCTTGAGTAAATAGCCAGGCTGGAGTATAGCCCCATGAAGCCTTTGTGTACCAGGCTGTGTATTTCCAACCTTAGTCCTCATAGTTATAAGACAGATGCTTGCCTCCAGCCTATGCTTCACATTTCAGAAAAGAGGAGGAATAAAGGGTGAAAAGCACATGTCTACTGAAGGTGGACTTTCCTCTTTACTGAGGAGTTGCCAAGAAACCCTATCAATTTACATTTCTTTAGCTAGAACTGTGTCATGTGGCCTCTGCTCAACTCTTGGATCATACTAACCCATCAAAATTTGGGGGGCAGCAAGAAAGTGTTCTAAAACTTTACTGTTAAAAGTGTCACTCAGGCTGTGTGCCTGTAATCCTAGCTACTCAGGAGACAGAGATCAGGAGGATTATGGTTCGAAGACAGCATAAGCAGCTAGTTCTCAAGACCCTATCTTGAAAATACCTAACACACAAAAAAGGGCTGGTGGTGTGGCTCAGGATGTAGGTCTTGAGTTCAAGCCCCAGTATTGAAAAAAAAAAAAAGTCACTCAGTTTGTAGAACAGATTTCTAAAAGCGGGACTGTTAGAGGAAACTAAGGAAGGAGGAAAAGAAGAAAAGAATACTAGGGAGTAAATAATATTGAAATACATCACATCTGTGTAGAAATAAGACATAGCAAACCACACTGACAACTGTTGAACAATACAAGATAGGAGGAAGAGGATAAGGAAGAGTGACAGAGGGGGTTTGATTGATTAAAGTACAATATATTTACAGGTAAAATACCAACGCAGACCCCTATTGAATAATGAACAGACAGTAAAACAATGAAAGATAGGAGTGTAAAACAGGTCATGTTAAGGGGAGGGTCAATGAAGAGTGAAAGGAAAGTGAAGAAGCTGATAAGAGAGACATACTGAGAAAGAATTTGTGACCTTCATAAGCAGCAGGTCTTTATTAGGGAGAGGAGACCTGAGAGGGACCCTCGGCCATCAGAGTAACACTCTGAGAGGGGCTGGAGCACTCCTTTCTTACAGGCTGGGGATTTTAAACATCCTGTGGCTGGAAGAGGGATGTTGGAGTGGGGTGGGCATTAGGTGAGATGGTTGGGAAGGAGGATTCGGGAGGTGCTGGACATTTGCGGAAAGGTCATTGGGGTTGGGCAGGTATGTGTGTTGTTTTCTCGACATTCTAGCATTTGCATTGTTTCAGTGTTTCTCGACATTCCAGCAAAGAGGGTGAATATGATTGAGGTACTTTCTATACCTGTATGAATATGGAACATTGAAACCTGTTGAAGTCATTTTAAGAAGAGGAATAGAAAAGCGAGATTAATAGGATGAAGCAAACCAGGATACAATATATGTACATATGGAAATCTCACAACAAAACTCCCTGTATAACTATCATATACTAATAATAAGCACTTAAAAATTGTCACTTGGGAGGCTGAGGCAGGAATATTGCAAGTTCAAGACTGGCCTAAGCTACATAGTGAGACCCTGTCTTTAAAAAAAGTCATTGGGGGCTTGGGGATATAGCTCGGAAGTAGAACATGTGTTTAGCATGCTAAAGGACCTGGGTACAATCCCTAGCAATGTGTGTTGAGGGGAAGTTATGGGTCCAAAGAGCTCTGTATGTGACATCTAAACTTCCCTACCATGCTCATACCATGAACAAAGATGAAAAATGGAGAAGGTATCATGGTGCTGGGAAGGCAGCTTGGAGGCTCTGCACTCCTCCCCTCCACACACACACCTTGCCCTGTGCATCTCTTTCATCTGCTGCACCTCAGTTGTGTTGAAGGACAGACCGTGGAAGGTCAAGGAGACACTTCTCCTCCCTAGGGAATGCCCGGCTGCATCTGAAAGGCATCTCTGCCCTTAGGCAATGCAAAAAAGTCTATGAAACCCCATTCCCCACCCTGACCCAGGGGATCACCAGTTTCCAGGTCCCCCTGCATTCCCCAATATGCAGTCTTTCTCTTCTCTTCTCTACAAATAAAATCTTTCCGACCTCTGCTGTTGGAGTCTGTGCTTTCATTCTCAGAGCAGACTCAAGAACCCTGAGCACCTGAAATTCCTGTGCGTTGTCATCCGTGCATCATATTTGGTGATGCACGAAGGGTCCAGCCATCACCTGAGGTCAGTATAGATTGTGCCAAACTGGGAAAGGCTGCCTAGGAATGTGACCGTGAGCATCCGGCACACTGATGGAGTCTGTTTTCCAGGAGAGACCCCCAACTGTGGCCTAGCTACAGTGGAACTCTCAGGTTGACCTTTTCTCTCTCTCTCTCTCTCTCTCTCTCTCTCTCTGTCTTGTCAAGGAGGGTTTTTCCCTTGGGAAACTGAGGAAAAGCTATGAGCCCATCACAGCTGTAAGGCAGGCAATCAGATTTCAGCCGGGGGTTTATACCGAACTGCCAATGCTACGTGGACAGAGCTAGACTTCAGTGCACCGAGGCTTTTTCTTCCTCTCCTTAAACTCTAATTCTCTGTCTTTCAAGATCTGACCCACTTAAGAGGAGGTCCAAAAACACCTGGTAGAAAGGAAAGTGTCTTCAAGCCATAAAAGGTGTTCTGGCGGGGGGGGGGGGGGGGGGGGTGGTACTCCCTGGTGTCACCCAAAGGCTGGAGATGCAACTTCCTGACCTGCCCTGAGGCTCCAAAGGTGGCTAAATCTCATACCCCTCCAGCTATGTCTGCAGCAAACAGACAATCAGATCTCTTACACTTCCTTCATAGTTTCCATGGCCCGAAGTGGAGGTCACACCTTGCTTCCAGTGTTCTAGTACTGCCCTTGGGCAGAATCGACCTGGACATCAGTGATAACCAGTAATCCCTCATGTGTTGACCCTGGAAACTCTTTTTCCCCCAACCCTCAGCCTCTCCTTCCCCTTTCCCAGGCAGTTCAGGGTGAGTGTCCTCTCCCCTCTTTGCTCTAAACAGCAGTGAGCTTCTTTCTTCAGGGAGTTTGGGAAAAATCCCTGCAGGCACCAGAAAGTGCTAGTCTCCAATTTAGGCTTAACTGTCTTTGTCAAGCTTCAGGTTAACTGGTTAAACAGGTTCTGCAGCCTGCCCTCAGGGAACGAAAAAAAAAAAACAGTTAAAAGGCAGAGACTTCAGGCCTTCAGATGTGTGCTCTCTTTTTTCATAAACAGCATATATGCCTCACAGGATATATAGGGGGACAAAAGTCTACTTCATCAGGAGTCCCCATCCACGCCTCTACAGGGGTCCTCCCTCTGGCCATGCAAACCCTCTTGGTTACTTTGATAAAGTTATTTTTAAATTATAAGCCTTCAGCTGGTAGAGGAAAACCAGGCGTACCTGGGTCGCAGGGCAAACAGACAAAATAGATAAGAGACGGGTCAAAGATCATTTCAGGGGGGTGGCTGCACCTGAAATATCTGTAAATCCTCCACAACCTTAGCTACAGGTGGCAGTGGCAGGAGAGCAAGGGAGAGCCGGACGCCTTCTTCCACATACAGTTTCTCCTCATCTGGGGACGCCTAGATAAAAGGAGAAACTGCTGTTAAAGTGACCAGTTTTCCCTTGTTTCCCTTTTTTTAGATGGGGAATCAAGTCTCAAGGATCCAGGAAGGATCCCCCCTTGCCTGCTTATTAAAACATTAGAAAGGCCTTGATCCAGAAAGTCTTCAGCGAAAGTGACTTAAATTTTACTGCACCCAGGCTTGGCCACTGTATCCTCTGGGAGATGAAGAAAGATGGCCAGAAGGAGGGAGCATTAATTATAATACCATTCTTCAATTAGATATGTTCTGTAAAAAGGAGGGAAAGTAGACCAAAGTTCCATATGTTCAACTGTTCTTTATCCTAAGAGACCACCCAGAATGGCTGAACCAATGCAGGCTAGATACCCAGACCATGGTAACCCTTTGCAAAAAGCCCCCAAACTCCCTTGAACAAAAAAACCCATCTGATGCTCCATCAGCTCCCCTTCTCCCCCCTCACCCAGCTCCCTCACACACTAGACGCTGTCCCACAGGACTCTACCTCCCCAGTTAATTCCTGGAGGGGACAGAGCTCATGTTCCTTTTAGAGTGAGTAAATTGAAGAAATAAAAAAGGATTTAGGAAATTACACAGAAAACCCAGATCAGTACATCCAGGCATTTATAGAAGTCAGCCAAAACTTTGAACTGAGCCTGCTATCTCAGACTCTCACTTCTCTGGGGAAACAGTGGGGACTAGATCAGGCAGTCACAGCTGGAGACAAGTATCACTTAGATAAAAGAGGCCCTACAGGCCTGTCTCAGGCTGAGCCCTCACAGGAGGAGGAGGGGGAGGGAGAAGAAAGACAAAGGCATTGGATACCTAAAAGGGAACTCAATTCCCAAATCCAACAGGAGATCAGGCAATATCTAGGTATGACCCTAAGTGGGACCCTGAAAATGATAAGGATGATTAGAGCATAACCATTTCATCCACTGCATTCTTGAGGGTCTAAGGAGAGCCAAGTTAAAACCTCTTAATTACTCCCAAGTCACAGCTGTACAGCAAGGACTCTTAGAAACTCCAGTAGCTTTCCTACAGAGACTTAAGGATGCTTTACAAAAGCATACCAATATTGTACAAGAGTCACAGGAAGAGGAAATCATCCTAAAAGATAAATTTCTAACACAGCACCAGATAGCTGTAAAAAGCTTCAAAAATTGGTGGCTGAAGGGAGCAGAGATCTAGACCAATTGGTCCATGTTGCCACATCTGTAAACTATAATAGGGACTTAGAAAAAGAAAAGAAGGATCTGGAAAAGGAAAAGAGAAAGGATAAATGGTAGGAGGCTCTGATCTCAGCATTCAGAGAGGCTTCCCTGGAGCAAAGTCCAAACCCAAGGACATGCTTTCAATGTGGACAGGCAGGCCATTTTAGGAGGGAGTGCCCCCAGAGAAAGCTACCTCCAGGACCCCATTTATCAGGGAAAACATTGGAAAGCACACTGTCCCTGGTTCCAGGGGGAAACAAAGCCAGAACCTCCCACCTAATGATGGGTCCTGGAGCCTCCCATCCAGGCTCCTGTGACCACCATAAAAGCAGGGGGTCCTGGGTTTTACTCACTATTGAAAAGCACAAGGTCAGCCTGCTTATCGATACTGGAGCCAGCATCTCAGCTATTCCTTTCTCTCCCGGACCCAGGTCCTCCAAGAAAATTACTGTTCGAGACATATCAGGCCAGCCTCTAGAGCGTTATTTCACTCAGCCTTTAGCCTGTACCTGGGGAGATTTCCATTTATGTCACTCCTTTTTAATTGTCCCAGAAACTCCTACTCCTCTGCTAGGGTGAGACCTTCTATCTAAACTGGGGGTACAGCTTCTTTTACCCCCAGGAGAGTACTTTTGATTGCCCCTAACAAAGGAACAAGTAGACCCCACAGTGTGGACTGATGGACACACTGTGGGATGGGCACGAACAGCTGTCCCAGTCCTAATTCATCTCAAAGACCTCTCCTGGTTTCCCCATCAAAAACAATATCCTTTAAAGCCAGAAGTTAAGGAGGGGCTAATTCCCATAATCAAAGACTTAAAGAGACAGGGCCTGAGTTCGGTCCCCAGCACCGAAAAAAAAAAAAGGAAAAAATAGAAAAAAAAAAAAAAAAAAGAGACAGGGACTGCTAATAGAATGCTTCAGCCCATATAATACTCTTATTCTTGGTGTCAGGAAGGGACCTAACAAATGGAGGCTAGTCGAGGATCTCTGCCTGACCAATGAAGCAGTAGTGTCTCTCCACCCTGTAGTTCCAAATCCCTATACACTTTTAGCCCAAATATCTCCAGATACCGCTTACTACTCTGCCCTGGATTTAAAGGATGCCTTCTTTTGCATTCCCTTACACCCTAAAAGTCAACCTATCTTTCCTTTGAGGACCCCACAAGAAAGTCTGGACAGGTCACTTGGACTGTCCTCCCCCAGGGATTCAGAGACAGCCCCACCTCTCTGGGTTAGTCTAACCCAAGACTTGGCAGAATGGTAATATCCACAAGCTACTCTGCTACAAAATGTAGATGACCTCCTGCTCTGTGGACCAAATGACCCTGTCATGTCACGAGCCACTGAGTCCTTACTAAACTTCTTCGCAGACAGAGGTTATAAAATCTCTAAAGAAAAAGCCCAATTGTGTCAGTCTAGGGTTACATATTTAGGTCTTGTCCCAGAGAAAGAAATGAGGGCTCTAGGAGAAGATATAATCCATTCAATCCTGATGTTTCTCTACCTAAAATTCTAAAGCAATTGAGGGGCTTTTTGGGTGTCACTGGATACTGTAGAATTTGGATCCTGGGATATGCAGACCTAGCCAGGCCCTTATATCAAATCCTTAAGGAAGAACAGAAGGATTCCCAGCCCTTTATTGAATGGGATGACAAGTCAGAAAATGCATTCCACAGGTTAGAAAAGGCTCTTATGACAGCTCCTGCCCTGGGTCTCCCAGTATAAGACAAGTTTCAATTATGTCTATGAAAAGGGAGGACTGGCCTTGGGCGTGGTGACTCAGCTTCGGGGCATCACTCCCCAGCCAGTAGGCTACTTAAGCAAAGAGTTAGATCAGGTAGCCAAGGGATGGCCAGGATGCCTTAGAGCAATGGCCGCAGTAAGCCTTCTAATGCCTGAAGCTCAGAAACTTATCCTAAACCACCCCCTAACAGTTTATACACTAAAAGGAGAACTTTGGCTATCTGACAGCCATCTATTTAAATACCAGGCCCAGCTTCTGGGAGGAACAGAAATAAATTTAAGAACCTGTCAGAGCTTAAATCCGACATCCCTTCTACCAGAGGCAGAGGGAAATCCTGAGCACTCGTGTGAGGAGGTACTTATGGAAAATTATGCTGCCCGACCTGACTTAACTGATCATCCCTTAAAAAACCCAGATCTAGAATTATACACTGATGGAAGTTCCTTTGTCAAGAATGGTGTCAGACATGCAGGGTTTGCAGTTGTGACAGAATTTGACATCCTCAAATCAGGTCCTTTTCCTCCTAATACAAGTGCTCAACTGGCAGAATTAGTGGCCCTAACAGAAGCCCTAAGACTGTCAAAAGAACAGACAGTCAACATCTATACAGATGCTAAGTATGCCTTCCTGATCCTGCATGCTCATGCAGCCATCTGGAACGAAAGGGGAATGCAAACTACAACAGGAACAGCTTCCCATAAGGATAAAAGGGAGGTTACTTTAATAGTTTTAGGGATAACAGCATTAGTTACCGCCCTAGTTAAAATCAGCTATGGGGTAATTGCCAATCACGTAACTGCAAAAAAACCTAATCAAAGTGGTAGAGGACACCTCAGACCAGGTAGGCCTTGCCATTAAGGACATGCAAAGGTCTTTGTCATCCCTTGCCTGTATGGTCATGGACCACTGCCTGGCCCTAGATTTTCTTTTAGCTAAACAAGGCGGGGGTGGGGGGGTGCGGTATGTGCCATCACCAATATTTCCTGTTGCACATATATAAACACTTCAGGCATTGTAGAGGAACATGCAGGTTACATTCTCCAACATGCTAAGTGGCTCCAGGAGCAATCTCTTAAAACTCAGGTTTCTACACAGGTATGGGACCAAATAAAATCCTGGCTCCCCTCCAGGACTTGGTTCCTACCCTTTCTGGGGCCTATAGTTGCCATATTCTCTTGCTTGTGTTTGGGCCTTGCCTTTTAAACTTACTTGTCAAGTTTGTTTCTGCTCACCTAGAATCCATCAGACTACAAATGCCTCTGGTGGAGATGAAAACGACCTACTACTGCGGTCCCCTTGACGACCCCTCTCGTGGTCAGCCCTGATGCTGAGGGCCCCTTTATCGCCCCCTGTCAGCAGGAATCAGTTACTGAACAGACTTTGTAGTCCCTATTCCTAACAGTAGTTAGGGCGGTCACTGAGAGGGGGGGACTTGAAGGACAGACCATGGCAGGTCAAGGAGATGCTTCTCCTCCTCCTCCCTAGTCCATATACATCTGAAAGGCATCTCCGCCTTAGGCAATGCAAAAAAAGGCTATAAAACCCCACCCCCCACCCTGACCCGGGGGATCACCAGTTTCCGGGTCCCCCTGCATTCCCCAATATGCAGTCTTTCTCTTCTCTTCTCTACAAATAAAATCTTTCCGACCTCTGCTGTTGGAATCTGTCTGTGCTTTCATCCTCAGAGCAGGCTCAAGAACCCTGAGCACCTGAAATTCCTGAGCGTGTCATCCGTGTATCAGTATCCTTTGTAATAAGCCAGTAAACAGAAATACTGTGTCCTGAGTTCTCTGACCCATTCTAGCAAATGATCAAACCCAAGGAGGATAATAGGGACCGCTGATTTATTGTGGGTGGGTCAGAAGTACTGGAGGCCTGATTTGTGACTGGCCTCTGAGCCAGGACAACATTGCGGGACTGAGCCCCTAAGCTGTGAATCTGCACCAACTCCAGGTCAGTAGTTCCAGAATTGAGTTGTTGGTGTCTTCAGAATTGGAGAACTGTTTAGTGTGGAAACACCTATACCTTTGGTGTTGTACGGGCAGAGAGACCAATTTTCTTTTAGATACAGCTAGTAGTGTTAGCTATTGAGGAATAATGAGTTTGGCCTCCAGGAGGCTGGTACCACAAGGAAAAGCCATCAGCGTGACCCTGGCCCTGTCTTGCTCTCTCTTCCCTAGGAATCCACCAGACCACAGGGGTGTCTGCCTCAGGCTTTGCTTTCTTAGAAACCCAGGCTTACATTGTTGGCAATAATGGCGCCGATAGGTTTCAGTTCTTACTGCACCCTCAAGCTTCTGTTTTCCAGGGTCACGGTCCTGCCTCAAGTCTAGCTTGAATCCTCCTTCTGCCCCAACCTCCAATCAGCATGAACCATAAGATCCTAACCAATCAGATCATGCTGAGTCCCACTGAGGGGTATTTAAGCCCCTGCCCCTCTCTCCCCCTCTTTCTTGGCTTTCTCTGCTCGCTCCCTCTCCCACCCAGCAATAAAGAATCTCTTGGCCAGATCACTCCTCTCCACGTGGTCATTTTGGGGCCTATATTTCCTTACATACATAACCAATTTTTTCAGTCTTTAATTATAGATGCATATAAAACTTCAGCAATTTTTTTCTCTAAATGTGTTTTTGGGTTTTTTTTTCCTCCTTTTTTCTTTTTTTGTGCCATGTAGCCCGGGCTGGCCAGGAACTTCATATGAAGCCCAGATTGGTCCTGAGTTTGCAATCCTCCTGCCTCAGCCTCTGTCACAGGTGTTTGTCACCACTCCCAGCATATCTGGAAGGGATTTTTTGTTACTGTTGTTGAGATGGAGTTTCCCTGACTTTTTTCCTGGGCTAGCTTCTCAAACCTCAATCCTCCCAATCTCTACCTCCTGAGTAGCTGTAATAATTTTTTTTTTTTTTGGTTGAACTTGGGTTTGAACTCAGGTTCAAACCACTTGAGCCACGCCACCAGCCCTTTCTGTGAAGGTGTTTATTTTTTGAGATACGCTCTCACAAACTATTTGCCCAGGCTGGCTTTGAACCACGATCCTCCTGATTTCTGCCTCCTGAGTAGCTAGGATTACAGGTGTGAGCCACTGGCCCCCAGCTTTGTAGCAATTTTTAATAGAATTCTTAGTCCTCTTTTTGGGGGGGTACTAGGGTTTAAATTCAGGGCTTCATGCTTGCTGGGCAGGCACTCTACTACTTGAGTCACATCTCTAGCCTTAAAAGTAGTGTGACTGTTAAAAATAACTATGCTATGAACATTTGTGTTGGTTCCCATGTAGATGTAAGCTTCCCTTTCTCTTGGATAAGTGCCCAGTTATGTAAATGCAGGGTTGTGTTTCAAGGTAATGGCCAGACTTTTCCAGAATGGCTATACCACCTCATGGTTCTCATCACATGACTCCTCCTGAAACTGGAGTTTTGGACCCCAGGCCCGAACTCCTGGGATTCCACATGTCAGGTCTGGCCATTTGTCCTTATAAGCCAAATAAAGAGACATGGTGAAGGACAGAGAAAAGAAACTTATCACCCGGCCCAGGACACACCATGGGAAGAGGCAGAGTGAGCACTCTGCTCATCTTCAGCCATCTTTGGGGTACAGACATGAGCCAGACAAAGAATTAGGGCAGGGGACAAAAGGTGTGCATAGTTACTGTAAGAAACTCTGTCTTCTGACCTTGTACTGAAATTCCTCACGCGGGCCATGGATCACAAGCTTTGAAACATTTTACACTGCCCAGCCCATACAGACAAGCCTGGGAACCTTCTCCACTGCCCAGCCCACATGGGCAACCTTGAAACATGCTGCATTCCCAATCCTCCCGCCTTTGTTCCTGCCTCTGGCCTGTCTCCTAAAAAATCTCAAAACCCTGGGTTTAACCCCCAAACTTAAATCAAAAAACTATTAACCTCTCTGTTCAAATTTGGCCACAATATCAATTAGATTACCAACATCACTGGCCTGAGTATGGCACCTTTGACCCCATCATATGGACAACTTCCTACAATGGGTTGGCAAGTGGTTAGAAGTCCCCCTACATTCAGGACTTTCTTCTGCTCCATTCAATACCCTCCCTTTACTCCTCCTGCTCTGCTTATCAACTCCTTCTCTCAGGCCTTCCCCCACCTGCTGATACCTCTCACCTGGAAAAGACATCTCCTCCTGCCCAGGGTTTCTCAATTCAAATCCCCTCTACTATTCCCCTCCCTGATACAGACACACATGACCCTACAGATAAACCCCGTCCTTTGTTCAAACTGCTGGGGCATATAAGTTTGACTCCATCTCTCCACAGCCACAACCTAAAAAGCAATAAACAGCAACAGATCTTCCCAGGTTCACTCTCAGGCCCTAAATGGAGCTGGAATCTTCCTCCCCCATTCCCTGCTGCCTATCCCTCCCTTTTCACTGCTCTATCTCTCCCACCCTTTCCTTCCTTTCCTTTCTTTGACCACTCCCCATCACTGGAGGCCTTTACTTATCTCCCCTATAGACTCTCCCTCTGTCAATCTTGTTCGCCTCATCATATTCTCCTCCTAAACAAAAATGCTTCTGGGGTTCCTCTGTCTTCCATTAAAAAGCCCCCTCCTCCTCTGACTGTGCCCAACTCTATGTAATCCTTCCTCTTCCCTCATCTCACTGAATATATATATATAAAAACTTTAACTTGAAAACTCTTTCTAAATCTGTCTCAGCCATCATGGAGGTTTCTTTCACCCCTCCTACTCCATAGCCTGCTCCTATCTCCTCTCCCGGACTGGACTGGCCATCCAAGTGAGGACAACAAAGACAGAAATAATCAAGAAAAAGAAAAAAGTCCTACTCAAATTATATTGTAAATTTTCTTAGCCTCCTGAGTGACTCACATGATCCCAGGACTACAAATATTGAAATGGTTCATAACTTAGCCAGAGGGAAGCCATCTTAGGATCAAGTGCCATTTTAGCTTTCTAGCTATAAGGAGGTTCATGAAAAGGTCAGGTTCCCATGAGAAAAATAAGTAACTAAAATAGGGGTGCAGATAAATGATTGTATTCACTCAAGCTTCTAGCTAACCACTATTGTTTTGCTGCTGTACTGGGGCTAGCTTGCTTCGTGAACAGGATGTGGTTTTTGCCTTTATAAACCCCGATAAAAACTGAAGAACTGCTGCTCTCTGAGACCCAACAACCTGTTGGTTGGAGTAGTCGCCAGCTGGCTAATAAAGACTCTCCTTTAAAGTCTTTCTTGGGTGGTCACGCCTCAGTTGCCTCATAAGATATTCACGCAAAGGTCTCTTAAATGACCACCTTATAACTGTGTTTGATGTCTAGACTTTATCTAAAGATTGTACAGACATTTTCAAAGTTAAAAGTGTCAATTTAATATTTGTAAAATGACCAGCTAAAGCTCTCTTCTACCCAACAGAATTCCATCTAAACCTTTGCATATAAAATGGTTAATAAAACTTTTGGCAGTTCTGCTATTTGTAATCAGTAACATTCAGAAACGACCTACCATTTGGGCAATCCTGCTACTTAAAACCTGGCCTATATTAGTTTTAGTCAAATAAGTGTTACTGTATATGTATGAAATGTACTTGTACATAAAAAATAAGGGTATTTGGGATCATAGGCATTGTCTCCCTAAAGTTAACTTTTGCAGGCTTTTGTCCATGTGTTCCTAATTACAACAAGGAGCACTCAGTGCTACTGTCAGTCATAATTATCTTCCTAAAAATGCAGTCTACAATGGAAATAACTAAGTGTTCTCACAGTTCCCAAACTACTTTTCAGTATTTTAACCATGGCTATTCTAAATCTTTTTGTTCTCAGTCTGGGTCCTCCTTCGGAGCATTTGCAATTACCTAGTACCTATTTTCAATTGAGTCAGCCTTCTAAATTTTGTTGGCTTTTGGAAAACTTTTAACTGTTATCTGTTGATGTTCTGCAGCATTTTTAAGTTGTCAGGATATCATCTATAGTCCAGACAGAACTAAAAATGAACACCAGGTAGGCCCACTTCTTCTAAACCTCTTTTGTTGCTTATAATTTGGCCAAAGGGTCTTTTTAAAAATTTTTTTTATTGTTTTATTATTCATATGTGCATATAAAGCTTGAGTCATTTCTCCCCCCTGCCCCCACCCCCTCCCTTACCACCTACTCCGCCCCTCCCTCTCCCCCCCACCCCCTCAATACCCAGCAGAAACTATTTTGCCCTTATCTCTAATTTTGTTGAAGAGAGAGTGTAAGCAATAATAGGAAAGAACAAGTGTTTTTGCTGGTTGAGATAAGGATAGCTATACAGGGAGTTGACTCACATTGATTTCCTGTGCATGTGTGTTACCTTCTAGGTTAATTCTTTTTGATCTAACCTTTTCTCTAGTTCCTGCTCCCCTTTTCCTATTGGCCTTAGTTGCTTTTAAGGTATCTACTTTAGTTTCTCTGTGTTGAGGGCAACAAATGCTAGCTAGTTTTTTAGGTGTCTTACCTATCCTCACCCCTCCCTTGTGTGCTCTCCTTTTTATCTTGTGATCAAAGTCCAATCCCCTTGTTGTGTTTGCCCTTGATCTAATGTCCACATATGAGGGAGAACATACGATTTTTGGTCTTTTGAGCCAGGCTAACCTCACTCAGAATGATGTTCTCCAATTCCATCCATTTACCAGCGAATGATAACATTTCGTTCTTCTTCATGGCTGCATACAATTCCATTGTGTATAGATACCACATTTTCTTAATCCATTCGTCAGTGGTGGGGCATCTTGGCTGTTTCCATAACTTGGCTATTGTGAAAAGTGCCGCAATAAACATGGGTGTGCAGGTGCCTCTGGAATAACCTGTGTCACAGTCTTTTGGGTATATCCCCAAGAGTGGTATTGCTGGATCAAATGGCAGATCAATGTCTAGCTTTTTAAGTAGCCTCCAAATTTTTTTCCAGAGTGGTTGTACTAGTTTACATTCCCACCAACAGTGTAAGAGGGTTCCTTTTTCCCCCGAATCCTCGCCAACACCTGTTGTTGGTGGTGTTGCTAATTATGGCTGTTCTAACAGGGGTGAGGTGGAATCTTAGTGTGGTTTTAATTTGGCCAAAGGGTCTTAATTGGCACTGATTCCCACCTGACCTGCCCAAAGCTTTCCCTCTAATGCTGAGAACATCCTACATGTTAACCAGAATGGTTAACTAACAAAATCTTCAGAGGAAACTCTTCAGAGACAGTTTGGAGACAAGAGGGGAAAAGCTGTCACAATCCAAATGGACTCACCTGTGCAGACCCCACAAAATTTACTAAAGCCAAGAGGTTTTAAAGAAGTGATCTTACACAGGGATACTGGACATTCAGTCACCTCTGACAGAAGGCAAACTTATTTTTTGGCCAAGGCCTTCTATTTAAGTAAAGACAAATTATTTTGCTGGCTCCAAACTTATCTTTTTAGTAGTCCATGCTCAGTGTTATTATCCCTTAGAGAGTCTATTTAACTGGGAGTCTTCTGACTTTTACTTACTCTGTATTCTACTTTATAAAAATGTTTCCAGTTTTAAACTTAAACTGATTTAGCTGTCAGTTATCTGTCCCCTTCTCTGGTATTTGTCACTGGCCAAAAGACCCTAATTCCCAGGTTCCCCAGGTACTTGGACTGCTTTTATTAAAGGGTACTGACTCTCTGCTTTGGCCCACAGATTAACTAAGAACAGAAAACATACCATTTCTCCATTTTATCTATTGTCCTTTGCTCTGAGCCATTCTCTCCTGCAGCCTCCAGATAACAACTCCAGAACCTCTCCCAAAACCAAAACTGAAATTGTGACCAACCCAGTCTCACCTGTGGTTGGGATTGTTTACTGTGCATGCCTTTGTCCCCTGTCCCTAGTTCTTTTGTCTACCTAGTCCTATAGCTGATGTCTGTATCCATGATCCCTTGGTTTTCTTTCTTATGCCGATAACCACTGGCTGTGTGTATTTAACTATGTCTCACCTTATCTCCCAAAGCCTACATTCCTTTATACAGGTTGCCACTCAAAACCATGCTGCCTCTACAACAAAAATGCTGCTTTTATGTCAACTAGTCCAAGATTGTTTGTAATACCTAAGAGTCCTTGAAATGTGCTGCCAACCTCGGACAACAAACAATGGACAGCTGGGGACAGTGGTCTTCCTGGGCTAAAGGCTCCAGGCTTTCACCCAGGACATTACCCAGATCAACTCAATCCTGTTCCTCCAACAGGCCTGCTATAGCAAGAAGACCCTACTGATAAGAAATCTCCTTAAGAAATCTCAGCACCACCACCTCACTATACTGTGTTGACTAGACATAAAGCTATTCCAAAATACAAAATACTCATTCCCTGCCAATAACACCTGCAAACAAGTTGCTACTCCAGCAAACACCAAACTCTTCCTCCACTCAAAATTAGGGACTCTAAATCCGAAAACCCCAAACGCTACAGACTGGAACCCAATTCCACGCATCAGGATGCCTTCATTTCATTTCACTTTAGGACACTTTTGGGTATGCAGGACGAATAGCTACATCTGTTTGCCAACCAATTGGACCAGAACCTGCACCCTAGTTCTTATGTCCCCCACACTTGAGTTCGAACCTCTGGACACTCCATTCCCTGTCCCCACCCAGGTTAATACTCAGATAAGGGCAAAAAGAACAGTACAACTGGTCCCCCTCCTGGTAGCCCTGGGGATTACTATTGGGGTGGGAACTGGCTTAAATGGCATAGGAATATCCATTTCTGAATTTTCCAAACTTTCCAAAGAATTTAACAGCCTCAAAGACATCTCACAACAGATAGATTATCTATAAAACCAAATGGACTCCCTGGCTGCAGTAGTCCTAAAAACGGACATGGCCTAGACTTTCTTACAGCTGCACAACAAGGCATCTGCACCCTGCTGGAAGAACACTGTTGCTTTTTCACCAATAAATTGGGATTGGTATGAGATGGAGCACGATGACTCAGGGAACAGGCAAATGGCCTCCAACAACAGCATTAACCTCATGTCTCCCTACTTACAATGGCTGCTCCCCTTCCTTACCCCCCTTTTCCTGGTTATTATAGGACTAACCTTTCTTCCCTGTTTCATCAATCTCTTCTAGAGATTCCTACAAGAAAGAGTAACAGCGATCTCCAATGCTACAATAAAGGAACAATTCAGGACCCTACTGCTATTACAAGCTATTTGCCCCAAGCCCCCACTCTGCCCTGAATCAGCAGGAAGTAGTTAAATGAGAACACAGCCCCCCCCCACTCCCGGTTCCCTTGCTTTTTTTTTTTCTTTAATATTCCTTTAGGGTCTGGAAATGTAAGAAACTCTGTCTTCTAACCTTGTACTGAAATTCCTCACGCGGGCCATGGATCACAAGCTTTGAAACATTTTACACTGCCCAGCCCATACAGACAAGCCTGGGAAACTTCTGCACTGCCCAACCCACATGGGCAACCTTGAAACATGCTGCATTCCCAATCCTCCCGCCTTTGTTCCTGCTGCTTATCTTGGCTCTAAAAAACGAAGCCTAGCCCCCGACACCCCCACTCAGTGCATTCTCATCCCTAGAGATTGCCAGATGCCCTTCTATCTTGCTAATAAAGTGTGATTCAACTCCATTGTGGTCTCTGTTCTTTCCAGCCTTTGCCTAACAGTTACACAGTCCCCTGGTTGGCCATTATGTCAGTCCTTGTTCAAGGGTTCAGTCCTTGTTCTTTGACTGTTCTGGAGAAGTTGCTATTACTGTCATCACTTGAGGGGAGCAGTCTGGTTCCCAGGAGATGCCTGCTCCTGCTCCAGGGCGCAGCCTCCTCATTATAGACAAGTGTCCTCATTTGGAGGGTTGTCTGTTCTGCAAGTCTCCACTGTTCCTTAGGGAATTTCTGTCCCTTGTCATGAAGATGTTATCCATCATTCCTGTCCTTTCTTGATTCCAAGGTGGCTGCAGGAGAGAATGGCCCAGAGCAAGGGACAATAGATAAAATGGAGACAGAGATGCCACTCTTCTGGTTTTAGTCAATTTGTGACTCAGGTAAGGAGTCAATGCTTTTCAGCAAAAGCAGTTTAAGTTCCTCTTACACTCAGCTCCACCATCAGAGGGCCTCCACACTTACTGCTCCATTCCTGTGGCTCCCGTGTCCTTGCCTGCCCCATTGCTCAGTTAATTACAGTATTAGGATTTGTTTATCACCAGTGAAAATCTTTGCTATTTTACCAAAGAAGCAATCCTCCTACCTCAGCCTCCCCAGTGCTGGTATTATAGGTATGCACCATTAGCTTTTCTTTTGTTATACTTTGTTCTTATTTTTAACAAATTTTGAAAAATGCATGTATGGGGTGTGTGACTTCTTAAATTTATTATCATCAATTAGTATTATCCTTGGAAGCACCCTCATTTGGGAAGAGACCCCTGCCACTGTAGTAAATATTTCTAAATAAAACACGGTAGATTTTGTTTTCTGAATGGCTGTTTCTCTATTTACTTGTTTATTATTTAATTGGCTGTTCATGTTAGTGATTCTCACTAGGACTTCTAAACTGTAGGCATGAGTGTTCATTCCTTGCCTGTTTTGCTGGGAACAGACCTATCTGGCCTGCTGTCTGTGGGCCGTCAGTGTCCTGCTGCCTCACCCTTCTGACTCCTCTGTGCTCTTGGCATTGCTTCCTCCCAGAGGCTGCTCCTGAAAATTCTTTCATCCATTTCTTCTAGTTAGAGAAACTAGTTAGCCTAGAGTGTTGTTTCACTTGGTCACTGCCCTGGGCAACCTCACTGTAGAAACTTTACATGATGGTTCTTCCAGAATATGCATGTCCAGGGTATGGCAGAGAGTAAAGACAGGATGGGGACAGTGTGATCAAGTTTACCATTTTAAGTGCACAATTCAGTAGCATTAAATCATTTACAATGTTTTGCACTCATCACTACTTCTTGTCCATTTCCAATAAACAGTACCTCCCAACCCTTCCAGCCCATGGTAATCGCTAATCTACTTTCTGCCTAAATGACCTGGTGTAAGTGGAGTCACACAATATTTGTTCTTTTGTGACTGGCTCGTTTCACTCAGCATGATGCCTCAAGGTTCACCCACTTAGCATGTGTCAGAAACTTCCTTCTTTTTATGGCTGATTTATCGGATGTATACCATGATTTGTTTATTCATCTGCTGACAGACATTTGGACTATTTCCTCCTTTTGGCCATTGTGAATAGCGTTGCTAGGAACATACGTGTGCATACACTTATTCAAGTGCCTGTTTCCAATTCTTAAGTCTATATCTAGGGCTGAAATTGCAAGGTCACACAGTAAATTTGGTAGCTTTTTGTTTTGTTTTATCTTGTATTTTGGACAGGGTCTCACTGTGCAGCCCAGATTGGTCTCAAATTCGCCATCCTCTTGCCTCAGACTTCCAAGTGCTGGGATTATAGACATGTGCCATCACACTTGGCAATTAAGGATGCCTTTCTAAAGAGATGATGCTAATTAGGAGCTTGCCGTTAGGACTAATCTGGAGTGCTTTCATTTAAGTCCAAGGATCAAGGATCCTTGGATCACCTGTCTCATGAATCTATGCTTCAAATTTATATGGGGTCAATTTATTTTTTACTTACTCTAACTCTGAAAGACGATCCTTATGATGGAAGCTCAAAAAAAAAAAAAGGGCGGTTGTCAGACTCCCTGTGAGTGGGGCTCTGGCCTTTGTCTGTTTTGCCCTGTGAGGCCCCCAAGCCACAGCAGGGTTTCAAAGCTGCTTGTTCTGGGTCTGTAATGCCTCCAGACAAAGCAGATTTGAGGGATGCACTTCTTCCCTGGTTCTCAGACCTTGTTCTATTTTGTCTGCCTGAAGCTGTTAGATGCTTTTTAGAATATCCCAGCTCATCTCTTTTAGTAAGTCAGTCAGTCTGTCTGTCTGTCTGTCTCTCTCTCTCCCTCCCTCCCTCCCCCACCCCAACCCTCCTGCTGGGATTTTGATTGAAATTACATTGACTTCTTGGAGGAGTTTAGGGATAATTGGTATCTTACAATAAGAAGTTTTCCAATTCATGAATACTGTAAATACCCATTTAAATTTAGACTTTTTCTTGTTTTCTTTATTTGTGTGTGGGGGATGGGTTTGAACTCAGGGCTTTCAAGCTTGTAAAGCAAGTGCTCTTTCTCTTGAACCACACCTCCAGTCCATTTTGTTTGGTTATTTTGGAGATGGGGTCTTGAAAACTATTTCCCTGGGCCTCAAACTGTGATCCTCCTAATCTCAGCCTCTCAAATAGCTAGGGTTACGGGCATGAGCCATTGGCACCTAGCTTAAACTTTTTCTTAAATTTTAAACTTTACAGTGACCTGAATTTAGCCAGTGACCACAAGATTAATCAGTGTACATTCTCACTCTTTTATTATGCTTTATAGCTTTTTTTTCTTTCTTTTCCCCAGAAGGTTTTTTTTTTCTTTTCTGTTTCTAGGGTTTGAACTCAGGACCTACACCTTGAGCCACTCCAGCAGTCCTTTTTTTGTGATGGGTTTTTTCGAGATAGGGTCTCATGAACTATTTGCCTGGACTGGTCTTCAACCACAATCCTCCTGATCTCTGCCTCCTGAGTAGCTAGGATTACAGGTGTAAGCCACTGGCACCCAGCCATAATTTGTTCTTTTTAAAGATTTTTTATTTTTATGCCCCTTCTATTTTAAAATTCTCTGTTAATATTTGCTTTAAACTTCACAGCCAACTTACCAGTAATTATTTATATAAGTTTCTGAATAACACATTTTAAAGACATATGCTGTAAATCACAGTGGTTGTTACCTGTAATCCTAGCTACTCAGGAGGCACAAATAGGAGGATTGTTGTTCAAGGCTATCCCAGGCAAAGAAAAGAATGAGACCTTACTTCAAAGAACAAGCTGGGTGGGGGATTCATGCATGCCTGTAAACTCAGCACAGTCTTAGGTAGAAAGATCACTGTTGGAGGAGTTAAAAAAATGTGAGACCGTATCTGAAAAATAACTAAAGCAAAAGGGGCTGGAGGCTCAAGCGGTAGAGCGCCTGCAAGCATAAGGCTACCAAAAAAAAGCCATGTGCCAGTTTTCTTCATTATTCCTATATTGTCAAACACATTTTAAATTTTTTTCTAAGTCATATTTAGTTGTTGCTCCGAAAAAGAATTTTTTTTTGGCAGTGTTGGGAATCAAACCCAGGGGACCTTGCATATGCTAAGCCCAGCTCTGCCACTGAGCTGCACCTCTTTTTTCTTTCTTTTTTTTTTTTTTTTACACAAACAAAAAAGAAACCTTTAATATTGCCAGCAAATATAAAATGAATGTAGTATGTCTGACAGGATAGCAAGAAGGCATTTATACATTTATATTTGACACCTGACCATATTTTCAGTCACCATAATATCTTCTCTCCAGATTTAAAAAAATAGTATGCTGATTTCTATAACAAAGCTTTTTTTCGTACAAAAATCAAATAATGGCCAAGTTACAACAGTGCAATAGGCAGAGGACAAAAACCACATCAAACAGGTGATGAAAATAAATACTAACTAGGAGGTGGAGGGTAGAGCCCTCTGTGTCTTCAGAGCCACAGGTTTGACCTCTCCTGGGTGCCACTCATATGACAGAGGGTGACCAAATCAAGTTGCCTTAGAGCCTGGCTTCTGCCTTGGAGCAGCCACCTGATCTGATGGACCAGAAGCAAAAACAGGGTAGGGTGAGTCGCAGCTATCATTAAAAGGAGTCATTTTTTTCCATTGCTCACTCTTGTCAATTGGGAGGCCCTCAGTAAGTTCTCTGAGATGACAGGGATAATTTAAAACTTGTTTAAGAGCATATATATGGCTTATTTAGGCAGAGACGTGTACATTCTAGCCCTAGCAAGCAATTCTGTTTTACTGGAAGGTCAGTCATGTGAAAGGTTTCTGGTTTGAAAAACATCTTTTGTGTGGATGCCTTAGGTCAAGGTGGCCACCTTCAACCACCCCAGTGGGAACGCCTTTGCTGATCCCTGGCAGTGAGTAACCAGGGCCTGTGCTACCACGGGTGGCAGCAGGCTCCATGGGCAGCCTCTGTCTGCAACCAAACAAGGCCGTCCTGGTGACTCAGGCTGACGGACTGTGGTTTAGAACTGTTCAGTTATTGGGTGAGTAAAAGAACATCCAGCAGAGCCATTTTGGCCAGTCAGAAAATAGGAGGCAGCTCCCCACTGAACAATCTGCACCGAAGAGGCATGAAAGGCACAAACAAGAGTGGCCAAAAACCTGCAGGGCACAGGGGCTCGCTGTAGAGATCCTGCAGGGCAGGCAAGACAATGGGCACCCACAAGGCAGGCGCAATAGTGACCTGGTTTGGTTCCCCCCTTGTATGAGAAAGAGATCCTGATTCTGCTGTGAATAAAAAGAAAAGAAAGACTGATTTTTGGTTTAAAAAGAAGCCACTCAAGGGTTAAAATAGTTATTTTAACAAAGAAAATTAATTTTCAAATAAGCTGACACTATCTGGAAAACTCATGTGTCCCCTATACGCCCACAATGTATCCATTGCTTCATCCTCCCAGAACCTAAGCCTGACAAGGAGAAGTCAGATGTGTGAAAGAGGAAATCTCTGAGAAGAAGAACCTTTACAGAATGTACAGCAGGAAAGCCGCGCCGACTCTCAGGATTTTCTTTTTTTAGCACTGCGGTTTGAACTCAGGGACTCAAGCTTGCTAGGTAGGCACTCTTACTGTTGGAACCACTTTGTCAGCCCTATTTTGTGATTTTTTTTTTTTTTTTTGAGATAGGGTCTATTTGCCTGAGGCTGGCTTCAGTCCTGATCTCTGCCTCCTGAGTAGCTAAGATTACGGGTGTGAGTCACCAGCACCCAGCATTGACCTACACTTCTTGCCCCCAGAAGAATTCTTTAAGATGGATTTCCTGATGTGGATAATTATGAAGTCTGGGGTTAATAAATGATATTTTCTAAGTCTTAAAATTATTTTGTAATTATTTGGGTATATAAATGTGACATCATGACATTGCTTCATATCATTTTTATTGCACAATATTTCTTATTTTTAAAAATTCTAATAATAGAGGAACTTTAGATTTGATACTTTTTACATATTTTATGTGTATTAGCAGCCCATTTGTATTTAGTTCTCCATTGGAATTGTCTTGCTTTTGTCATACTCTCTTCCACTACATGTTTCAGACAGGGTACAGTGGTGGCTGCAGCCAGCTTCACCCTGTCACCAGGCAGTACAGGTTCTTCTTGTGATGCTGCAGTGGATTGGCTATTGCCAGGATGAAGCTGCCCCACGCTGTGTACTTGTGCTGCTCTGTGTCTGGGGAGACTGGCTCTTGGTGTGCAGTTACACGTCCTCTCTGCTCCTGTGGAAATGGAGACAGGGGACTGCAGCAGACATCAGAAAGGAGGCTGCTAATAGTCCTCCTGGAACTGCTAATCTCAACTTTTAATGTTTTCCTTAACGGCATTTGTGCTATTTATTGCCATCCCAGCACACTTAGACCAGTTGTGTGTGTCTCACAATTTGTGTAGGTGCTTTGAAGCTCTGTTGCCTTTCTAGCAGTGCCACACTTTAACTCTCTCCAGGAGGAACTGAAGACAGCAAACAGCTACCCTTTGGGGAGGTAGCATGTCCTCACACATGGAGTCTCTCCACACAGGGCAAGGTTTTGCCCTCTGACTGGTTTTGGCAGAGGGGATTCCCTGCTGTAGGACTGAGCAGCCCCCATAGTGACCCTCACACCTTATGGTGTTGTTTGGGGTAATTGCTGTGCTCATCTTCCACACTGTGGCATCCTCCGTTATCTGTAACACCTTCTTCTCCTTCTCTGCCTGACATGAGTCTTCAGAAGCTGGTTTGGAGCTGCTGATACAGTGCTACATGGCCTCTATGGAGGTGCAGGAGGGTGTTAGCTCCATCCTCTGAAGGTCTTGGCCCTAAGCATAACCAAGAGGCAGAGCCTGGAACTGGATCAGAGTAAGGGCAAGAAAACCCTCTCCAGCTTGAAGTCCACCTTAAGGCCTGAGGCCCACTCCAGCCTCTCACTGTTATCTAATAGTCTTGGAGGAAGCTGGAAGGGGACCAGGCCAAGTGAGACACTTGAGACTCAGCAGTCCAGGCTAGGTGCCAGGGAGACTCTTGACATCTCCTTGCTGCCTGAGTGGACCCAGAAGTCCCTGGGTCCACTGTGACCCAGAGGAAGGAAAAAGCCCCACTCTGTGTGTGTATGTGTGTGTGTGTGTGTGTGTATTTCCTAGCAAAGGCTCTTTTTCATGCCTGGACTTCCTCTGGCACCTGTTCCAAGACTCACTCCTGATAGGGGCTTAAGTGATGAACAGATGGAGGAGACAAGCCTCCTCCCTAAGTAACTAAACCCAGTGGAAGCATTCACATATTTTCCTGGGAGGCCTCAACTCGGCAAGAAGTTGAGGTGGAGTGTGATTGGGAGCGCAATACTTCATCTTAGATAGGAAGGGCTGAGGACTGAGAGAAGGACACCCAGGAGTCAGGTAGAGAATATAAAGCCAAGCAGGTTTCTGGGTGCTGGCTGATACCGTGACTGGAACAGGGGCAGGCCAGGCCCAGGACTCTCTGGGGGCATAGTGGAGCCGCACCTGGACAGTCTGATGTGTTAAGAGATGATTGTAATTAGGAACCTGGTGTCAAGACTAGTCTGCACCACTTAATTCTAGTCTAAGGATTGAGGTTCACTTGTAGTCCTCAAGTGAAGGGTTTTAGCCTTAGGTGAATTGGAATAAGCCTGGCCACAAAGGGGGAGAATATAACCTTTAGATTGTCTTTTTTATTTCATCTTTTTTTTTTTTTTTTCCTCTGTTGACTTAAAGCTCTACTTATCTCTGAGGTCTCAGGGCAAAGAAAGTCCAGTAGCTGCTGGAGGAGGGGGAACTCAGACGCCTATGCTTGGATGCAAACCTCCACTCACACCTGCCATGAGTCTCATTGCCAGTACTCCCCCTCCCAGATTCTCCCTCCTCAGCCTGAGAGACCACCCTGAGATCTGTCCCAGCCCGCCCCTCCCTGAGGGCCTCTCTGGTTTCTGGTAATTTCATCAGGGCTGCATCATGTTCCTAAGGCTAGAGATAACATCTCCCCATGGGTAACCCTTCCCTGCCAGAGCCCCCTGTGGCTGGACCCAGGTTCAAAGGAAGGAGTCCAGAGTGTGGGGTGAATTTGGAGGTGTAAGGGCCTGTCTGGCAGAAGCAGGTGGGCTGGAATGCTGTCAGTGTCCACAAACAGTGCCATTTGACCCTGGGAGACCTGGAAAAAGGAGAAGGGGCAGGAACTGGTGGGTAGTCTAGGATGGCTCTTGACAGCTCCAACTGTGCCTAGTGACAAACCCGCAAGCCTGGGTGCAGGCACAGACACCACCCCCACCCAGGCCCTGGAGAACTGATCCACCTTAACTGGGTGGCTCTGGGTGGGGAGCTCAGGATGCCATCTGTGCAGAGCGGGTGTGGGGCACCTACACCTTCCAGCGACATCAGGCCTGCACCCTGCACCATGATCTGGGGCACCATGGAGGCTGGTGAACCCCTCTGGGGCTGGGATGGGGATGGTGATGAGGACTGGGATGGGGCTGTGCTAGCCTTGCTAGCACTGGCTGTGGTGGCTGCCACAGCGCTTGCTTTGCACTGGTTTGGCTCTGGGCAGGAGGAGGAGGTGGTAGTACCAGCGTCAACAACTCCTGGTACCCAGCTTCCTCAGGCAGGAACCAGGCTGGCCCTGCACCCAAAGTCCAAGGTCAGTGGTGGTGGCTTTGAGGGTCAGAGTCCAGGGCAGGGTAAGCTAGACCCTCCAGGACAAGGCCAGGAGAGCCCTGCTACAGCTGGAACCCAGGACCAGGAGTGCCCCAGAGGTGGAGGTATGGCCTTCACAGCTGGGCTTCCATTTAAGACACCTATGGAGGTGACCAGCAGAGGGGTCTTGGGACAGCAGCATGGTAACTCCACCCCAGGAGCACCTCGATATGAAAAAAGGAGACTTCTCAGGCTAGATACTGCTCTCCTGGGCAGGAGCAATGCAGGGGATACACCTGCTCCTGTCCTGATCCACTTTACCCCTCGGAGTCCTGGCAGCGAAGCTGAACTTCAGGTGGAAGCAGGTGGCACTGGTGCCAAGGGGCCAGCTCGTCAGGCCCCCTTCCATACCGAGCAACAGGACATTAGTCCCTGGCACCTGGAAGCGGCGAGCCCTGGCTCTCTGGGAGGAACCCCGGGCAGCCTACGGCGTATGGATCCCAGCTCGAAAGACAGAACCCGCCGCCCGCCGAAGCCGGACCCCCTGCGCCTGGGCGCTGCCGTGAGTGTGTGGGACTCTGTGGACGCTGCTCTCGCGGCCGCTGCCCGGGATGCCCCGACCCACAGCTCCGGCGCAGGCCCCTCGCTGTCCCGCTCCACCCTGGAGCCCGCCCAGCAGGAGGCACCCCGGGCCTGCACTACGCAGGGCGGTCCCGGGACAGACAGTTCAGAGGGCGGGAGCGGGAGGAGCGGCCCCCGGACCGCCCGGGCCCGCGCTCTGGGCTCCGGGACCAAGGCTGAGAGCAAGAGGATCCGGTCCCCGGGCCCCAGAAAGTCTCAGGGAGTCCCGAACCTCGAGGAAGACCTGGTCTGGGCGAGGGATGCAGCCCTCTGCACCCGCAGCTCCCTGGGCGCGTCGCCGGAGGGGCCGTCCTGGGAGCTCTGCGACGACGCGGACCAGGCCAGGACCGAGAAGCGAGGGGGCCACAGCGCGGGAGAAGAGAGAGGTTCCCCGCAAGGCCAGCGTGGTGAGCAGGCGGGCGGCGGCGCGGCTGCTGACCTGAGGCCCTCGCGGCCGCTGGACAGAGGGAGGCCCATTGCGGGTGGCAGCCGCACCCCCTTGCGCAGTAGTCCGGTCTTGCCCCCGCCTCACGGTCCACCCTCTACGGCAGCTCGGCACTGTACTGTCCTACCCGCAGGCCACACTCCCTCTCCCTCAAGCTCTTTACCCCTGGGAGTTAGCCAGGTACCTTCTGAGGGTGAAAATCTCAAAGCCGTGCCAGTCCCCTTGTCAACTCCAATTACAGCCTCAACTCAAATCTCACCTGCAGCTCCAACATCCTTGTCCCCATCCTCAGGTACAGTCCCAACTCTAACTCCAGCCTCAACTACAGCCTCACCCCCAGCTCCATCCCCATCCCCAGCTCCACCTCCAACATCACCTCCAGACCCATCCCCAGCACCACCTCCAACCCCATCCCCAGCTCCATCCCTGGCCCTAGCCCCACCTCCAACCTCATCTCCAACTTCACCCCCAGCCCTATCCCAAGCACCACCTCCAACCTCATCCCTAGCCCCAGTCCCACCTCCAACTTCACCCCCAGCCCCAGCTCCAACCTCACTTCCAGCCCCATCTCCAGCCCTATCCCCAGTTACAGCCCCAACCCCAATCTCAATGCCAATCCCATCCCCAACATCACCCTTAGCCCCAGCCTCAACTCCATCACCACCCTCAGCATCAGCCCCAACCCCAGCCCCTGACTCAACCCCAGCCTCTGCCTCAACCCCAGGCTCTGGCTCAGTTGCAGCACCAGGCCCTTCAGTAACCAGTGGGTCAAGGTCTGTATCTGGGGAGCCTTTTGTGCATCTGTCCAAGGGCTCCCAGGAAGGACAGATCTCAACTAGCTGGGGAAACCTTATTGCCATGGTTCTTAGAAGCCATCCCTTCCCCAGGCAAGAGAGGCCCAAAGGGAATGCTTCCAGGGCAGTTCCTGGGAACTCTTCAGGGCTCAGCACATCCACAAATTCTGAGGATAGGCAGTCTGGCTCCAACACTGAAGAGGCCATCCCCAGTCTCCAGGACAGGCATAGATCTTCCTTGGGGTTGGTCACACTGGTAGGCTCAGGGGGCCTGGTTGAGGCTGAATGTCAACAACAGCCAATGAGCTTTGAGACCAACAGAGTTCCCACTCCTGGTCCACCCTCCGGCCCAAGAGAAGATAGAACCAAGGAAGAAAGTATAGACTTGCTGCCTCCAGTTGCAATGCCCACAGCCCCCTCACAGCCTCCTGTGCAGATGCAGCCTGGCCCTGCACCATCTCCTGCTATGAGGTGGGATTCTCAGCCCATCCTGAAACCTCGGAAACCCAGCATTTGTGAAATAGCCCAGAGCTCTGAGCGAGTGATCACCCAGGCAGTCCCAGGGCAGTCCCAGGGCCAGGTGCCAGGGGAGGGGACCAGCCTGGCAGGCAGCAGAGGGGTCCTCACAGAAAAGCAGAAAGAGGCCCAAAAACTCATGTTTTTTCTGCAGAGGCCTGGGAGCTGGGGGGTGGTGGCAGGGCCCCAGAAGCCCCACTCAAAGGTCTTGCAGCCTGCCACAGTGCTGTGGCCCCAGCAGCTAGACCTGGGCAGCTGCCTGGAGGTGCTGGCTTTCGCCCAGCAGCACGGCAAGCCTGGCCTGGCTCAGGAGACCTACACCTTGATGAGCGACAACTTGTTGCATGTGCTGGGCAATCCGCACCTCTACAGACAGCTGAGTGGGGTTGACCGGGAGCGCATCATAAGCCTGCGGACCAGCCAGGGCCAGGCGGTGCTGGGGGTCCTTGTGCTGCCCAGTCTTTACCAGGTGACCCGCTCAGGGCTCACAAGGAGCCCTCCTGGAGAGGAGGCTTCTGCTGCCCGGCCTTCGTCCTTGCCTCCTCGCACCCACCTCCACATGTTCAACCCCCGAGAGAATTCGTGGTGGCCTCTGACCCAGGTGCCAGAGGAAGCCCCACTCCGGGGCTGTGGTCTCTGTACCATGCACAACTATCTGTTCCTGGCTGGTGGCATCCGTGGCTCTGGTGCCAAGGCTGTCTGCTCCAAGGATGTTTTCTGCTACAACCCTCTGACCAACATTTGGAGCCAGATTCAGCCCATGCAGCAGGCCCGGGCCCAGCTCAAGCTGGTGGCCTTGGATGGGCTGCTTTACGCCATTGGGGGTGAGTGCCTCTACAGCATGGAGCGCTATGATCCACGCACAGATGCTTGGACCTCACGGGCGCCCCTCCCAGAGGGTACCTTCCCTGTGGCCCATGAGGCTGTGGCCTGCCGTGGGGACATCTATGTCACGGGGGGTCACCTCTTTTATCGACTGCTCAGATACAGCCCTGTGAAGGACTTGTGGGACGAATGTCCTTACAGTGCCAGCCACAGGCGCTCTAGTGACATGGTGGCACTGGGGGGCTTCCTGTACCGCTTTGATCTGTTGCGGGGTGTGGGCGCTGCAGTGATGCGCTACAACACAGTGACTGGCTCTTGGAGCCGGGCTGCCTCCCTTCCACTTCCTGACCCTACCCCACTCCGTTGTGCTGTGCTGGGCAACACCATTTACTGCCTCAACCACCAGGTCACTGCTACCTTCACAGTTTCTGAGGGGACTGCCCAATTCCAGGCCAAGGAACTGCAGCCCTTTCCCTTGAGGAGCAAGGGGGTCCTCTGTCCATTCACTCTGACTCTTCCCATTGAGGCCCAACTGCAGACTGTGCTCTGAGTGCAGGCAGAGAACTGCACTGCACTGCTCTCCAGGGAGACCCTCTGTCTGGGTGGGTCTGAGGGGTCATGGGACGTGGGAGGAGACTTGGGTCAGAACTTTCTGTTTCTGTGAGCCTTTTCCTCTGTTTTGTCTCTTGTCTTAAAGGTTGTGACTTATTTGGGGAGTGGAATACCTGCCTCTTGCCTCACTTCCTTCTGGTCCTTACAACATCCTGCTGGTTATTGTCCCAGGTTCCTACCTATTTAGGATTCTCAGCTAGATCACAATCACCCCTCTGTCTGCAGGATTCTCCTGAGCCCCCAGAGGCAGAGAAAGAGATGATGGGAAATGTGTTTGTGTTTCCTATGTTCTGTCAAGACAGAAGAGGAAGCAAAGATGTCCCCAGGAAATGCCCTCACCTCTGGGACTTTTACCATCCTGGGGCCTTTTGGGAGCCAGGCTTAGCTCTCCTTTCCTGGGTCTGATTTGTATCTGGAACCCTTGCCTGTGAAGCTGGGTTAGATTGGCACTTTGCCAGTCTGCCCCTGCCCATGATCTCAGCCCAGACAGGACCAGGACCACTTGGTTCCTCTGCAGCTTGTGAGGTCTCTCTCAGCTCCTCCAGACTTCCCACCAATCCTCCCCTAAATAAGTCTGAGTTTTACTCTAGTTCTTCCCCTTGTTAGCTCTGTGAACTTGGACAAGACATTTAATTCCCCTTTATCCTTGTCAGTAAAAGTGGATAATGGACACTTGTCAAGCAGGAGAGCTGTGAGAACACGACTACCAATGGGGCACCTGGCACAGTGCTTGGGGCACACAGCACAAGAAATTATGTGCTTTATGCCTTCACTCACTGTGAAACACACTTTAGACAGGTAGATAAATCTGATTGACTACTGCTGCCTGTCCCAGCCATTGACCTGGTCTGTCCCCATCTAGGCCCTTTTTTGCTCTTTAATTCTATGCTTAGCCTGACTGGCACCAAATACACATCTGATCCATTGAAAGCATCCATGTCTTACACTTGTCATACCTTGTTAACAAGGTTCAATATGCAGCTGAGTTGATCACAGTGCTGGACAGAAAGGGGTCCTTGGGTTTGCTTGAAAATAAGTTTATTGAGAAACAAGTACTGTGCATACAGCTATATTTCTGGGGTGCTGGCTCCATTCCCTTGGCTTCTGCACACAGGCAGGTGGCAGATAGCAGCTATGGTGCTCAGTGGGCCTATTGCTTGCGCTTGGTCTCACTAAGCAGCTCTTGCCAGTTCTTCTCCATCTCTTCCTTGCAGTTGAGGAAGGCATCCTCCAGCCGGCGCATGGACTCTGCCAGTGTGGGGTTGGTACGCATGACCACCATGTCGTAGGCCATCCAGGTTGCCTGCACTGCAACAGCCAGACAGACCCAGTCAGGCCACAGGTGCTAAAGCTCTTGGGCCCCACCTGTGCTCAGTACCCAGGGGTCAGACACAAAGGGACAATTGCTCCAAGAAGTGAAAGCTGATGGGATGCATGTTATAGGGCTATAAAACCCCCTGTAAGAACTCTCAGCAATAATGACACTTCCTAATCTCCTGTAAGTCTTAACTTCTGAATATATCAGCCCATTAGAGTGAAAGGCCAGTTTGATATGAAATAGAAGGGAAATTAGAGCAAATCACAGGTCTTTACCTACATGCAGTCCATAGCTAGTGGCTGCAGGGGTACCCCCCCCAAGGAGTTGTAACATCTATCCAGGTAGGCTCACCATTTCCAGACCTACGTGACCTACAGACCTACATGGGCTTCACCTTTCCTCAGGCTCAGTGGCCTGGGGCACCTGTCCACCTGCACCAAGGCACTTCTGTGCTTTCAGTAGGGCTCAGGCCTGAACAACTCCTTCTGGGAAGGTTTTGATCCCTCCCTGTCAAGCATCCTTGAGCATTCACCACTGTACTGATGGCTTTTTTGCTCTTCTCTCTGAGAGCAACTTGAGGAAGCATCCCCTGAGCCACTAGGAGAATATATGTTTCTTGTGCAGACTTGGTGAAAGTGTGTGTGCAAAACCCTCTTGGCAGCAATCCCTTCTGGTGTGACTCTGCCCTCCAGAGCTGCAGCACAGAACACTGTCATTCCTCCCTGCATGACAGCCAAGCACAGTAGATACGTCCCCTTAAAACTTCTCTTTGTTGGGCTAAAAAATACCAGATACTCTAGTCAACTGTCCTCAAGGAAATTAACATCCGAGGCTATAGGCAGAATGATTAGGTATCTATGTACAACCAAGGGCACTATATGGCAGACTTAAAAGTTTTATAGAAAGCAACATCTGTTTGGAAAAATTGCTAGAAAAGGTACATACAGTGTCTCGACAACATCACCACTCTTATTGTTAGGATAGGGATTCTTTCTGGTTTTTGTGGGACTGGGATTTTTGCTCTTCTAAAAGAAATGTGGGGGCTTGCTCTTGGTCATGGAAGGACACAACTCAGAAGGTGGCTATTTGCAGAGTAGGAAGAGACTTCTTACTGAACACCAGATCTACTGGTTAGTCTTCCTAGCCTCCAGAACTGAGAAATAAATGTTCCTTTTTTTTTTTTTTTTGGTGGGATTGGGGTTTAAACTCAGGGCTTTAGAATACTTGCAAAGCATGCACTCTATCGCTTGAGCCACACCTCCAGGCCATTTTGTTCTGATTATTTGGAGATGAGGTCTCCCGAGCTATTTGCTCTGGCTGGCCTTAGCCTTGATCCTCTCAAGTAGCTAGAATTACAGGCATGTGCCACAGGCACCCAGCTAAATGTTCATTTTTCAAGTCACCTCATCTATGGAAATTTGTTATAGTTGTCTAAAATAAGTAAGATATAAATTGGTACCAAGAAGGGGGTGTTGCAGTAATAAACACCTGAAAGCGTAGACGTGGATCTGAAGTGCATGATAGAAGCTGATACAGTATTTGATTTCAAACTTTTTCTATTTTGATTGAATTTTATTTTGGTTGTATTTTAAAAATGAACATGTAACATTTCTTTAAAAAATCATTATTATGTATTTAGTGCTTATAAAATGAATAATTATTTATTTTGAAGTGCTAATGTTCGTATCTGAAAATTCCTACTGTATATGGTAACATGCTAATAAATTAGGAAATGGATAAAATGATTTGGAAGAAAATATGAAATATCTAAATGAATACAATTTTAACAAAGCAATAAGCAAAGAAGAAACTGAAAAAGTTATCAAAAACTATCTCTAGTGATTTAGCCATTGAGGTCTTTGAAGTATTAAAGAAATTGTTTTCAAATACAATTCAAATAGTATTTTACACTATTCATATAATTTCAGAATATACAAAAGATAAAAGACCCTCAAAGTTGTTCAGCCCAAGCACCTCTAAATAGTTAGTTAACTTCTCTAAGCTCTAGTTTTCTCATCTATAAAATGAGGATAATAAGAGTGTATATACCCCACAAATTTGTTAACAGGAGTAAATGAGATGATGTGTGCAAAGTATGTGGTAAAGAGACCAACATAATAAATATAAACTGTTACTATTTCCTCAGTGACATTAGAATAGTTCTAAATACCCAAGAGTTTACAGCTTTCAGGTATGACAGCATTAATTATTTACAGACAAAATGGAAAAAAATCTCATTTATAATAGGAACAAATATCACAGAAGTAAATGCACTGTAATATTTACAGAAAAAGATTTCAAAACTCTCTCTCTTTTGATTTTTTGAGTCAGTGTCTCACTATGTAGCCCAGGCTGGCCTCAAACTCACTATGTAGTCCAACCTGCCCTCAACTCTTCTGCCTTAGTCTCCTGAGTGCTGGGATTACAGCGCTCAGCTCCTGCAAAACTCCTTTGAGAAATCTTAATGAACATCTGAATGATTTGGAGAGCCATACCCTAGTCCTGAATGAGAACACTTACTAAAATAGTGTCATTACACTAAATCAATGTGTAGGTTTAAAGGGGCTAGGGCTGAAGCTCAGTGGTAGAGCACTCAAGTATGAGCAAGCCCTATGTTCTAGCAAATACTATAATGTATAGGTTTAACACAATTCCAAGTAGAATATTAAATAAATGGATCTATTATTCCTCTGGAAGAACAAACATCTGAGAAAAGCTAAAAATCATAAAATTAAAAAAAGAATGATGAGAGGAAACATCTTGACTAAATAGAATAATAATAATGATGACAATAATAGTGTGACACTGTACTCTTTCACATTATGAAATAGAATATTTATCTCTGTGCTGCTAATATACAAGAACCTCATGAATAATAAACAAATCATTTGAAACTAATGGGACAGGGTGGGGTAAATTTGGGGCATAAAAACAAGTTAAAACCACTCCTTGGGAAGCTGTAGGTAGGAAGATCATCATCTGAGGCCAGCCCAGGGCAAAAACAGATCCTATATGAAAAATAACTAAAGCAAGAAAGGGCTGGGAGTATGACTCAGATAGTAGAGTGCCTGCCTAGCAAGTGTGAAGCCCTGAGTTCAAGCCCCAATACCATCAAAAAAAGAAAATAAATAAGCAAACAAAAGACCACCAAAAAAAAAAAAACAACAAAACCTTCTCCTTATCACTTGAGGAATTTTGCATTCCCAGGCTCACTCTTAGGAAGCGTATGCCAGCTAAACTTGTTCCAGGAAAATGGTCCTAGGCTATGTCTTGACTTAAGTTGAAGAGTATAAAAAGAGAAATTTAATTCTTGGAGTCAACAAGATCTTGACTTTTAATATTGTTTGAAGTGTCTGTGTATGTGTATCTTTTACATTTTTTATTGTTCCCACCTGTATGGTCACTGGATCAACTAGACAAAGGTCTTTCCATGGGTACTGGAAGCCAAGGGTCACATGCTGGGCCTCACTTAACATCTGATTTAGGTCAGGATAAAAGATGATTTCATCCTGCTCCAAAATTATCCTACTTCTGCTAGCATTAATTGTTTGTCCTAAGGACATAATGAAGAAATTATTTTGCTGCTTATGTTTCAGGTGCAAAACTATTTTAATGTTTGAACCACTGGAGTTGAGTCTCTGGGCCCAAGAACATATATTGCTTAAGAAATCACAAAATGTAGCGGGCGCCAGTGGCTCACGCCTGTAATACTAGCTACTTGGGAGGCTGAGATCAGGAGGATCATGGTTTGAGGCCAGTCAGGGCAAATAGTTCTCAAAACCCTATCTCCAAAATAACCAGAGCAAAATGGATTAGAGGTGTGGCTCAAGTGCGCCTACTTTGTGAGCTCATAGCCCTGAGTTCAAACCCAGTTCCACCAAAAATAAAAAATTGTGTTCATTTGAGTAACAAATATGCTTTCCATAGTTTGTTTTACATCATTATTTTCCTCTAACAAAACTTAGGCTCACAAACTGTAAGGATTATACATATGATGAATTAATAGAAAACAAATGAAAGAAACTAAAATGGTGTTGATACTACTGCTGAGTAGAAACATAGTTATTTATTTATTTATTGGTGTACTGGGATTTGAACTCAGGGCTTCATGCTTGCTAGGCAGATGTTCTACCACTTGAGCCACTCCATCAGCCCTAGAAACATTGAATAAAACAACAAACTAATGTTCCTTTCCAAAAATGGAGAAATATGCCCAACTCCATTGCTGCTTTCTTAGACTGAGCTGTACCTCCCATTTCAGCACTGTATCTATTTTATCACTGTTACTCTAAACCTTTCTATTTAAATGATTCACAGAAAGAATGCCAGCTCTGTTCACAGGTGTCATACTCACCTGCATTTGTCATTTGCTAAGCATGTGAGGTAGGATTTGGTGCTGTGCCAATTACAAGTCACTATTTCTGTCCTCAAGAAGACAATAGTCAGATAATAGAAATTAGATATAAACACAAGTAAAATAATGAGAAAACAATTCAAGGCAATTGAAAGTAAATGTCAAATTTTGTGGTTCAGCAGTTATAGCATATAGTTATACACTATAAAAGTTGGAAGGGGTTCAGGGAAAACCTTGTTAGAGAAGGTACTTAATATGTGTTCACAAGTTCAGGAAAGATTGGGGAAGGCATCTTGTCTGGGAAAACATCCTACCTGAGATTTTTTCCATCTCTTCCAATAGCTTTTCTAGGTCCTTATTGAGGTCAGATAGCATTTTCAGCATGTTATCATAGTTTCTTTCCCCAGGGTCAGAATCAGCCATCTAGGCAGTACACAGAAAGAAACTGCTGTGAGATAGACTGACATTCCAGTTCCAGCTTTATAGCTCACAGTTGAGGGTAACTCTTTCCCCATCTCTCAGGTTTGGACACTACTCACTTCATAGGACCATGTGATGGTTAAATGACAATGTGTGTAAAGGGTCCACATAGTGTTTGGCACATGTTAGTTATCCCTCACTTTCCTTTGATCCTTACTTCAAAAATGCTTCTTCAAACACAACCGAGGACTGGAATGATTAAAGCAAAAGACATTTTTACTGGTCGTAAAGGAAAAAAAATGGTATAATAGTAACACAATAGTGAGTTTAAATCCACTAAAATGCAAGTTTTGTGAGGATGTGAAATGAAGATACAGTCCTGCACCCAAGGATCTCCAGTGTGATATGAAGGTAAGTCATAGACCACATGACAAACAAGAATGTGACAGGTGTCAGAGGAAACATACAAGCAGTATTAACACAATGCAGATACAAAGCTGTGGACCTTGGGTTAGTTTAATTGTAAAATATGAAGTGAGTTCTGGTGGAGTGGCTCAAGTGCATGCCTGCCTAGGAAGTACAAGGTCCTGAGTTCAATGTGGCTCCCCCACATATTGGGCAAATCACTTACCTTTTCAACAATACAATTTTGTAACTTGTAAAAAGCAATTGCTAATAGTACTTGTATCTTATGGGATAGGTTTTTCTGTGAAGATTAAATGATATTAAAAAAAGATTAAATGATATAAATTACATAATGTTTGGCACAGAAACTATCATAATAAGCACTTAACGAATCATACTTGTTGTTATTTAAAATATTGAACTCTAATTAAATCCCTTGAGATCCTTTCCTGATCTTTATAAATATACATTAATTCATGGTGCATATTTGATGCTCATCTATTTATCTACAGGGCCCTGGGCTAGGTAAGATGAAAGAAAAATAGGGGCTGTCAGGGAATTTATAACCTCATGAGATGAAGGAATATCCAAATGACCATAAAATAGGGAAAGGATGAGTTTCAGATATGGTGTGTTGTTCTCACTGTACATGTGGATAGATGGGGACAGCCTTCCTGGCCCGCTCAGTGGAGTTAAAGGCCTCTACTTGGTCTCCTATAGCTCCAAGTTCTCACCCATTATGGTGTCTCTCAACTGACTTGGTGATTGTGTACTTGTCTGCCTTGTCAACTAGATTGTGAGGCCCTGAAGAGTAGGGGTTGTCTTTCCAATGAACTATTCCTAGTGTTCAGGACTAGAAAATAGTGAGTGCTCCATATATGTTGGCTGGATAAAGGAATAAAATGAATGACCATTGCAAAGTTCTGATCTAAAAGAAGATTCTGGACTCTTCCCTCCTGTCATTTTCCTTGTTAAGGGCAAGAATTCTGAAGAGGATTAGAGGGCCCTTTAGCAGTCCTGAGGCAGGTCTGAGAACTGAGGTGTTATGATCTTTTGGGACCTGTAAATGTGCCACTTATCTGGGCATGGAGCCATCTCTCATTGGGGTTCATCCTTTCTGATGAACTTTTTTCTTTTGGCAAGTAGGGATAGTTTACTAAGAGTAAGTGGGGATGTGCAGGCAGGGGTCAGGGCAGGGGGTCAAGAGTGAGTGACAGAAGGAAGAAATGTCTGGGAAAACTCCCTTAATTCTTCATAATATAGTCACTTTCTCCCTTTCCTTTCCAAGTCAGACCTCACACATTTGCCTGCCCTGCATTTCCTGCCTACTTGTCATCTGGGATTCTAACCCTCTCACTCATAACTGGTGCATCCAGGCCACCTTCTTGTATTTAACCTCTTTGTGGCACCTGACAGCTGGACGTTTTCTACAGCTCAAAATCCTTGTCTTGGTGTATTCTAACCTTGTTCACTCTTAAACTCTGCCCATTTCTCTGGTGGCTCCTTCCCTGCTCTTTCTGGCCCACTCCCTTGCTGGCTCTGGAGTCTGGATAAGGATCCTCACAGCATTTTCTATCTGCACCACACAGTCTCAGTGGTGATGCTCTCCCTGCTAACAACTTCACCATCCTGTTTATGCTTAGGATTCAGATCTTGCTCCTAAACTTCAGGTCTGCACATCTACCTGCTTATTGCACTTCTCCTTATGGATGTTTTGTAAGCATTTTGAACTCAACAACCTGAGCTAATTTATTATTTCCCTTTTTTCCCCCAATTCTCTCTCTTTTTGGAGGTATTGGGGTCCAAATCTTCTCTTCTTCTATTCTATAGCCCAATGGATGGTATCACTGTTCACCCAGTAGCCTGAGTAAGAATCATAAAGTCATTTTAAGTCCTCCCTCTCTTATCTTCCTGACCTGCGGGATCACTGAAACTCACCAATTTTTATCTGTTCATTGAATAAATATTTATTATTTTTAAGTATTTATTTACCTATGGGTCAGGAAAGGCCAATGTTTGGGAGCCACTGGCAAAGTAAACCTTACCTTTGTGGAGCTCATAGCCTGGCCCAATTCTTTTTGTTTGTTTATTTGCTTAGACTGTATTAAGAACTTAGGGCTTTGCACTTACAAAGCAGATGCTTTACTGCTTGAACCACACCGCTAGTCCATTTTGCTGTGGTTATTTTGGAGATGGGGGTCTTGAGAACTGTGATCCTTCTGATTTAGCCTCCAAGTGGCTAGGATTACAGGTATCAGCCACTGTGCCCGGCTGTCTGGCCCAATTCTTTAAAGTCACTCTTAACTGCCATTTCCCTTTCCCCAAGAAAAGGGAGGTCCATTTTATGGAGCTTTAATTGAGATCGATTTCATCATCTACCTCTAATTATACATTTACTGAACATCTACTATGTGCCAGACACCTGTTAGCACTCTGTGGACACTGCAGTGTATCTGTGGGTCCAGAGAGACAAAACCCATAGAAATTCTCAACTAGGAGAAGAGACAGATAACAAACAAGTAAGCAGTTCATAAAGATACCTTCACTTTGTGATAAATGTTACAGAGAAAATAACACAGACTGGTATGATAAGGAGGATCTTTCATGTGGAAGGGGACCTTTAACTTGAAAAATTAGCAAGTCTTCTCAAATGAAGTTACTCTTTGGTGTTTGAGATTGAACCCAGGGCCTTGTGCATGCTATGCAAGTGCTCAACCTCTGAATCCCACCCCTAGTCTCATGAAGTGACATTTGAACTGACACTTGGATGACAAAAAGGTTGGCTATGTAAAGATCTGGGGGAAAGAGTTTAATGGGAATTAAGAAAAAGTAGAGTGGCCCTAGTATGTTTAAAGGGACAGAAAGTGTAGAAAGGTGCTGAAGAGAAGAGTGGTATGAGATGAGACCAGTTAAGTAGGCAAAAAATTTGGCAAATTTTGAGTATGAGGAATACCTTTGGGGGTTCAGAGCAAGGGGTTGTGTAGTTATGTTTTTAGATGCCTTTGGCTGCTGTTTGGAGAATGGACTGTTATAGAAGATTGGGAGGAGACAAGAGCAGGAAGACCAGTTCAGTTGGGAGAGCATGGACTGGATGCTGCTTGAATGAGGGTGGTAAGGATATCAACGTTAAGAAGTAGAAGTATCCAGTGTATATTCTGGAAGATGAGAATCTTCAAACAGAACTAGGCAGAGGATTTGATGAGTCTAGATTTGTAGGGACAAGTGATAGAAAATTACTTCTAATGTTGGTGAGAGCAACCTGGTAAATGGTGGCAATATTACTGAAATAGAGAATACTGGATGGGAGTTGGTTAGAAGGAAAACTAAGAGCCCTGTTTTTTGTTTGTTTTGGTTCTTCGAGACAGGGTCTCAATATGTAGCCCAGGCTGACTTGGAACTCATGATCCTCTCAACCTACTGAGTGCTGGGATTACAGGTGTTTGCCACCATGCCTCGCTAAAAGTCCTATTTTGAACATGTTAATATGAGATGTCTAATATGTAGGCCTTCAAATCTACATTTAAATAGGCAGCTGAATACATGGACTTGAAGAAAGAGGTCAGGCTGAAGATATAGTTTGGAGTTAACAGTGCAGGCTGTCTTTACCTTTCACCTGGACTATTTCAGTAGCCCGTAATTGTTCTTCCTGTAGCTTCATCTTGTCCAGACCAGCACCAGGGTGATCTTTTCTGACATGCAAATCTGACCATTATCATGGTTTTAAACCCCTTAATAGCTCCCTATTTCTTTCAAGATGAAGTACAATCTTCCTGGGCTGGAGATATGGCTCAGTAGTTAGAGCACTTGCCTAGTGTACATGAGGTCTGGGTTCGATCCCCAGCACCACATTCTTACTACAGATGAGAACAGCTTCCAGTCTAGTTCCTGACATCAGCCAGTTGTGAGTTGTGAACACATAAATGAACAAAGCTTTGAGAGATCCAGAACTTAATTAGGTATTACTTAAAAAATCTATGAGTTGTGTATTGGAGACATGATGAAAAGAGATCCATGAAAAGAATATAAGAGAGTTAGTGAAGTGGCTCAAGTGGTACAGCGCCTGCCCAAGTTCAACCCCCAGAACTGAAAAAAAGAACACAAGACTATAAAAGTAGCCAGGTGCTGGTGGCTCACACCTGTAATCCTAACTACTTAGGAAGCATAGATCAGGAGGATCGTGGTCCGAAGCCAGCCTGGGCAAATAGTTCTGCCAGACCCTATCTTGAAAAACCCTTCACAAAAATAGGGCTGGTGGAGTGGCTCAAGGTAAAGGTCCTGAATTCAAGTCTCAGTACCTAAAAAAAAAAAAGACAATAAAAGTTAAAAAGCCTTGCAAGAACCAAAGAACTGCAAAATAGAATAGAATAATTCTCTCATGTGGGTGGTGGTTACAAACATCTGTGTGAATGTAGAAATAGGTTATGACACAATTCATAACTGAGTTGTATGTCCTACGTGCTCACTTCACTAATATAAAATTCCAGTTATATTCATGTGTTTGTATGTGTGTTGCTGGGGATTGAACCCAGGGCTCAAGTGAGCTACAATCTGAGCCCCAATGATTATATTATTTACTTATTTAGAAAGATCTTGTGGTATAGCTCAGGCTGCCCTTGAACTTGAGATCTTCCTGCCTCCCCCTCTCAAGTGCTGGAATTACAGGTATGTGCTACCATGTCTGGTTTTGGTTATATTCTTTTATCCATACATCTGACACAGTTATTGAGATTGTTTTATATTTGGAGGATACAGCAAAACATTAAAAATCCTTGACCTGATGGAATTTATATTCTAGTGGGAGAAGCAGACAATAAATAAGATTCACGAGTGAAGTGAACATAAGACAGGATAAGTCCTAAGAAAAAAAATCAATCAGAAATGGAGTATGAGGGAGAGTGTGTGTAGCGTGGTGGCTGAAATTTAACAGCTGTGTAGGAAAGTTGAAGTGATTTTTACTAAAGACCTAGAGGAAGTGAAGGAATGAGTCATGCAGGTAACTTGGGAAAGCTCATCCTAGGAAAAAGTAAGAACAAAGGTTCTAAGCTAGGACTCTGCCAGATAACCTGGATGAAGATAACAAGGACAGTACAGTTGGTGTAGACACTGAAGAAGAGAATAGTAGGAGATGAAGTTAAAATGTGGGGGCTGGAATTATGGCAGATCAGAAGACTTTGGCTTTTGCTTTGAGTGAGCTAGGAGCTTGGAAGGTGATAATCTGACTTACATATTAAGAAATAACTAGGTTGCGAGTAACTTATATGGGCAAGGGTAGAGGCAGAAACTATTTTAGGAAGCTATTGGAATAATGCAGGTGAGAGATAATAATAGCTTAGACCAGCACAGGAATGGTGGAAGAAGTATGACGTAGGATGATTCAGAATGTATTTTGAAGGCAGGACTGATAAGATTTGCTAAACCAATGTGGAGCATGAGAGAAGGAGAGGAGTCAAGTATGATGTGATAGCTCTTGGCTGGGTAACCAGAAATGGAAGTGCCATTAACTAATTTAGGGGAGACCAGAAGAAGTTGGTTTCTATGAGGAATAAATAATCAGTTTTGAACATATTAAGGCTTTGTGTGTGTGTGTGTGTGTGTGTGTGTGTGTGTATGTGGAGGGGGACTAGGATTTGAACTCAGGCTTTACACTTGTAAAGCAGGTATTCTATCACTTGGGTCATACCTTCAGTCTATTTAGCTCTGGTTATTTTGGAGATGGGGTCTCAGGAACTATTTGTCTGGGCTAGCTTTGAACCTTGATCCTCCTGATTTCATCTTCCCAACTAGTTAGGATTATAGGCATGAGCCGCTAGTGTCTATGTAACATTTTAAGTTTAATGCCTATTAAGTGTCAAAATGGGGTGTTAGTAGGCAGCTGGATAAATTAATTCAGGGGAGAAGGTGAGATATTTAAAGACATGGATGAGAATGCCATGGGAGAATACAGATGGAGAAGAGGCCTAGCACTGAGACTGGGAAATTGTGAAGGAACCAGTGAGTCCCTCTCAGTGAGAGAGACTATGGAAAAGGAGCCAGGGAGGTAGAAGGAGAACTAGGACAATCATAACCAGACTCCCAGAGGGTCCAAAGCATCTCAGTCAGTGTTTTCTGATTATGACGAACCTTAGTGAGCTCTAAAAGTACAAGTTCTAGGGCTGAGGGTGTGGCTCAGATGATAGAGCTCCTGCCTAACAGAAGGCCCTGAGTTAAAATCCCCAAACCACTTAAAAAAAAAATACAAGTTTTAAACAGTACAAAAGAAGAGAACTCCAAAAAAGTAGATTTCTTAGTAAGTGAGCAACTTAACAATCCTGGGAAGGTAGCAAATTAAGATGAGAAATGTTTACAAGCATAAAAAAGCTAGAATTACTGTGAATATTTGGGATTTTAGGCATTTTCATATACAAGAGAATTTGACAGATCAGTTTTGCCATTATAGTTTAAAGTATATAATTGATTATGGGTTGTAAATTGTAGACAAAAGTCTTACTAAGTTTATACAAACTTTTGGGGGCATTTAAGAGAACTCAGAGCTCACTGTAAGTTTGACATAATAGTTATAAGAATTATTAAGGAAAGTGGGAAGGTTATTAAGACAACTGAGGTGCTTAAAGAAATAGAATATATTAAGTTTATACTTAAATGTGTTTTAAGTTTGTAAATGGAATAAAACTAAAACCTTCTCAGAAGTCATCACTAAATTTTGTTAGTCTTAGAATACTATTTGCAAACTAAACTTAAATGCTTATGAGAGAACTAAATCTTAAATACCTATTAATAAAATAGGTGTTAATTTTAAAAGCCAAAGTAAATACTCAAAGTCTTCTTTCTGCCTAAATAATGCCTTTAAGGGCATCAAAGCTCATATTAAGCAATATTTAGCCATGCATGCTATAGATTTTATGTTTCAGTCATACAACAGTAATTTGGTAAATTTGTAAGTCTACTATATACCAAGAAATATTACAGAAGCTTGGGACTAAAAAATAAATAAGCACACAGTCTCTTCTATCAAATAAATCAGTTTGGTAAAAAAAGAAAGTTGTTATAAAGCAAGATTCTTTGAAGATCAATAACCATTCATCCAAGTGTCCTTGCTCAGTTTTCAACTAGTCTTCACATGTAAAATGGCTGTTACAGCAATGCTATTTAAAAACACCATTAGCTGGGTGATGGTAGTTCGCTCACACCTGTAATCCTAGCTACTCAGGAGGCAGAGATCATGAGGATCACGGTTCGAAGTCAGCCTGAGCAAATAGTTCAAGACCCCATCTTGAAAATCCATCACACACAAAAAAGGCTGATGGAGTGGTTTCAAGGTGTGGGTCCTGAGTTCAAGCCCCAGTACCACAATCAATCAATCAATCAATCAGTCAATAAAATAAAACAGCATGTTATCTCTTCCCTTTATGGTTTTACACAAAAACACACACAATAATTGTATTGCCTGAAATGCCCTTCTTTCCCTCTTGTTTTTTTAAGACTCAGCTCAAGGGTCACTTCTTCCAGAACTCTTTCCTTATATTTCCTATCAGCTAACTCCAGTTAGGAGGTTGCTGAAAACTCCAGGTAAGCGATAATGGTGCTTGGACCAGAATATTAGAAGTGGAGATAGTGAGAAGGGACTAGATTCTGCATATGTTATAAAAATAGAGCCAATGGTATTTGTTAACATATAAGTGGAACTATGAATCCAGACTGCAGTGAAAAGCCTGGTTGAACATAGATATTTAGGAGTCATAGGTGTATAGATGACATTTAAAGCCATGGTACTACTCAAAATCATTAAGAAAGTGAGGGTAGATAGATAGGAGATCTGAGCTCCTCAATGTTTTCAAAGTCTGGGAAGATGAAGAGGAATTAGCAAAGGAAACTGAAAAAAAAAACATCCAGTGAGGTAGGAGCAGAACCAGGACAGATTGATGTCTTGGAAGTCAAGAAAAGAAAGTATAGTGTCCTTTATCAAGAAGTATAAGTAATAAAAAGTGATCACTGGATTTGACAATCTGGAGGTCACCAACAATCTTGACAAGTTTTCAAGCAATGGCGGGGACAAAAGCCTGATTGAAATGTTTTAAGAAAAGTGAAAAAGAAACTTGTGTTGCTTCAGAGAAGCAGAGAAATATTCCACTACTGCAATATAATGTGGAGTCACATGCATTAAACTGGGAGGTATTATGCCAGTGTCAAATACTACAAAAGGACTTGTCACTGGTAATCTGAATGGAATCTTTTTCAGGGGAATCAATGAAAATAGCAACAAGATTTCTGTGAATTAAAGAATTAATGGATCAGTACAGGAGGCCAGGTTGGGCAAAAAATGAGAGACCTTACCTGAAAAACAAACTAAAAGCAAGAGGACTGGGGTGTGTGGCTCAAGTGTCAAGCCATTGCAAGTGTGAGGCCTTGAGGTTCAATCCACAGGACCACTCCCCCAAATTAATGGATCAATATACAAAGCAGATAGGGTGTCCGAATTTAGATGATGAGGATAGGAAAAACAGGATATAGCTAGAAGGGATACAAAGTGAAGATTTTTTGTTTTTTCATTTTTCATTTTTGTAGGAAGTGTGGAAAAAGCTGGTTGAGCACACACAAAAAATAACTGGTAGTGCAAGGACTGGTCTCAGGCAAGTATAGGGTCACCTTACCCTTGAAAGTAGGGGAAGATAGGGAAGGTAAGGTGTGATAGCAAGGGAGGAATTCAGGGCTGGTATCTTCTAACTCCCTTATAAATGACAATGAAAAGTTTTTTCCTTCGAAGAATGGACTTTCTTGGTTTGAGGAGAATGAAAAATGTTACGGTGAATCTGTGTGCCTCCCTAGAGGTGCTTAGGTGTGCACCAGAGAAGCAGTGGTAGTATGGAATGATGCAGTATCCTCAGAACCTACGATGACCAGAGAAAACGGATTGAGCCTGGGAGTGTAAAACATTTATGTGGTGGATGGAACAAGGTAAGGACATCGAGGGCACGAGTAAAAGATAAGTTTAAGGGGCAGGCATGATGATGGGTAAAGATAAGGCAGACAGACATGGTTCTATGAGCTGAGAGGCAGGTAGATTGGGAAACAGAGCGTGAAACAGCTAGGACAGAGGCTGTGGCCACATGGTTTTGTATCTCAGAGAAAGAGTGGATGTGGAAAGTACATCCAGGGAGAGGTTGTGATTGCTGAGGTGGAGCAAGGATTCGGTATTAGAGTTCACAGTATGGTGGGGGATCGTGAGGGTGAGAGATGCAGGATATGTGGAATGAAAAGTGCAGGGTGCACAGAATTAGGACCTGGGAAGTATGGTGTAAGTTTGGAGGTGAGGTGTCAAGGTATATGCGCTGAAGAAACTGAGGTTAGGAGTTTTAGGGTGTGAGGAAACTGAGGTGAGGGGTGTGAAGTGTGGGATGCTAAAAATGAGGTGAGGAGTGTGAGGTGAGGGGTCTGGGGTGTGAGGTGAGGAGTGTGAGGTGAGGGGTCTGGGGTGTGAGGTGAGGGGTGTGAGGTGAGGGGTCTGGGGTGTGAGGTGAGCGGTCTGGGGTGTGAGGTGAGGGGTCTGGGGTGTGAGGTGAGGAGTGTGAGGTGAGGGGTCTGGGGTGTGAGGTGAGCGGTCTGGGGTGTGAGGTGAGGGGTCTGGGGTGTGAGGTGAGGAGTGTGAGGTGAGGGGTCTGGGGTGTGAGGTGAGGGGTCTGGGGTGTGAGGTGAGCGGTCTGGGGTGTGAGGTGAGGGGTCTGGGGTGTGAGGTGAGGAGTGTGAGGTGAGGGGTCTGGGGTGTGAGGTGAGGGGTGTGAGGTGAGGGGTCTGGGGTGTGAGGTGAGGAGTGTGAGGTGAGGGGTCTGGGGTGTGAGGTGAGGAGTGTGAGGTGAGGGGTCTGGGGTGTGAGGTGAGGGGTGTGAGGTGAGGGGTCTGGGGTGTGAGGTGAGGGGTGTGAGGTGAGGGGTCTGGGGTGTGAGGTGAGCGGTCTGGGGTGTGAGGTGAGGGGTCTGGGGTGTGAGGTGAGGGGTCTGGGGTGTGAGGTGAGGGGTCTGGGGTGTGAGGTGAGCGGTCTGGGGTGTGAGGTGAGGGGTCTGGGGTGTGAGGTGAGGGGTCTGGGGTGTGAGGTGAGGGGTCTGGGGTGTGAGGTGAGGGGTCTGGGGTGTGAGGTGAGCGGTCTGGGGTGTGAGGTGAGGGGTCTGGGGGGGTGTGAGGTGAGGGGTCTGGGGTGTGAGGTGAGGAGTGTGAGGTGAGGGGTCTGGGGTGTGAGGTGAGCGGTCTGGGGTGTGAGGTAGGGAGTCTGAAGGGAGCGATCTGGGTGTGAGGTGAGGAGACTGAGGTGAGGACTCTAGGGTGACAGATCCGGGGTGTGGAGTAGGTAGGCATGCGGAGGCAGAGCAAGGGATGAGGAGTCGGGACGAAGGGTCTGGTTTGCCGCCGGTACTTCGCCGCAGGTGGAGCCCGTGGGTCGGGGCGCGCTGGGAGGGTCCGTGCCCCCAGGCGCGCTGGTCTCGCTCACCTTGGGCTGGGCCCGCGCTCTGGTCCGCTCGGCTGCCCCGGCGGCCCTCCCGAGGCAGGAGGCGGTTCCTGGCAACGACGCCCTGCCCCTTTCCGCTGCTAGACCCGCCCCTGGAACTGGCTTCTCGCCTTCATTGGGTGGCTTCCGGGGCGGAAGGGGCGGGGAATTGGCAGGCGTGGCCGGTAGCTGGACTTGAGGTCTGTGATGGGCAATATCCTGGATTGAAGCGGGTCTGAGGTTGAGCGGGAATAAAACCGAAATGAGAGGCACCCGCCTCCCCCAGTGCGCTGCCTGACAGTGTATTCCTCTCCTACCTGTCTGTAAAGCCATGAGCCCAGGGCCTGGCTCACCACAGTGCCGCTAGTGTTGAGGACAGTACCTGGCTCAGAAGGTGCTTGTAAACTTTGGTTAAATCTTCAGTATATCCAGTGTGCACAGCTGTGCCTGTGGCCGACATTGTCGCACCTGCCTTCCAGAGGAGGACGCCCAGGTCGGCCTGGCGCTCCTCGTCCCCCCGCAGCAGGTGCTCAGATCAAGCAAGCACAGGCCACAGACCAGCCCAGCACTTGGCCAAGCACAGAAGGCCGTGGTGGGGAGGAGGATAGACAGGCCAGTTCAAGACCAGTCTATTCGGGGGCCGTGAGCATCTTGGAAGCAGGGTAAGCAGAGGAGTGAAATGGCTCCTGGAGGCAGGCTGGAGATGGAGTAGGCTGTTGCTGTTGTTTGGGTGAGTAATGATGGACATGTGGACAAGTGGGGGCACGGTCACAGAGGGAGGACAAAGCCATTTAGAAGACAGATTTGACGAGGCTTAGTAGTGTGGGAGGTGAGGGAGAAAACCGTTAGTGGCTGATGGCGATAGCACAGGCAGAGATGGGGAAGAGTGGGTGAGAGGCCAGTTTGAGAATATTGCATACCTGTGACCTGCTGAGTTTTCTCTCAGGGATTCTGACCCTTAGCAGTTGCAGAGGAGGAAAACAGCTGGCATGGAGCCAGAAGTTGTGGGCACAGAGTGAGCGTTCACATGTTTATGGAGGAGACTGCTGTCTGGGCCACATCCTCCCTAAGCTGCCCCTTTACAGCTTGGTTTAACGGTTGTCATTTCCAACCTGTGGGCTGTTTTTCACACTTAAAATCATTCTTTCATATGCTTAAGACAGCCCAGTATTGATTTCTTTACAACACCCCAGGAAAACACGGATCAGGATTAACTCCAATGGGTAATGAAGTCAGCATTGGGAAAGAGTAGAATTCTCCTGACTGAGAAAGGGACTAAGATTCCAGGAAGAATGACCACTGAAGGCAAAGACAAGGGTTTGGATAGGCCTGTCTTCTTTGAGGAAATGGACGATTATTTTCGATGGAATGTGAGTGGCCTCGAGTACTCTGCCTGGCAGATTTAGGTGTCCTGTCTGCAACACTGTGCAAAGCCATGAAAGTTTGGACTCTCAGGAAGCCCAGAAGATGTCAGTCTGGTAGTGGCCATGCTCTTGTGTATCTGAGACCAGCTGACTGTCATCAGATGTTCCCAAATGTATCTTGGGCATACAGCTAGACTTACTTCTTAGATTGTCTTGGAATATGAGTTCTGGCTAGTAGGACGTAAATAGTGAGCTTTGTACAGGTGGCCCTCTCTCTCCTCCTGTGTACTTGTTTGATGTTGATTCTGAAGGCAGGATTCTGTCAACCTAGGTCCTCAAATAATGGTATGGAGCAGAGCCCCTTCAGCTAATTGAATTTGATCTGAGCAAGAATTAAACTTCTATTTTATTGGGTTAAACCATTGAGACTTTAAGATTCAGGCTTCTAGTCTTAACTAATGCAGATTTTCAAACACACATGACATAAAGGAGCTTATTTGGGTCAGACGGATGGTCACCAGTGTATGATTTATACTCTTGTGTAGCTATAGTTTCTATTCTCACTTATTTCAACTAAGAACAAACCTGATAACATTAATTTGACATTAATCAAAAGCCAGCTTTTTGGAAACTCTGTTAACTGTTCTCCTGGGATTGGGTGAGCTGGTGTCCCCCCAAACCTACTGAATTCCAGACACTTTCACAGGAGAGGTTCCACTGACCCCATGAGAGGCAGAAGCCTGTGGAAATATTTTGGATTCCACAACACTGGAATGCAGCAGTGTATGAGCAGCATAGTTATGCTTTTTTTTTTTGGAGTGCTGGAGATTGAACCCAGGTCCTTGCACATGTTAGGCAAGTGCTCTACCACTAAATTACATCTTCAGCAAATAGTTATACTTTTATAAGCTCATACAGGCCAGGTGTGTAATCCTTGCTATTTGGGAGGTGGAGGCAGGAGGATTGCAAGTTCAAGGCCAGCACAGGCAAAGTTAGTAAGACCCTATCTCAAAAATAAAGTAAAAACAAAAGGGCTGGGCTGGGGGTATAGCTCAAAATGGTTAGAGTGCTTGCCTAATGAGGCCCTGGGTTTAATCCCCCATACTAAAAAAAAAATCATGGAGATGCTCATGTGCTCTCAAGGTCTTAATAACTTTCAAAATTTCAAAACTGTTGTCAGGAGCCCAGATTTCTTCTTAGCTTGTTTTTTTTTTTTTTTTTTTGGCAGTACTGGGGCTTGGACTCAGGGCCTCACATTTGCCAGGTAGGTGTTCTACCATGTCAACCACTCTGCCAGCCCCTTTTTTTATGACTGGTTTTTTTCAAGATAGGGTCTCAGGAACTATTTCTTGGACTGACTTTGAACTGCAATCCTCCTGATCTCTGCCTCCTTAATAGCTAGGATTACAGGTAGGAGCCATCAGTGCCCAGCTTCTTCTTAGTTTTTAATTTATATTCTCAAGAATCTATGAGACATTTTCATGGATTTTTTTAATCTTTTTTTTTTTTTTTTTTGTAGTACTGGGGTTAAACTCAGGGCTTCAGTGCTTGCTAGGCAGGTGCTCTACTGCTTTAGCCATGCCTCCAGCACATCACAGATATTTCTTTTCATTTTTTTTTTTGGTGGTACTAGGGTTTGAACTCAGGGCCTCATGCTTGCTTCACAGGTGCTCCACCACTTGAGCCACTCTAGCAGCTTCAGATATTTCTTATAGGCTAGTTAAATTTAACAGCTAGTCATTCAATCACCCAAAATTTAAAAAAATGTGAGTTTTCTTTGAGATCTCCTTATCAGGCTTATCAGTCCTATCTTTTACATTCTCAGCTCCCTAATTCTCAAATCCTATGCATGGGGCTGGCTTAGTTTAAGCACTGCCATTTCTCCCATCTCCACTACCACCATAAGCACCACCTTCCAACTGGCCTCCTGATTCTTCCCTGACTGCACCTCACTTTGTTCTGTCACCTGTTGGCCAGGGCAATCCCTTTAAAATTAGGAGAGATTATATTCCCCTCTGCTCAAAACCCAGTGGTTTCACCCATTTGAAGATGTCAGAGTCTGGTCTTCAAATCCATTCCACCTGCCCTTCCTAGTCTTCTCCCTTACTTTGCACAATGACACTGGCCTTCCTGTGTTGATCCTCCACCACAGCAGGTGCTTCCTTCCACACAGATTTGGCTCTCGATGTCCCTCAAGCCAGGAATGTCTGCCTTCAGGTATGGGACATGAGAGACATAGCTTGCTCCCTCTTTTCCAAGTCTGTAGTCAACAGTCACATGCAGAAAGGCTTGCCTTGGCCACTACCCCTCCATTTGTCCCTTCCCTCACTTTCTTCTGAGTGCTTGCTTCCATCTGACTTACTATATAATATACACATTCTTCTTAGCTGTTGTCTGTGTCCCTTCCCTTGCACCATGTTTGTTGAGCACAGACTCTAAGCCCTGAAGGGATTGTTTGCCAGTTTTGTTCATTGCTACATCACAGGGCCTTGCACACTGAAGGCACGCAGTAAGCACTTGCTAAATGGGTCATTCCAAAAGCTTCCTGGTTTCTACCAGCTGCTGTGTTCCCTGCTCATGCCTGCTTCACCTAGTAGTGAATTCCATGTTGCTAAATATCCAGCACAGGGACATGTCTGGGTTCAACAAACATGGTCTCTAAATGAAGGCCCAGAACTGAATCTGATTCACTTCTAGGTTCTTAGCACCTAGAGAGCAATGAAATCTAGATTCACTCAAGTAGCAGTAATTTGAGTACCTACTCACACTTTTCATAAAAAATTATTTTTGGTTTACTCTTAAATGTTCTTTTAACAGAAAAGCCTATTTAAGTGAAGAAGCATGTTGTTCCAGACTATCCTGTGTGCCTTCAAAGACATAATCTCCTGGCCTCCTGACCTTGGGCCTGGGAGGATGCCAAGGACCTCGGTAGGGATGTGCTCCAACCCAGAGGGGTGCAGAGGGCACCTAGTCATGGAAGAGCCAGGTAGATCAAAATCTATGGCAGACAAACAGAAATAGCCCCATCGAACAGGTAAAGATTCTCTAAGTAAGAATTTATTCCAAGGACACATGAGGGTTTGAGCAGGAAACTCAGAACCTGCATCACTCAGCAAAGACACACATTTCAAGGCATGTCACAAGTTCCTCATGAATAGACACCTAGCCCCAACTCTTTCTGGCTTGAGTTGGGACAAGGAGAGGGCCTTCTAGTTCCCAAACAAAATACAGGCACCTAAGGGCTGAGAGAGAATTACACAGTCTTATTTTTATTAGTATCTAGCAAGGAAAAAAAATCAAAATTCCCTACCTGCTACAACCCCACGTCCATCTAGGCCCTAAGGGAGCAGCATCTTTCTGGGGAGTGCCTGCTGACTGAGCTGTCCTCAGAGCTGGGCATCCATGCATGGCTACCCCTTATGCCTGCATGCTGGCCACAGGCCCCTTCCTCCACAATGTGGGGACACAAGGGCAGCTGGCATTTCTTTAGCTCTCAGCTGTCAGTCTTGGGAACTTGGAAAAGATCAGCGATATCCAGCAGGGCTTGGCGGATGTGGTTCCCAAAGCGCTGGGCATTCTGTGGGAATCGAGAGCTCAGACACACCTTCAGGCCAGTTGCCACCCCTGTCCCTATAAACAGGACTCTCTTCCCCAGCTACAGACACAGTGTGATCCTGGGCTGTCCCAGGTGGCACCCCCTCCTCAGGCCATCCAAGTGGGGGTAGGAAGACTCACTGTCTCTGAACTTGAGAACTTGCTGGAAACGTGGAAGAAGATTGTGTTTTCACCTGCAATCATGTACGAAACCCCATAGCCGTCATCTGCCACCTGACAAGAGGTGAAGGAGAAGACATGAAACCTAAGCTGATGTTGTATTTGTCCTTCCCACAAGATTCACAGGAGGAGGCCCAGCCCCTGAACACTGTATTCTTGAGTCAGAACCCCTACCTCCCACTCCAGGAAACAGTGTGAAGACCAAAGAATGCTGCCCTCCTGTGGTTCTGGGATCTACGACTCCTGTTTCCCTCATACTCTAGACTACCTCTATCTTTAGTGGAGTCTGTTCTTCTGAGAAACTAGCCCAGTGTTTCAGTGGGATGATACTGGATTCCTTGGTGAATACACTTCTGAAGGGCCCAATGTATTGTCCTGTCTCCTGTAGACTGGCCCTGGGCATGGTCATACTCCAGTATGGAGATGTGTAGGATGAGTGTATCCTAGTACCTTTCTGCTGGGCTGACAGATATCATTCTGTTTTCACACATGCCCCTGTAAAAGAGGCGCTCTATCTGATCTGGTCAAGACCCTTAATCCTCCCCTGCTCTCCCTGAAACCCCAGGGTCCTAGTGTTGCCCACTGCCACCTTTCAAGGGCACTCACAGGGCCAAAGCCACCTCCAGCACCCAGGTGATTAGGGTACTGGTCTGGATCAAACATGCGGATCTGGGATTGAGGGATCTGGCTGGTGGAGAGGCGCCAGGGTTCTGAGAGCACCTGTAACGGAGGTCAAAGCCTGTCAGACACTAGGCACTCAGTGTGCACCTGTCTGACCTTTGGTGCTAGAGACCTGCTCTGAGACAGGCACTATCTGCTGAAGACTCAGGAGTGGACATGCATGCAGGATCTCCCTGGGGTACAGTTCCGTGGTTCCCCTTTCCCCCCACAGCCTGTTTGCCTTACCTCAGCATCTGCACAAAACCCTCCCCTGGGTTCTTGAGGTCTATCTGACCTGCCCCTCCCTCCCTCTGCCCTGCCCCTTTTACTCTTCTCACCAGTACCATCACCACCTGACAGACTATACATTTGTCTGTCTCCCATCATGAGAAGAGTGATTCCATGTAAAGGCCCTGTAGGAACAGTCCTCAGTTCCAGGACTGCAGGCCTGGTATGGTGTGGTGTGGTGTGATGTGGCAAAGCTGACCCTGCCCTCCAGGGCAACTTCAGGGGAGTTGGCCATACACAGAGCCCCATCTTGAGAAGGTTAGAGCCCTTGGGCTGGGAGGCAGGAGGATGAGGACACATCCAGCAACAACACTGACCTTATCCAGGAAAGGGGAGCTGACTCCCAAGTACTTGGAGACCACATAAAGGCAGAAGAGGTGCCTGTCAATACCAGCCCCAGTCATTGCCAGACGGTACATGTTCTGATGCTTCTCAGAAGCTTTCCGGAAGAGATCTCGGAGGTCTTCCTTCTGGTGGGCAGAACCAGTAGGGTAAAGAGTGGTCCTGCCCCTTGAAGTGGAGGAGGGTGAGGAACAAGAGGCAGGGTGCTCACCATATGGGACCCTTTCACCATGGCCTGCACAAAGGCTGTGGACTCACTGGTACAGGAACGCACAGTCTCAGTCCGTCCTTCTCGGAACATTCTCGTCATTGAGGCCTCATAGGTCAGGCAGAACTTGCCCTTGTCCTGGGATACACGGGGGTGAATCTGTCAGATCGTGGGGCTTCAGCAGCCCTTGGGGGCTCCTATCTGGAAGTGAGCCAGGTGGACCGTGGGGCTGCCCTGTCTACTCAGCAGCCCATGGGGGTTCCTACCCGGAAGTGAGCCAGCTGTAAGGCAATCTGCACAAAGGCATCAGGGCTGGTCCGACACTTTTTGATGAGGCCTTTGCCAAAGGGCAAGAACTGGAAGCAGTACAACTCTACATCATCTGCCAATGCTTTGGCCACCTGGTAGGAACTCTCGATGATGGCCTGGCACTGCCAAGACATGGAAAAGGTCAGCTGGGGGCATAGCCCTCTAAGCAGTTCTCCAGGACACAGCAAGGAGGTATGAAGTTCAAGTGATGAAAGGCAGAACAAGCCCAATGTTTTCAGGAGGAGGGGACATAAGGGACAACATGAGGGAGGGGTCTCAGCACAAGGACAGAATGAGCCTGGGTGGTGGGAGGGAGGAGGCACTACCAGGAGCTTCATGGATGCAGGCCATAGACATGAGTCACACATCTCAGTCTTTCTCTAACCAGATAGCTCTGGAGTCTGCTTTCCCTGTGGCCAGTCTGAAACCCACATGGTGCCCTGAGAAGTTCCTGTCTGCTCCCCTTGAGGGCAGGTATAAGTGATAGGAGTAGGAAGGGAGGGGAGGAAGAGCAACTCAGAGGCTCATCACTCTCACACCTGCCCTGCCCCTTCCTGGCCAGCACACCTGCTCAGGAATGTTCCATTGCAGCCGCTGAGGAGGCGCCAGCATAGGGTTTGGCTTGCCCAGGCAGTGCCCAGTCTCTGTGTAGCCCAGGTGAAAGGTGTCAGTGCCCAGGACAAACTGAAGGGAGAAAGTCAAGCTGAGAAACAAGCCTCATTGTCAATGCCTGCCCTACAGGTCCCCTCTTCAGTCCTGTTACCTCCCAGAGGTGCCCAATGATGGGGGCGTCTGCCCATGCGTGTTCTGTGTTGAGACCCAATAGGCCATTCTTGAAGGAAATAAGAGTGAAAGACTTGTCGAACCATCTGCAGAAGGAGTAGATGCATGGATAACCCAGAGCTGGAATGTACATCTTAGGACCCATAATCTACAACCCGAATCCGAATTGAATAACACTAACTCTTCAATTCTAATCATCATTCTAACTCAAAACCTAACTGTAACCTTTATTCCTAACCTTCAACTCTAACTCTGACTATAACCATTAACCCTAACCCCTAAACAATAATACTACCTATGATCCTAACTTCTGTCTTAAACTTCTAACCATAACTGTAACCTCTATCCCTAACCCTAGCCTCCAATCTTAACCCTAACCTCTAATCCTAAACCCTAATCTCTAACCCATGGGGCTGGGGGCACGTGCCTGTTGTAGCAGTTGCCATGCAGTAGGGCCTTGCCATAGAGGCTGAGGCTGGCTTCATCGTCAGGATTGTAGCAATGGGACTCTTCATCCAGGGACACAAAGAAAGCAGCACGCTCGATGGTATCCAGAGCAGCCTTGTTCCTGCCAGAGCTAAAGAAGGCCTGGCGTGCCTGTGCCCATTCCATCCTGAGAGCACAAGGTCAGATGAGTAGTGGAGCAAATGTGAACTTTGGTTCAGGGCACCTCCCAGGACCTAATTTGTCCTGGAGATGGGGTGAGGTGGGGGTGCCTGGAATCCTAAATGTCCCACCCTCCATGTACTAACTGTTAAGGGTGGATATGCCAGATTTCCACTGCTCTTCACTATGCAGGTCCCATGTGCCCCACTCCTTGGTTGCACCTCTGACCTCTAGTCCTAGGATGACAGGCAGAGCCAAGCTCCTCTTTCTCCTCATGGGCCCTTGAACCTAGGTAAGGACAAGCCCTCTCCACAGGTCCAGGTACCTTCCCCCTGCAGTGAGGGCTGCCAGCCTTTCCTCTCCAGGCTGAGGTGGGGAGGGGTCATCCAGGATCCTTTGGAACTGCATCTCCAGGTCCTGAGGCTTGAGCAGGCGGGATCCCTCATACAGCCAGACTTTGAAGAAGCGGCCCTTGTGATACACAGCCACGTGCCTGCTCTCGGAGAGGTGCTGCAGCACATCTGTGACAGAGGCCAGTGGGCAGGCTGAGAGACAGGCTTGGGGAGCACTTCCCTTCCCACAAGAGCACTGGACAGGGCCCACCTCCTATGCAACAGGTGGCCCATGTGACCCCTGCTTTGTCCAGCCTCTGTTCTAGGCCTTTTGTCCCCCAGGGGCAGATCCCTGTGTGCTAGGCAGGTCCTGTGCTGTGTCCTTCTGTCACCTCTCACAACAATGGCTAGGAGGTATTCCATAGAGAAGAACACCAAAGTGTTAAATACTGCAAACTGCCTGAGGTGGCAGTGTCAGAAACAGGAAAGGCTGCCTCCTCCACCAAACCTCAGGCAAGCCCCTCCCTCCTTCTTTGCAGGTTCCAAGAGGGGTAGCAGCACTTCCTCTGAGCTCCACTAACCTAGCAGTACTTCTCTTGTTTCTCTTTACTATCTTCTCATGCACAGAGAAGCCTTGGAGGAGTCTTGTTCTGGGCCCCTTGGGGTCCAGCACAATGCCTGTAAATACAGATGTCTAGTATCTGTGACAAAGTGACAATTTTTCACAGATTCATGGTCCCGAGACACAAGGATGCTTAGTGACAAACATTATTTGGACACCTGGTTATGGTGGGTCCACAGCTGGGAGGGTGGGCTTGCTCCCAACAGGTGCCTGGCTGTGACCTGGTACCTGTCTCCTTTCCCGGGATGCGAGTGGTGTTGAACATCCTCTCCATCTGATAGGAGCACATGGGCACAATGCCCAACGCCATCACCTGGTAGAAAGGCCCAGCATGACTCAGACTCAGCGTTCCCCTCCCATCCCACCTTCAACCTCGATGCAACTCACAGGCTTGATCTCTTCACGGTCCAGTTTGCGGCGATACATGATCATGGCATGTATGGCATTTCCTAGGCGTGCTGCTTGCACATTTGTGTTCTTGATAAGCACAAGGTCCTACAGACAAAGCAGAGGCTGCAGGATGGACACCTCTGTCTGGGTGTCACCTGAGCATCAGGGGCTCAAGGACCAACTTATTCAGAGGCCCGAGGTGTTGCACCTCTTCTGTCCAGCCCATCCTGCATGCTGTCAAGGTGAACTTCCAGAAATGTGTGACTGACATTTTACTCCTCTACTACAGCTTCTACTAGAGCTGCCTTTTTTTTTTTTTGGTGCTGGGGATGGAAGTCAGGGCCTTGCACTTGCCAGGCAAGCGCTCTTCCACTGAGCTAAACCCCCAACCCTAGAGCTGCCTTTTTTATGCCTATTTTATTTGTTTATGTTTTGCTTATTTTATTTCAAGGAAAGGGTTCCATCACTAAAAAACAGCTTAAAACCTTTGGTTTGAAACATTGTGTATAAGTTTCTAAAAGTTTGTGGAGGAGGGGAACTCCAGCAGGCTGGGATACTGTGACATGGATAGTGGGAGAGGAAAGTTTGGGTGCTAGGTAGCAGGGAGACCTGCTGACTGTGCACAGGTACATGCTGAGGGCAGTCAGGAGAAGGGCTTAGTCACATGAGGTATGATAGACAGTGACTTCCTGAATGCTAAGAGTAGCAGCTAGGTGTTCATCACGTGGTATGGTTCCACAGAGGGATAAAAAAACAAGGTATGTTTTAGGAAGGTCCCTACAAATGGTGTTGGGACAGCTGGTAACCTGTGTGTGGCTGGGAAACCAGTGAAGGAATGGATGCAGACAGTGAGGGAGTCTGACATAGTAAGCCTGAGAGACTCAAGCAATGACAGATTGGGTTCTCAGAATTCTCCTTGTCCTCAAGAGCCCCACTGCCCCTAAGCTGCTTCTGGACTGTACTTTTAGGATCTCCCCTCCCTCTTCCCTTTCCCTCAGTCCTCACTCCATGACCCTCACTAACTGCCACAAGGCCTCTGGGCTGTCCTTGCCCCAGAGCACAACAAACCTTGGGAAGTTCTGGTTCTTACCATGACATAATAGTTGCTATTCACCATGAGGGAGCTCCTGCCACGGAGGTAGATGTACTCTTCCCACCAGTCACTCACCTGTGGGTGGGTGGAAAGTTAGAGCTAGGGAGGGAATAGGACAGCCAGTACACACGGGTGAGGACAAGCCCAGGAGAGCAAACTTACATAGTTAGTTGCCCACCAAGACTTCAGTACCAGGTATTTCTGCAGTCTGGGGGCAGTCTTGTCCTGGAATTCTTTGGCCAGTATCTCCATGCGGTAATATTCCTCATCATCCAACAAGGGCTGCACAGATTCCAGGTACTGTCCAGTCAAGTTATCATTACCATGGGATCAGGCACCAATGACTGCCTCTGTCTTAACCCTCTTCCCAAATCTCTCTCCTCGGACCTCATTATTCTTTAAGGTAACTATCTATAGAAAACAATCCTTTATGTTTGAATTAGTCCTCTGAATCCAGGCTCCCATGCCCACTGATATCCAGGCCCTCACCCGTTGAACTGTGGCTGGCACACTGGGTACAGGAAGCTTGGGCAGAGATGTCTGGAAGCTGTAGAGCATGGGTCGCCGGCTGGACAGAAGGCGGACACAGATCTATAGGCACAGAGCAGGGTCAGGGTGGTAACGGGAAGAATGGACACAAACAAGCAAATGACTTGAGACCCTCAGAACTATTCTTCCTGGCCCCTTGAGGACAAATCCTTGCACACATGGCACCAATGCCCAGTCTGCCTCTCCCCTCTTGCTTAGAACTCTAAATGAGCGTCTCAGGGTCTCAAACCAGATGCCTGCACCCTCCAATGCTTCTGCTCACAGCCCAGATCTTGGTAGTGTGGCTGGTCTTGCCGTGCATCTCAAACATCCATCCATGGTAGGAAAGCAGCAGCTTCAGGGTTTGTCGGAATAAGAATATGCCTGTCAGCCAGACCCCCGTGGAGAAGATGGCCATGCTGAGAAGTGTCCGAGTTTGTGGGGTGTGGTAGGAGCCATACCTATTAAAGAAGGAGGGAAGGCTGCAGGGGGGTCCCCTTGAGGCCAACTTTGGGAGAATTCTGAGTTGATGACTATGAACTGTCTTGGGGGAGACACAAAGGTGCAAGAACCTCTCTGGGCACACTCAGGTCTGAGTGCATCAAATACAATCTGACAGACTGATCTCATGATGGCCTTGGGGTAGGGCTGCCCTGTGGCTATCAATGGCTGTTATCCTGTATCTGTTCGATTCAGGAACTCTGGCTTTGAGAGCTAGTCTAGCTCTCCTTCCTGATATGGCGCCCTTCTGGCTTCTTACCTTTCAGGGAGGCATCTCTGGATACAGCAGACTAGCCCCATGGAGATGTCTACTTTGCAGTAGGAGGAACCCACTGTTGCCATGACAACGATCAGCCAGCTGGTGGGGCTGCCAGGGTACACACCCCTAAGGATGCCATTCTGTGGGGCAGAAACAGGCAGGAGATGAGGTAATCAAACACCTGTGAAGTCCTGGGAAAGGGTCTTTGCCTCAACTGCCTGATTGTGTCTTCTTACTCCTTCCATATGCTCACACCTGGAGCACCTATGTGTCCCAGTACACCTTAATCACCCCCCTCAGATTTCTGCACCACTGAAGCCTGTACCCACGGCACTGCTGGCAAAAGTGGTAAGAGACCCTGACAATAGGGCAACAGCTGACACTTAGCCTTTGCTTTGCACCTGCTAGGAGAAAGAGGCCCTGAGGACCACCTGTGCCCACCTTGATGCGAATCAGGCGTTTCTTCCAGGAGTTGATCCCAGACAGGTAGATGTGTTTCAGGGCCTCCCGACTGAGCCGGAAGTCAACCCCATCTGGGGTCACAGTGAACTGGAAGGCCACAGCCTGGTGTGCTTCTGCCATCCTGGGGGTTGGTCGGCACCTGGGAGCGGCGGCAGGAGTGTGCGTGGCGCGCTCAGGCCAGCCCCACCCAGGGCCACTCCCGGCGCTGAGGCCCCGCCCCCGGACCTACCCCCCCCTCCCCTCGCCCCCGGTTCCCCTAGCGGCAGACCCCCGCCAACACTGCGCGCCCCTGTCCGGCCCTCCTCGCCTGGCCAACCGCCACAGAACCCTCGCGGCGGTGTTCGGACCGGTCCAGCCACAATGATGCAGGGATTGGAAGGGGTCAGGAACTTTCAAAGCTCCAGGAAAGCCTCAAGGACAGCTAAGAGCAGCCTTGGGATAGGAGAGAGGGGCCCTGGCCTGGACAGAGGCAGGGTTAGGCGCCCCCAGCTCGCCTGGGCTTCTGCGGTGGGCTGGGGCGCCGTGGGGGAATTTGGGTGGGGTGGGTCGCCCTTCCCTGGTCTCTACTCACAGCTCAAGTTCGCTCCTGTCAGAGTATGGGGCTGGCCACTCTGGCCCGTGTCCCCACGTCCTTCAGGCCTGGCCACCCCGCCCCACCCTCACCGGGAACCTGACACTTACTCCCAAATTGGGATGGAGAAAACAGATGCAGGGCGGAAACCAGAACCCCCTCCCCTATGTGGTGGAAATCCGGAGAGGCCAGCAGGGTTCCTGCGAGCAAGCTGAAGGTTGCTCAGAGGTCTGGGAACCTGGTTGTGGTGGTGGGGCAAAGGGTCTCACGTGAAGATGGTGGCATTAGAGCTAAAAATAGCTAAATGTAGGGAAAAGGTCACCGTGGAGTCAGCTGTGCTGATCTGGGTGCTCAGAGCTGGCAGCTGCACCCCAGGGCTCTCTTTGTACCTCTACCACTCTCTAGTCCTTTCCCCTCCTAGTATTTGTTACTTCTAAGAGGGAGGCAGGGAAGGGTGGAGAGGTAGGGGGCGCCAGTGGGCAGAATGCACCTGCAACCTTTTTTTTTTTTTTTTTTTGCAGTACTGGGGTGAACTCAGGGTCTACACCTTGCACCGCTCCACCAGCCCGTTTTTGTGATGGGTTTTTTCGAGATTGTTGCCCAGGCTGGCCTCAAACTTCGTTCTACCTGATCTTTGTCTCCCAAGCAGCTAAGATTACAAGCATGAGCCACCAGCTGGCTTGCAACTACTTTTAAACCCAGAAAACTGAACAGTGCAGTGGTTACTTCATCAGTCTGTGTGATCCTTGGTTTGGTATTTCTGCCTCTGAACAGAGCCAAGACAGGTATGAAGGAGAAGCTCATTTATTAAGGTACACAGCTCAGGAACTCCCACCTGCCCGCCTTGGGAACCTACTCAAACTGGGGGAGAGGTCATCCTTCTCAACCAGTCTCACTTTGGGGCACAGCCCAGTCTCCAAGGCATCCTGGCTTTTATCCCTCCAAGGTCCTGCCCTGGAAGCTCCAGGAGAAAGCCAGGAGTGGGGGTCAGACAGTCAGGATGATGGATGGAAGCTGGTCAGCTGCCCCTTCTGCTGGAAGTAGAACTGGAACCGAGACTGGGCATACTCCTAGGGAAAGAAACCCACCCCACAAAGAATGCTTGGTGAGACACTTGGGACCAGCACTCTACACCTGCCTTGGTCTGCCCAGATTTCCTGGAGGACATATAGCCACTGCTGCTCCCTAGCCCTCACCTAACATGCCCACTCTCTGGGTTACTTACCAAGTAACCAAATTCTATGGTGGACATGGATGCCTGGAGGATGGACCACAGACCCCAGAAGAAATGAGATGCCAGAGCATACCTGGGGGAAGGTAGGGAGCAGGAAAAGTGTGCTTAAGAGCGCATTTGGCATTGCCTGGATCCCCTCCCACAGACTGGTCATTCCCCAAAATTCTTAATGTCTTCCCCATTGTCCTAATCCCTACCCAGTCCTGATTTTCCACTCTCAAACTTTCCTTGCTTGCCAGCCTCACACCTCATCCTCCATCTCTGCCCATTTTGTACTAGCTCCTTGCCTACAATGAACTCCCTCCCCACTCCCACCCTGCCCCTCCTTCCTCACCGGTTGACCTCTACAAGCAAATCTTCTTCTGCTTTTCTCTGTTCCTCTAGAGAGAGGGTCTCGCCTTTCTTTACCTCTGCCAGGTAATGGCGAATAAAATGGAGCTGAGATCAATGGACAAAAGTCAAAAACTGGAAAGACTATGTTATTTCCCAATTAACATCTTCTCTGGACATTCCTTCCAAAGGTGACCTCCCTCTTCTTCTCCCTCATAGCTTCCTAGCCTCCAGCCCACATACCTGCTGTTCCCGATTGGGGTAGTCTGTGGGTTGTGCTTTGTAGAAAGGCCATTCCTCATGAGTATAATCATAAACCCACTCACAAAAATGGTTCCCAATGTCAAAGCCCCTGGGGGAAAACAAGGTGGACATTCAGTCCCCAGATACCCTGGGCAGCTGGGAGGCAGACATGAAGGATTGATCTGTTTTTCCAGGTCTCTGTGGAGCATCCACAGGAGGCTGCCCTCCCACCCTCACCTGTAGTTATAACTGCTGTACTCAAAATCAACCAGCATGAGGTTGTCGACGTTTTCTGGCTCAGAGAGCAACAAGATGTTCCCTAAGGGAATGAAGTAGGATTCTGGTCACTTTAGGTGCCCCCCCCCCCGCCCCTACAGCTTGGACTGGGAGACCCAAATGCCTTCTCCTACCTTCCTGGATGTCATTATGACAGAAGACCACTGGTGATGGAGTAGAGTCTAGCAACTTCCTGAAGGGGTAAGGGACATGGATCCTGAGTTAAGAGTGACTACAGCCACCCCCATAGGCTCAACCCTGACTCCAGCCATCAGCAAATCCTGGGAGGACACTGCTAGATGCCTGGTGCCACCCCATCTTGCCTGTCTTCACCTGAGGATGCCCATCTCATCCTTCAGGCTGTACATTTCCAGCAGGTTCATCTGGGGGATGCCAGTGGAAGGCAGGTCCTGGATCTGCTTTAAGTACCTGAAGCCCCCAAAATAGGATAATTCACTCTGCTATCCATTCCCACCCCCTCTCCTAGACACCCTCAGGCCAGATTATCTCACCCACTTTCCTGTCACTGTGTGGTTTGAGAAACATGAGAGCCCAAGCTAGACAATGGGACACCAACTGGAGGGCTGGACACACCCATGGTTCAGTTCAGGTGTCATGGACCCAAACTTAACTCACCGCTCCATGGTCCCAAACAACCAGTGGGGCTCCTTGGTGAAAGGCATCTCCATACCATGGAAGCGGGCCATCTTTGTGGCAATGGCTGCTGACAACACTGGTTCTCGAAGCTCTCGAGTCTTCAATGGCCGGCTCTGCACCCAGGAACCTATCAGGGTGGTGAGGGGGCTGGGGCAGGAGGGGGGAAGGGATGGAGGGATGGGGGGAGGTCAAGGTCTTGGGGAAAATTCCCTACATGGGAAGTGAAGGCAGACATGGGGCCGGGGGGGGGGGGTGAGGGCAGAAGGTAACTTGGAGAGTAGAGGGCTGGGCTCATACTGGGAGATACTGTTCCAGCCGGCCTTCTGGAAAGACTCCATAGAGCTGGGGCCCCAGCGACCGCTCTGCAAGGATGGCAAACATCACACTTTCTAGGACCAAGGAATCCACACCCTGAAAGAAGATAGATAGCAAAGGAGCCCAACTCAGGAGAGGCCAGAGGTAAGGGGCACTGGCATACACAGGAGGGTTTGCTTTCTGCATCCATCCATCCATTCATCCATGTCCATCCATCCATAGCTGTGGCTTTGGTCTCACTGCCTGGAAGCTCTGGAGCACAGGCTTTATATCATAAGGCTTAGCCCCTAAGCCTCAGGGTACTCAACTGCACAACGGTGACAACATTGCCTGCAACCACTTAATCGAGAGTCCTAAAGTCACTGGCCCCTCCCTCACCTGCAGGATGGCCCCATACAGTCGTAGCAGCACCTCGCGGGGCTCCTCACCAACGCTGGGCAGGTGGTCCGGGAGCGAGCAGCGGAACAGCAGGTTGCTGAGGCCTCCACTGCAGACCCACACCGGCGCGCTCAGCCTGCAGTCGTCCCCCACCGCGGGACCGGAGCCGGTCGCCTCCCCTCTGTGGTTTCCCACCCAGTCCCACCCCCAGTAAGGATCCGCCCCTATCGCGGGACCCCGCCCACGGCACAGGATCTCTGCGCGTGCACAACTGGGGGCTCTGAGACTGACCCCTGGCCCTGACCCGCGCACAAGAGGGGCTGACCCCTGACCTCCCACCTCACGGGGCAAACCCTCAGCTCCTCGGGCCGCACTCGACGCCAGGCCCCGCCCAGGTACTCCCGGCACCACTGATAGGCTCGGCGCTCAGCGTCACGAGACAGCGACGAGGCACGCCGTCGGTTCGGGGTCGCGTCCTGGCACTTAGACTGCCGCAAGCTGTCCTTGGCCAGGTGGCCACCGGCAGCCCCACCTCCGGCCACAGCTGCCCCCTCCGCAGCCATGGCATGGACTCCACCGGGCCCAACGCCCAGCGGTGCTCAGCTCCCTTCGGGCGGGCTCGGCTCCTTCCGGCCGCGCTCGACTTCGCTTCCGGCTGGCCAGCGCTTTCCCGTGCGTACTCGGCTCTTTCCGGTTCTATTCGGCTTTTTGCGGCGGCCTTCGGCTCTCTCCGTGGCTCCGGTTTGGGGCCTGTTTCTGAAGTACAAATGCTGCGGTTCTCTGCCGCGCCCGCCCTTGTTCAAGTCAAAGGCCAATGACCTCTTTTCTTGGGTGGGCGCGCCTTGTCACGCTCTTTGGGCGGAGCCCCTCGAAACGCAGTTGTGTGGATGGTGGCTCGGAACCTAGAAAGTGGCGTGGGCCAATCAAGAAGCGTCCTGGGTGGTTGCGCTCTACGCTCTGCGGCCAGTTTTCGGGCGCGTCACGTGGGCGGGCGTATCCTCAGTTAGCGTCCGCCCGAGGTACAGGAGAGCACAGGTGGTGAGAGCTGTGGCTCTGGCTTCCGCATAAGGGCTGTTTTCCTGGGGCAGTGTAGGTAATACCGGGGTGTGTGAGAGACGTGCGTCAGATTGTAGAGATTTTAGGACTTACAGTAGATGCCCAATGAACATTTGCTAGTGAGTGACAGGAAGTACGGAGCCGTTGGGACAATTCCTGCCCAGACCTCGGCCCAATTACAGAATCAAACCCTGGAGCAGACCGCCGGGGGCTTGTCAGCCCCGACAGATTGGAGCGCTCAGAATCCCCCTTCCCAGGAGGGCATCCCGCATCAAGTGCGTGTGGGAGTGACAATCAGGTATCTGTGGCAGCAGAGGGAAGGGATGGGGGGAAAGGGGGAGGTGTGTGCTGGACCCTGGTGCTCTTTGGGGTAAAACATAAACAGCTAACTAGCTAATTGGAATAGTCACAAAGATATCAATTGGTGTTGGGGACCCTAATGTCACTTGCTGTAGCAGAAAATCATGATCCTTCACTCCATTGAAATCTGAGCTAGAATTCGCAATAGCCAAGTTATGGAAACAGCCAAGATGCCCCACCACTGACGAATGGATTAAGAAAATGTGGTATCTACACACAATGGAATTTTATGCAGCCATGAGGAAGAACGAAATGTTATCATTCGCCGGTAAATGGATGGAATTGGAGAACATCATTCTGAGTGAGGTTAGCCTGGCCCAAAAGACCAAAAGTCGTATGTTCTCCCTCATATGTGGACATTAGATCAAGGGCAAACACAACAAGGGGATTGGACTTTGATCACAAGATAAAAACGAGAGCACACAAGGGAGGGGTGAGGATAGGTAAGACACCTAAAAAACTAGATAGCATTTGTTGCCCTCAACACAGAGAAACTAAAGCAGATACTTTAAAAAGCAACTGAGGCCAATAGGAGAAGGGGACCAGGAACTAGAATTTAGAAGGTAACACACATGCACAGGAAATTAATGAGTCAGCTCCCTGTGTAGTTATCCTTATCTCAACTAGCAAAAACCCTTGGTCCTTCCTATTATTGCTTATACTCTCTCTTCAACAAAATTAGAGATAAGGGCAAAATAATTTCTGCTGGGTATTGAGGGGATGAGGGGGAGAGGAAGGGGGCAGGGTGGGTGGTAAGGGAGGGGGTGGGGGGAGAGGGGAGAAATGACCCAAGCATTGTATGCACATATGAATAATAAAAAAAAGAAAAAGAAATAAATAAATAAAAATAAAAATAAAAAAGCAAAAAAAAAAAATCTGAGAGTCAGTGGTGGTGGTGCACATCTGTAATCCCAGCACTAAGGAGGCTGAGGCAAGAAAGAAAAATTTCTATAGCAAAGCAGAAATTCCTCAAGATAGTAAATCAGAAACAACTGCATTCCAGTGGAATTGCAGGGATTGTTTCACCTCAGGGGCTTAAAGTGATGGTCACCATTTTATCCTTTCACTTCATCCTAATGGCACCTGAAAGGTCTAGGTGGATTGAAGTAAGTGATGGTGGACCTTCATAAATTTAGCCAAGTAATATCCCCAATCACAGCAGCTATGCCAGGTATAGTATCTTTTTTAAAAATTACGGTTTTTCTGGCAGTACTGGGGTTTGAACTCAAGGCTTTGCTCTTGTTAGGCAGGCACTCTGCTGCTTGAATGACATTTCCAGCCTAGGTATATAATATCTTAAAAAATTTTTTTTGAGACAGGGCTACATAGCCCAGACTGGCCAGACTCTTGATTCTTTGGCCTCTGCCTCCTGAGACCTGGAATTATAGGCATGTACCATCGTACTTGCCTCAGGTGTAGTCTTTTCTGGGACTGATTAATGTACCTCTGACACTTTATAATGAAATTATTGATGTAGTGAACATTCTTTTTAATTCCCAATGGTAAAGAGGATCTAAAGCAGTTCAAATTTATATATGGGAAGGACAGTAATACATATTACCTTGCCTCAAGGCTGTCTTAACTCTCAAGTTCCCTGTCACAACGTAGTCTATGGGAACCTTACCATCTGGACATTCCACATAGTGTTGGTAACATCATACTAAGTGGACATAGTGAAGAAAGAACTGACAAGTGCTTTGGCCTTGGCATGGGGGATAATCAGTAGTTTCTGCTATGGTCCAGTCCTTCAGCTGTTTACATGTGTGTAGTCTTTTACCACATGTGGAACACACTCTTATCCCTAAGGGGACCACTGTGAAAATCCCAGCAGTTGCAGCATCTAGCTCACAGTGTAGGTCTCTGAGTTCTACATAGTTTACTTCCACAGGTTTATCCTTGTGGTCCAGTGTGTTAGCCAGTTTTCTGTTACTGTAACACATACCTGAGATAATCAACTTATAAAGAGAAAAGGTTTATTTTAGCTTACAGTTTTATAGGTCACAGTTCATGGTTGGATGGCTCTGTTGCCTTTGGGCCTGTAGTGAGGCAGCACAACATGGCAGGAGTGCATAATGAAGCCAAACCACTCAACTCATGGTTGGGAAGTGAAAAAGAGCAGAAGAGATGGGGTCCCCTTTGAGGGCTCACCCCCAGTGACCTAAAACCTCCCTCTAAGCCCTACCTCTTAAAGTTCTCATCACCTCCCAACAGTGCCAAGCTGGGGACCAAGCCTTTAACACATGGCCTTTGGGGAATATGCCAGATCCAAACTGTAGCATCCAAGGACTTGTAAGTGAGAAGATAGACTGTCATTTGTCTCCAGAAAATGACACTAGTTTATAAATCCAGTGGCTTATAAAAATACAAAAAATAGTTCATGGATCTCAAAATACAATGAAAGAGTAAAAATAAACACAATAAAACCTGTATTTAGAATAAGCAACATAGAAAACTCAGTAATCTAGTCGGTGGCACTTGCCACATTTTCCTGAACATGAGCAATGAAGAACTTTTTCTGTGTTTGGCAGTTCCCAGCTCAGGGCTCTGGGATGTTTTTCCCTGTCCATTATGCTTGTGCCCACATCTAAGGACGGTACTGAACAGACCACATAGCTTCTATGGGTGGGATGCTTGCTGGATTTGGTACTTTATGAGTTGAATGGTCACAGGGCCTGGCAAATCAGGGTTATCGTTCTTTTGGATACAAGTTCCCCGCCCCCCCCAATTGTCAATGTTGAGAAATTCCAGTGTAAAAGCATGAGCTGGGAAAGCTTTTGCCCCTGTTTTCTGCAATGGTTCATGCAGGATTGGCATTATTTATCCCATAAGTGTTTGCCAGAATTCACCAATAATGAAATCTGGGCTTGGAGTTTTCTTTGTGGAAAAGATTTTTTTTAGTTGGGCATTCCCTTTCTTAAATAACTATGGGGCCAGTCAGTTTTTTTGTTTCTTCTTGTTTCAGCTTTGGTAATTTGTGTTATTCAGGAACTTGTTCATTTAATCTAAGTTATTAAACTTATTGGCATAAAGTTGTTCCTAATTTTTTAATAATCCTTTTAATCTCTACTGAGCTGGGTGCCAGGGGCTCATGCCTGTAATCCTAGCTGCTCAGGAGGCAGAGATCAGGAGGATCATGGGTTGAAGTCAGCCTGGGCAAATAGTTCATGAGTCCCTGTCTTGAAAAACCCAACCCAAAACAGGGCTGGAGGAGTGGCTCAAGTGTTAGAGTGCCCATCTAGCAAGTGTGAAGTCCTGAGTTCAAACCCCAGTATTACCAAAAAAAATCTATTGAATCTATAGTAATATTTCTGTTTCTATCTCTGATACTGATGACTTACATGTTCTCACTTTTTTCTTGATTAGTCTTGCTAGAAGTTTATTATTTTTGTTGACTTTTTTAGTGAACCAGATTTTTGTCTATTGATGTTCCTCAATTGAATATGTTTTCTATTTCATGGATTTCAATTGAATATGTTTTCTATTTCATGGATCTCTAGTCATCCCTTATAATTCATTCACTTTTCTCTTTCTTCCCTGACTTTTACTTTTAGCTTAACTTTTCTTTCCTTCCTCCCTCCCTCCCTTTCTCCTCCCTCCATCCTTCTTTCCTTCCCTCCCTCCCTCCCTCCTTCCCTCCTTCCTTTGAAAGGTTATACCCTCAATGCAAAGGTGAATTAGAGGTAAACTGACCTTTAGAGACTGCAAGGAAATCAACTTTCAAATTTGGGGGCAAAGTGAAGTATGTATGTGGGATAGATCTTGAAAATGTATAAGCTATCCCTCACCTGGGTTGGCAATCAAATTCATAGCCATGGTGATCAACACTTATATAGTCTGTGGAACATTTAACATATATTAGCCTCAGGATGTAATATCTAAAGGTGCTTGGTGGAAGCAAACACAAAATTCTCTCTGAAGGTACCCACTGCTATGGTTTGAAAGTTGGTGTCCTTCCTCCCCAAATTCATATGTCTAAACCTAACTCTCAATGCACTAGTATTAAGAGATGGGGTCTTTAATTGGTGATCACATTGGGCTGGGTGTGTGGTTCAAGTGGTAGAACATCTACCTAGAAGGTGATTATGTTATTAGGGCTTCACTCTCATTAGTGAGCCCATAAAAGAGGCTTGAGGGAGCCTGTTTGCCCTTTCCATCATGTGAGGACACAAGAAGATGATACCATCCGTGAGGAATGGGGCCTCACCAGACAGTGAATCTGCTGGCACCTTGATTTTGAATTTACCAGCCTCTAGAACTGTGAGCAGTACATTTCTATTGTTTATAAACTACCTACTTAAAGGGTATTTTGTTAAAGCAGTCCGAATGGACTAAGACATCTACTTTGTTTTCTCTGCAGGTACCCACCTTCTTCCTAGACCTTAGAATTTTCTGTAAATACAATCCCAAGAGGTATAAGCAGCTCTCGGTTTACAAAGACAGCTAAGAAACAAGGTAATGAGGTATCACGAGAGCAAACCAGCTACTACCACAGACAGCTTATTTCAGATAATAGAATCATCAAACAAGATTATAAAATGCCTATGTTTAATATAGTTAAAGTAGTAAAAGACAAGGCTGAAAATAGGTGTAGAAACCAAGAAACTATGAAGAATAAGCAAGCAGTTTGAAAAGAACCAAGTTGAAGTTCTTTTTTTTTGGGTTTTTTTTTTTTTTTTTTTTTTTGTGGAACTGGGGATTGAACCCAGGGCCTCATGCATGCTAGGCAAACATTAAACCACTGAGCTATATCCCCAGCCCCAAGTTGAAGTTCTAAAAGGAAAGTTTTAGTGCATGTCTGTAATTCTAGCACTCAGGAGGCTGGAGAATTCAGAGTTTGAGTTTAAGGTCACCCTGGGCTACAAAGCAAGACCCTGTCTCAAAATATAAATAAATAGATAAATAAAGAAAGCTTTAGTTGAGTTTTATTTTATTTTAATTTATTTTGGCAGTTACTGGGGTTTGAACTCAGAATCTCACACTTCATATGCAGGCACTCTACCACTTGAGCCAAGTCCCCAGCTCTTGGTTAAATTTTAAGTTTAGTGACATGTAAAGCTTAATATACAGCTTTCTTGGCAGATTACAAACAGCTGGAGAGGAAATTAGTGAATTAAAAGATAAATGTGACTGGTGGAGTGGTTCAAGTGGTAGAACTCCTGCCTAACAAGTGTGAGGACCTGAGTTCAAATCCTAATACCACCATAAATAATATAAATAGAAGAGGGAGGGGATGAACCAATTTGGGATATAATACATGTATACATGGAAACGTCATGATGAAACTCTCTGATCCGGGCACTGGTAGCTCATGCCTATAATCCTAGCTACTCAGGAGGCAGGGATCAGGAGGATCATCAGAAGCAGCAGCCTGGGCAAATAGTTCAGGAGACCCTGTCTCAAAAATATCCTCCATAAAAAAGGGCTTGAGGGAGTGGCTCAAGTGGTAGAGGACTTGAGTTTAAATCCCACTACCGCCAAAAAAAAAAAAAAAAGAAATGAAATTCTCTGTATAGATATCTTAAACAAACAAAATAGATAAAGACAAATGTGAATAGATTATCCAGAATATTGGATGAAAAGACATAGCTATGGAAAACATGAGAAGATAGGAGGATAGAGCAATAAAATTCAACATGAGTCTAACTGGAATGAAGAACAGAAGGGAAAAACAGATGGAACTCTTTTTTTCTTTTTCTGTTGTTTTGGGACAGTGTCTCACTGTGTAGTCCAGGCTGGTGTCAAACTCAGATCTCTTGCCTCAGCCTCCTGAGTGCTGGGATCACAGGCATTACCCTACCATGCCTGGCTCAGAGGTAGTATTTCAAGATAATGATTGTGAAATTTCTACATCAATGAGAGATTCATATAGTTAAGTTCAGTGAACTTCAGGCAGAAAAAAATGAAATAAATCCACACCAATATTCACCAAATTGAAACTTCAGAATGCCAGAGATGCAGACATTGTATGTACAGCTGGCGAGGAAAACACCACTGGGGTGCCTGAGAGGCACCTTCTCACAGCAGCCACAGAAGCAGAGAACAGGGGAATGAGACCTGGACATGATGGTGAACAGTAAATATTTGACCTAGATATCTTTTTTCTCTTGAAACAAGGATAGTCTGTGCAGCTCCACAGTCTTGAGGCCAGAAATCTGAGGTGGTTTCTTTTGTAGCCTCTCTTCTTGGCTTGCAGACAGCTGCCTTTCTCTCTGTTTTCACGTAATTATCCCTCCGAGTGTGTCTGTGTCCATACTTTCTCCTCTGCCCTCCTGGAGCTTATAGTCTAACGAGGAGAGAAAGTAAATAAGATTAATCACTAGAATGCATGAAGTGGCATGTCAGATGGCAAGAAGCAATGTGAAGAAACAGCAGGCCAGAGCCAGGGACCAGTGACTTATGACTGTAATCCTAGCTACTTTCGAGACTGAAATGGGGAGGATTGCAGTTCAAGGCCAGCCTTAGCAAATAGTTTGTGAGACCCCATCTCCAAAATAACCAGACCAAAATGAACAGGAAATGTGGCGTAAGTGGTAGAGTACCTTTGTTGCAAGTGTGAAGCCCTGAGTTCAAACTCCAGTTCTACAAAAAAGTAGCCCAGGTGTGATAACTCACACCTGTAAATCTCAGCAGTTGGGAGGTTGAAACAGGATTGCAGGTTCAAGACTACCCTGGATTACATAGCAAGACCCTGTCTCAAAAAACCCACAAAAACAAAAAGGCCACCATTGTCTTAAAGGTCTCAGAAGTGTCTGAGACAAGGGTTCAAATACAAAGAGTTTATTTGGTGGTACAAGAAACTTCAGTGAGTGGGTGGGAAAAATGAGGCAAAAACAGGAAGGACTGCTGTTTTGCCAACTGCCGGAACATTATCTAACCTGTGGTCTATGTAGCATGATTGTACCTAGAACCTATTAGCTCAGAGGATATAGCTGATAAAGGCAATTTTTGTTTACCAAATGAGGTAATCATGCTGGAGTTCTAGAATGATAATTTTGTGAGCAGATTATATTTTCAGTTGGGATTTCCTACAGCCTACCAACTGTCCCTGCTAGGCAGCACACCATGTCCATCAACTTTACATCTTTGGGAGGAAACTGGGAAACTTGAGAAGTCATGCTCTCCAACATTCCCCAGCTTGGTATCTCCTGGAATGCTTTGCACTTACCATAGTATTTCTCTGAGATTCATAATTTTGAGAGTAATTTTTATCAAGGTGCCAATGCATACCTCTTTGGAACTATGACATTGGTGCAGTGAAGACTATAAATGTCCTATTCTTTATTAAACAAAACTGTCCTTGGGGCTGGGCACCATGGTTCACACCTATAATCCTAATTACTCAGAAGGCAGAGATCAGAAGGATTGAGGTTTGAAGCCAGTCTGGGCAAATAGTTTTTGAAATCCTTTCTCAAAATTACCGAACACAAAAAAGGGCTCGTGGAGTGTCTCAAGTGTAGAGTACCTACCTAGCAGGTGTGAGGCCATGAGTTCAAATCCCAGTACCATAAAGAAAAACTTGTCCTTAGGCATGTACTTTTATGTGAAGGAGTCTTAAGAGCAAGCTGGGTGCTGGTGGCTCATGCCTGTAATCCTAGCTTCTTGGGAGGCTGAGATAGGATCATGGTATGAGGCCAGTCCAGGCAAAAAGTTCATGAGAGACCCCCATCTCCAAAGTAACTAGAACAAAATGGGCTGGAGAGATGGCTCAAGTGGTAGAGCACTTGGCTTTGCAAGTGTGAAGCCCTGAGTTCAAACCCCAGTCCCACCAAAAAACAAACAAAGCAGATTTCAGGGATCACTCTCCATGGTAGCAATCTCTTTAAAAACTTCAGCTCTCATTCATTGTCATAATAGTCTTCTTCTCCTCTTCCTCCACCTCCTTCTTCTTTGTGGCACTGGGGTTTGACCTCAGGGCTTCTTGTTCGCTAGGCAGGTGCTCTATGCTTGAGCCACTCTGTCAGCTCCACAATAGTCTTCTGCACTAGTAGAAATCTGTTTTCTGAAAGGTGTAATTATTTGTGAGATTTATCTCTTAACCCATATTCTGTTGATATTACACAGAAATCACAAAATACCAGTGGTTGAAACTGCAAATAGAAGTGTTTAATAAAGATCAGTGAGACATTGTGTCAGGGCTGCTGTCATTTACTCAATGACTTCACCACCTTCTGAATCTTGATTTTAACCACTCAAGATACACCCCTAATCCTTTTGCTTTTAGTTTGTTTTCCAGATAGGGTTTCAAGCTTTTGGCCCAGGCTGGCAAAAATGTCTCCCATATAATGGGGATTACATCTGCATACCACACTCCAGGCTTATTTTTGAGATAGGGTCTCAACACGCTGGTTTGAGCCTTGACCCTCTTTCCTCTGCCTCCTGAGTCACTGGGATTACAGGTACGCACCAAAACTTGGGCCCTTTTCTTGCTCTGTTGCTACAGTACAATGACACCCACAAGTCTTTGACCCCATAAGAAACATGTTCCAATCACCATTGCTGTGTAACAAATTATCCTCAAATTTAGTGGATCAAACCTCCATTTTACTCTGATTAGAGTTTGGGATCAGAGACTCTGCAAACACTGATGGGGATTCTTGCCTGAATCTCTCTTGAGGTTTGGATGCAGTCAAAGGTGAGCTAGGCTGGGTATCTGACATGGCTTGATACCAAGTGTCTGTTGGGAGTTCAGACTATCTCCAGCACCTTCAGTGGCTTCTCTCCAAGTATGGTGGTCTGAGGGTGGTCAAGGTCCAGGTCAAAGCCACATGGCCTTTTCTGACCTCGGCATATGCTGTAATTTCTGTCATATATATTGCCAAAGCAGTCATAAATCTATGCAGGTTCAAGAGGAGTCCTAGAATCACATCTCACTGGGAGGAGAGCACTTGGGGGCTGTCTTTTTGAAATCACCACAGATGTCCAGTCCTTCGATCCTTTTACCTCTCATTGCCCACCCAACTCCCTTCTCTCTTTCTCTTTTTAAAGTCTTTATTATTATTGTTTCAACTCCCCTCTTGAAACTAATCCTCTCTCTTGCATCATCATCTTTTCTGGATTGCCACCAGCAAACAAGCATAATATGGTGTTAAGTAAATGGTATTTTCCTATCTCCATTTGCATAAGGAATCCAAAGTCATAGGTTAAGTTCTGTTATGCCTTAAAGGAAAGAACAGTAAAAGAAATCCTTATGAGTAAAGAAAGAAATCTCACAAATAATTACACCTTTCAAACACTTTTCATCATGAGAAAAAGGGAAATTTCATTGCACTTGATATGGAAACTCGGGACAAACCACCTTCTTAGTTCTTCCTCCCCAACTTGTCCCTCTCTACCCTGATCTGCCCTCCCTCACTTTCACAGCTAGCTTCTCTCACCACACAGAGAGTTCCTCACTAAGCTGGAGCTTCAAGCCAGAGCTTGTTGATCGCCTAAATAGAGCCAAGAACATAGATGGTCTCAAGAAACAGTGTTTCAGTTGAATGAACATAGCCTCAGGATTATAACATCTAGCGTCCAGCAATACACCTGTCAAGACTGCAGTCTATACCATGCATGGAAAGTTCAATGCTTGCCGCTGGCTGGCGGACTCTGAATCCAGAGCTCATCGGCACCCATTGGGCAGACGTATGCCCAGTTGTGGTCAGCACCGGTCGGGGAAATGGATGGTCTGGCTCTGGTCTGCATGTTTTAGGGAGAAAGCTCTGTCGGCCCAATCAGCACCCATTGCGGGACAGCTCCATCCGTCCCCGATCAGCACTCAGGGGCGGACAGCTCCCGCAGCCCTAGCTGAGCTGTGAACCTGGCGAATGCGCTCGCGTTGCACCCGCAGTCTGCTCTACCCGGTCCGTGGGGTGTTCGCGAGCTCTTAGGGCCGCACCCACCCTGGGCGAGCCGCCCCCCTTCAACAAACAGAGCACGCTGCAGCCTCGTTTAAGGCCCTCACCCACCCCTCCCCGCCTGCAGACGCCGGGTCCTCGAGCCGCTCCCGCCCCTACCTTCTTTCTCTCCTGCCTCGCGCCCCGAAATCCAAACCGCGCACCACTCCAGTCCTCCTCGCCAGAGCCCCGGCCAACCCAGCCCACCTCCAACTCCCCGCCCTGCCTCAGCCCAACACCCACAGCCTCGGCCCCGGCCCCCATCCTCCGCGCGACACCTCCATCCACCGCTCGATCCCCCCCGCCCCGCATCCTCCGCCCGACGTCCCCCAAGCCTCAGCCCGGGCCCCCATCCTCCGCACGACACCTCCACCCACCGCTCGATCCCCCCTAGCCTCCTGCAGGCCCCCAGGTCTTCCGCTCGGCGTCCCCCCAGCCTCAGCCCGACCTCCCCGCCCCCCGCGCTGGCCCCGCCCCGCGCCGCTCCCTCCTCTCGCCCCTGCGGCGCGGGAGCTCGCTGCAGCGGTGTCCTGGCAGGGCGACGAGGTGTGTCGCGGGAGGGTGTCGCAGGGCGTGTCACGAGGTGAGTGGGGAGGGCCGAGGCCGCGGGCGGGAGCGCCAAGGGCGCGGGCTGTGGCTCCTCACCCCTCCCCCCCATAGCCGGCCGGCCTTTCCCGGGAAGATGGCGGATCGCGCGGAGATGTTTTCTCTCTCCACCTTCCACTCGCTGTCGCCGCCGGGCTGCAGGTACGCGCTCGAGGCCCCAGGCCTCGGCCGGCTCTCGCCTTCCCAAGCCCCCTCGGACCCAGTCTCCAGGCTTCTCTGCCCCGCCCTGCCACCCCACCCCACCGCCTTCGCCCACCCAGGCCCAGACCTCTCTTTGGTCCCGAGGCCTCGGACTGCCGCCGCCCATCCCCCACCCCTGGGGTCTCTCCGTTTTTGTCACTTATCGTTCAGACCCAGTGCCCTAAACCCCTCATTTCCAGTTGGGATACTGAGCGGCACCAAGCCCGGGCAGCTGACCTGTCATGGGTGGGATCCCTGGACTGACCCTTTGAGGGGAGCAGCCTCTTAGGCAGTCTGTGCCTGGCTGTGTCCTTTTGGCCTTGTTGGCCCCCTCTGATGGAGGCCAGGGCCTAGCCGGTTGGGCCCAGGCAGCGAAAGAACTGAAATCAAGCTTGGAGCCCGGAGTGGGGGTGGGGATGAGACTGAGGTGGGAGAGGACCGGACCTCTAGAATTATAGGCCTGCCTGGTGGGTGCTGTGGGGACACCAACTGACCAGAGCAAACTGGACCCCTCCCTCCCCTTCTGCGCAGCTTCAGCTCCCCTTCTCCCTGCTGGCTCCTGCTGACTCCCCTGAGGCTGAAGCTGTGACCCACTAGGGCCTGCAGCTCAGCAGAGGCCGATGGGAGGAGGGGGAGGGGTAGTTTCTCTGGGCTGCCTGAGGAGATCCACTGGAGAGCAGTGCTTTGGGGTCATGATGATGTCAGAATGTGGACCTGGGAGTTGGGAGTTTAGGAAGTGGACATCTCCCTCCCAGTCTCTCAGGACCAGCTGCCAGGCAGGGGGAGTCCAAGGTTGTAGGCTCTCTGACCCTGGCATCCTCTCCAGGCCTCCGCAGGACATAAGCTTGGAAGAATTTGATGATGAAGACCTGTCTGAGATCACTGATGACTGTGGCCTGGGCCTCAGCTACGACTCAGACCACTGCGAGAAGGTGGGGAAAGGGTTGGGTGTAAAGAACCCAATCAATGGAGAGCCTCACTTAGGCTCTGTTTGCCTAGTGTTCATTTGAGTTTTTGGGTGAGTCTGATCTCAGCCCTGATGCAGGAAATCCTTTGATTGCTCTTGCTATTAGCCCCCTGGCCTAAGGGTTTCCTCAGCATCAATCCTCTTTCTACCAGAGTGTATGCCCTCCAGAGGGCCTTCCCTAGCACTTTCCCTGATCACTCTGGGGAGGGAGGTGTGCCTTGAATTTGGGTACCTGCTGTGCTCAGATCACTTCCCACAGAGATCAAACCCCTCCATCTGCTGTCTCATTCAACTCTACAGCCTGTTTCTGTCTCAGGTCTCCCCCTGAAATATTTTCTTCCCTGCCTCCTGGTTATTCTCTCTGCCTCTCCATGTTTCTATTTTCATTCATCCGAGTAACTGCTGTGTGGCAAGTACTGGGGGCTTTCAGGTGCTAGGAGTAGAACATGACAGCTATACTCCAGAGCTTGCCGCTTAGTAGGGGAGAAACACATGTAAGAGACAGTGGCCACCCAAATGTCATGGACTGAATTCCCAACAGAGACAAAGTGAAACAAGGGGCGAAGGGAATGCAGTTCAGGCTGAGGGAGTCAAGAAACTTCACAGAGGAAATGTCAGCTGTGCTCTGAGGTTAGCAAGAGCCAGGCAGATGGAGAATATAGGAGACAGTGGAGAAGAGAAATTGTCAGCAGAAGGATTGCCAAAAGCCCTGGGGTTTGTGCAAGCTTAGTGAGTCCTCAGAGAGCAGTTTCATTTACTACTTACTGAACATCACTAAGCCCTAGGTGCTGTGCCCAGGGGTGGATGCACCAGTCTACAATATGACCCTGCCTTGGTGAGGCTTGCACTATGATGGAGGAGACAGACCAAAAAGCCATTAACAGAAATTGTGAATCGTGTGTTAAAATGCTTGAAGGACACAGTGCCAGTGTTGAATGTGATGGAATTTGGGGGTGAGATGGTTGGGGTCACTCTGAGAACAGTCTCAGGAATTTGGCCCCTTATCAAAAAAATGGAGTGATTTATATAGTCTTAACATATTTTTTAAAACTTTGCTTTGTTGGTGGGGGCAGAGTGAACTGGAGGAGGCTCTCCCTTGATTTCTGCTCTCTGCTTTCCCCTTTCTTGGCATCTGGAACTGGGCACTCTGGTCCATCCCTGCCATCTCCCTCCTTTCTGCAGGACACTCTTTCCCTGGGGCGCTCGGAGCAGCCGCATCCCATCTGCTCCTTCCAGGATGACTTCCAGGAGTTTGAGATGATAGATGACAATGAAGAAGAGGAAGAGGACGAGGATGAAGAGGAGGAGGAAGAAGATGAGGAGGAGGGAGATGGGGAAGGAAAGGAGGGAGAAGGACCTCACACAGAGGCACCTGCTGGAAAGCCCCTTATCCCCTCCCCTTCTCTGGAGGAGCCCCACAAACACCGACCCACCACCCTCCACCTGACTACACTGGGAGCCCAGGTGAGCCTCCTGACCCACAGCATCTAAGAGTCAAACCTGGGTTAATAGCACCTGGACTATACCCCATGACTTAGGTTCCTCCCACCCCTGGTTTCTGGAACCCTCCTCAGAGCTCTGTCTGTCCCTCCAACCCAGGACTCCCTGAACAACAATGGAGACTTTGCTCCGGAGCCCACAGCCTCCTGGCAGGAGACAGTGCTGTGTTCACCAGCCCAGGAGCCCCTCAGAGGTGAGGGGTTGGGGGCTGGCAGGGGCATACCGGGGAGGAAGGGAGAACAGGCTGACTGCTAGAAAGTGGTCTGGCTTGTGGTGACAGTGACCTGTACCCCTGCCCTGCAGAGCTCCCAGGCCCCCTCCAACCCATGGAAGAGGGGCCCAGAGAAGCACAGTCTCTGGTGTGCCCAGGTTGCGACTGTGAAGGCAACCGACCCCCAGATCCCCCAGTGCCAGGTGGGGTATCACCCTCCTCTGATCCTGGCATTGAGGCTGACCTGAGAAGCCGCTCAAGTGGGGGCCATGGGGGTCGGCGCAGCAGCCAGGAGCTGTCATCGCCAGGGTCGGACTCAGAGGATGCCGGTGGCGCACGCCTGGGCCGAATGATCTCCTCCATCTCGGAAACTGAGCTGGAGCTGAGTAGCGACGGTGGTAGCAGCAGCAGCGGTCGCTCCTCACACCTCACTAACTCCATTGAGGAAGCCTCATCTCCAGCCTCGGAGCCAGAGCCCGAGCCTCCCCATGAACCCCCGCGTCGCCCTGCTTTCCTTCCTGTGGGCCCTGATGACACCAACAGCGAGTATGAGTCAGGCTCCGAGTCTGAGCCCGACCTCAGCGAGGAGGCCGACTCGCCTTGGCTGCTCAGCAACCTGGTGAGCCGCATGATCTCTGAGGGCTCCTCGCCCATCCGCTGCCCTGGCCAGTGCCTGTCTCCGGCGCCACGCTTGCCGGGGGAGCCTGCATCACAGGCTGGCGTGGCCACAGAGGACTCCCAAGACCCTGCGGCAGCAGCGGGTCCTGGTGTGGAGTTGGTGGACATGGAGACGCTGTGTGGGCCGCCACCGCCGGCCCCCGCAGCGCCTCGGCTGGGCTCTGCACAGCCTGGGCCCTGCCTTTTTCTCAGCAACCCCACCCGAGACACCATCACTCCGCTGTGGGCCGCACCTGGCCGCGCTACCCGCTCTGGCAGCGCCTGCTCTGCCGCCTGCTCGGAGGAGGAGGAGGACGACGAGGAGGATGAGGAGGATGCCGAGGACAGCGTTGCCCCACCCAGGAGCAGGGGTACGGGCCCCACTGCCCCGATGGACGCCTCGCTGGTATATGACGCAGTGAAGTACACGCTGGTGGTGGATGAGCACACACAACTGGAGCTGGTGAGCCTGCGGCGCTGTGCAGGCCTAGGCAACGACAGTGAAGACGACAGCAGTGGAGAGGCCAGTGAGGAAGAGGCAGGGGCTGCACTGCTAGGTGGCGATCAGGTCCTGGAGGATGCCTCTCCCGACAGTCCCGACCTCACTTTCTCCAAGAAGTTCCTCAATGTGTTTGTCAATAGCACATCTCGATCCTCCAGTGAGTGGCAGGTGGGGAAAGAAGTGGTAGCCCCAGAAGAAGAAGCACTGCTCCAGTCTTAGGTCCCATCTGGTCTCCCAAAGTACCCAGGAGGTCTGAGGGTCTGGGGATGGTCAGGGCTGACTGCTACCTTTTTTCCTGAAACATAAGCATTGATCTTCCTCAGATACCCCTTTGAGCCAGAAATTAGGGGTTGCTCTGCCCCAGCCTCCAGTGGGCTGGTCCTCCCTCCCTGCTTGACTTAGAACACCTCACAACAGCTTGTTAGGGGAAGGGGACTTAGCTCTAGCCCAAGGCCAGTACTTTTCATTTCATTTCTCCCACCTCCCTCTAGCCCCTCCCTCTCTTCATCTGTGCCTCTTCTGTCTCTCAGGCACCGAGTCCTTTGGCCTTTTTTCCTGTCTGGTCAATGGGGAGGAGAGAGAGCAGACCCACCGTGCTGTCTTCAGGTATAGCTACACTCTTGCTCCTGGTGATCCCCAGCCTCATTCCACAGACACTGCCAGACATAACCCAGCCAGGTCTATCTCAGTGATCTCTCACCTGTCCTCAGGTTCATCCCTCGCCATCCTGATGAGCTAGAGCTAGATGTGGATGACCCCGTGTTGGTGGAGGCTGAAGAAGATGACTTCTGGTTCCGAGGCTTCAACATGCGCACTGGCGAGCGTGGCGTGTTTCCCGCCTTCTATGCCCATGCTGTGCCTGGCCCTGCCAAGGACCTGCTGGGTAAGACTCCGTCCCTTGGGGGGCTTGTCACCCCAGACTTTTCCCTACATCACCCCTTAACCTGAGTCCCTGTGACCCCCACCCACCTGCAGGGAGCAAGCGGAGCCCTTGCTGGGTAGATCGCTTTGACGTGCAGTTCTTAGGCTCTGTGGAGGTGCCGTGTCACCAGGGGAACGGCATCCTGTGTGCAGCCATGCAGAAGGTCAGTGCGGGGCGGGGGGTGGGACAGGCACAGGCCATAAGCCCACGTGAGGCCCACAGCAGTACCAAAGACTGGCACAGCTTCAGGGCCTCCAGCCTGCTCCAGGGAGGGTGCAGGTGATGTCACATGCTCATGCTCTCAGGGTGGGCAACCCTGGCCCTGATTCAGAGGTCTGCGCAGACAGACCTAGGGCAGAACATAGCAGGTGTTTCCTTCACCTCTGGGTCTCTTGGCCAGTTCAGTGAGGCCTTCACCTTTCTGCTGACTCCTCCTCTCCTTCAGCCCACCCTCCTCCTGTCTGAAATTTGAGAGCAGTTCTCACAGCCCCTTTCCTGGGAGTCATTTGCTCATTCATTCATTTACTCTATGGACACTTAACGAGCACCTGACTATCTGCTCAGCCTGGGACTGAGGCTGGTGAGCTGCAGGGAGCAGGGTAAACCAGCCGCCATCTGAGCGCTCCTGTCAATTTATGGGACCAGGCAGTGAGGAGGCTGGAGGTGGGGGTGGGGCAGGTTCTTGGCACCTGAGCCAAGAGAAGCAGCTTGAATGGAGGAACAGAAAGAAGATGAAGCAGGCTCGGTGCAAAGAGTGACTTGCTTGTTTTGCGAGCAAGGGTGGCCAAGGTCACCCTCTCATCTTCCAGAATTGCATCTTAGAGGGTCTTAGGTGCCAAAAATATTCAGATAGTCTGAAATGAACAGAGGCATAGTGGTACTAAGGAGAGAGAAAGAGTCTGTGGCAGTCCCCTCAAAACCCTCTTTTTCCCTCAACTTCAGATTGCCACTGCCCGGAAACTGACTGTCCATCTGCGTCCTCCTGCCTCCTGTGACCTGGAGATCTCTCTGCGGGGGGTCAAGCTGAGTCTGAGTGGAGGAGGGCCCGAGGTGGGGGTGGGGAAGACTGGGCTGGGGGAGTTTGGGGGTGTGGGGTAAATCAAGGCCAAGAGGGCCTCGTCAAAGGACAGGTTAACAGAGACATCCAGCAAGCTGGTGGCAGTAGTGGCCACAGGCCTCCTCTGTCCAACTTAGGATGATGCCTCTGTCCACCTCTATTCTAGTTCCAGCGCTGCAGCCACTTCTTCCAGATGAAGAACATTTCATTCTGTGGCTGTCATCCCCGTAACAGCTGGTAAGAACCTCCTTCTAGGCCCTCATAAACCTTGAGGGTTGCCTGTACTCCAGTCCCCACTCCCTGAGGGCTCCACCTGCACTAACCTGATGCTCATTTTGTGCTGGACTTGGGAGACATCAGACTGGCTCCTGTCTGGTGTAGGTGTGGAGACAGACACATAGATGAGGAAGTAGAGGAAACATAGTGGTTTGGCATTTTCTGAATAGGCACTCCAGGCAGAACTGCAGCAAGGGAGGCAAGTTCTCCAGGACTCAAGAAGGCAAAGCTCAAAAAATGAGCTGGTGACTAGAGTAGGAGAAGTAGGTTGTCTTATCAGGGAACTGGTAGAGGCGAGGCATAAGGGGAGCAGCTGGGATGCTGGGGAGCAGCTCAAGTGTCAGTGGAGACCTGGGCCCTTTTGACTGTGTTAAGGAGCTTGTGTTTCATCCCATTGACCATGGGTCCACAAAAGGGTTCTTGTGGGAACATGTGATCCAGGCATGCAGACCAGCCATCTCTGACTGTTCTGTAGAATAGATGATGCCAGCAAGAGATCAGGTGGCCTTTGAGGTATCCAGGTGCAGTGTTGTGATGGGAAGTGTGCAGATGGAGGAGGCATTTAAGAGGTGGGACAGGCAGGCCTGGGTTGATGGGCCATAGAGACTGACCTAGAGTGAATCAAGAACAATGACCCACATACAGAGGAAATGCAGGACCAGTTATGGGCAAAGTGAGGCTGAAATTTAGGAGGAAGACCTCCTGCTCATTTTGGAGCAGGTAGATAACTGAGACCATTAAATTGACAAAATAGTCAGGGAGAGTGAGAAGAGGAGAGAAAAGGAAAGAAGAGTTGCTGTGGTGGGAGCAACAGAAGGTAGGGGGCTACTGTCTTCTTCCCCAGGCACAGACCCCTGCCCACTAGGTCCCAGCATCCTAGATGAAGGAGAGAGGAGGAACCAGAGATAGAGCCAACTAGAGGCTAATGATGACTGGCAGTTGCTGGAGGAGCTCCCAGCAGGTGGGATGCAGGGTGGACGCAATGCTTCCAGGGCTGAGGATTGTAACAGGTGTCAAGAGTGTCACTGGGTCATTTGAACTCATGTGTAAAGAGAATAGGAGAGTTTCTACTGACTAAAAATGGTGAAGTGCAGTTTTGCCTCTTTTCCATTGAGGAGGGAGATGGTTTGATGGGATCCATTGGTTCCACTGTTGGGACAATGCTCAGAGGCGTAAGTGCCAGGGCAGATTGCAGGGGTCATGCCAGACTCTGGAAGCAGCCCTGGGAGTCATAAGGACAGTGGGCTAGAATGGTACTGCCAACAGAGAAAACAAAACCATGAGTGCTACAAGCTCAGGCTTCCAGGCTGGACACTAGCCCACCTAAAATTCTACCATAGAAGATGTCAGACAAGTGGTCTGGGGTCAAGATGTGCTTCAGAACCAAGCCCAGTTTCTCAGTGAGGAGCACTAAGGAAACACGTGGTGGGTGGAGCATCATTGGGAATTGGGTGGTGGCTCGGGAGTGTCTGGTTGTGCTGCATTTGGATGAGGTAGGAATGTGTGGTGTTGAGATCAAGCTGCCTTTTTTTACTACATTGCTGCCTCAGACTGGCTGTGTGTCCTTGGACAAGATACTGACCCTTTCTGTGCTTAGCTGTCTATCAGGGCACCTACCTCATAAGTCTGTTGTGAGGTTTATGTGAGTTAATAAGATAAAGTCCTTAGGATAGTGCCTTAGTAACACTTAGTAACCAATATCTAAGTGTTAGTGATTATCATCATAATTGAGATGGATCTTATAATATGTCCATAGACAATAGGCCACATTACCCTAGCAATGAGACTATTGAGTGGCTTCCCATATGGTTGAACTACAAAACCCCAAAGCCATGGGGCAGTGTATTGGATTGGCCACAGTTTTAGCCTGGGGTAGAGTGTAAAGTCTCATTCTGTGGGCTGACTCCCCCTCTCCTGGACCACAGTTGTTATTAATGTCTTAGAAAAGGGGGACAATACATACAGGAAGGGCATGAGTGATGGGAGCAGCTAGGTGTATGCTTCTCTAGTTGAGAAGAGATGGAATCCAAAAGGGTATTAGAGATGCAGAGGTATTTAGTCCTGCATCTGAGCTTGGAAAAGACCTGTGTTTGCAGGACCAGATGTGGGGTTGGATGGGCTCACAGAGGCTTGAGCAAGGCAAGGCCAGGGGAATAGTCCAGACCCATGCTCTGTGATGTTTGGGACAGGCTCAGGGTATATGTGTAGGGTGTTCAGGAAGGGAGCCTCCAGCTCCAGTATAGGGTGAAGGCCCTGGTTGAGGAATTGACTAAGCTCCTTTTGGTGCCCAGCCCTGTACTTGAGCTGGAACCCCCAAAAAGTTACCTTCAGGTCTTGAAATCATGTGGCTACCATACTCCTCTCCCCTACTCTCTCTCCAAAGCCTTCGTTCATGCCTTTTCTCTTTAGATCTTGAGTGGGGAGGGGGCGCCCAAGGTTGGGTCAGTACTTTGATGCTACCCCCACCAACTTCCCTGCAGCTATTTTGGCTTTATCACTAAACACCCGCTGCTGAGCCGCTTTGCCTGCCATGTCTTTGTGTCCCAGGAGTCCATGAGACCAGTGGCACAGAGTGTGGGGTAAGTGGGGAAGGAGCCTGTGGAGTGAGGAGGAGGGATGGAGAGGCACAGTCCATTGCTGTGGGGGTGTGCAAAGGGTGGTATGGTGTAGATACAGTCTCTAAGTAGGATGGTGGTGCGTGGCTGTCGAGGAGGAGGAGGGAGCACCGGACTGAGAACTGCCTTTCTCTGCAGCCGCGCCTTCCTGGAGTATTACCAGGAGCACCTGGCATTTGCCTGCCCCACAGAGGACATCTATCTGGAGTAGCTGCCACAGGCTCTGGGTGTCTCAAGGCCACTGCGTCTTGGGCAAGGACTGGATTGGGGGCACATGGTACCTTATAATGTGGGAGGCTCCAGGCTAGGAACTCTTGTCCTCCATCCCCAGGGCACAGCTTTGGAGTTGCTGGGGAGTGGAGCCCCAGCACCCCCACTTTTCCTCTGATGCATCCTTTTTCTCTGTCATTCTCGTTTGTCCTGTCCCTCAACCTCCCTTTCTCTCCTCTGTTTCTTGTTTTTTTTCTGTGCCTGCAGACCTTGCCCTTTGCTCTCTCCTTTGGGGTCAGAACTTGGGTGTGGAAGGCTCAAGGTGACTAGTGAAGTCAGGTTCCCCAGTGATCCATTCCTGCCCTTCCCTGTGATTTATAAAGGAATTTTAATTTTTATAGTGAATCTCAAGGGATCATCTCATCCTTGACCAGAGGGACCCCATCCCCACCATAGGAGCCCGGGGAAAGCAGGGAGAGGTTCCCAAGAGAGCCTTGGGGCAACTGGGAGTGATTCTTAATGCTCACCGAAGCCCCCACCCCCATGCTGCTAGGAGGAGGGTGCCCATCAGGCACCCCCTACACATTGTCTGCTTTGCCGCTAACATCCCCGCAGTCCAGTGCGTACCTGCTCTGCGTGCGCTGCCCACTGTAAGTGGGCCCTGCCCATGGCCTCAATAAACTCTGCTTGGTGTGATACTGGCTGTTTCTAAGGTAGTGCCCAGGGGTGGGCCAGGTGCCCAGGTGCTTACTGTGGTTGTTGAAATGGAGGACTCATGGTGGTGGGGTCATGGGACTTGGGAGAAGCCTCAGTGCTTTCTGCAATCATGCTGGGGGTAGGTCACTGCCACACTGCACTGTGGCCTCCATAGAGGTGGTGTCTGGACACTCTACAGAGATTCTCTCCAAACACACTTGATTGGCCCCAGAGGAAGCCGAGGCCAGAGCAAGAGAAAACACTAGCCATAGCACTCTGTGTCCTTCCTGTGCTGGGGCGAGGTATGGCCCAGATCACTGGGGGTAGCACGGACACAATGAGAAATAATCTACTTAGATCTTAAAATTGGTATTTAGAAAGTTCTCTGTAGCTGGGCGCTGGTGGCTCGCGCCTGTAATCCTAGCTATTTAGGAGGCAAAGATCAGGAGGTTGCAGTTTGAAACCAGCCCAGGTAAATAGTTTGTGAGACCCTATCTTGAAAAAAAAAATCATGAAAAAGGGCTGGTGAAGTGACTCAAGTGATAGAGCTGCCTAGCAAGCATGAGGCCCTGAGTTCAAATCCCAGTTGCTGCCAAAAAATAAGTAAATTTTAAAAAGTTAAAAGTTCTCCACAGATGGCCAGAAGAAAGTAGGTGAATCTTTTTCACTGTGCCTTGTAGATGATTGTAGATGCTTACCACATTTTTCCCTGGGTAACCACCAACTTGGGGCAGGTGTCAGCATGGCAGTGGGTGCCCCTGGAGGCTGGGTCTGTGTCATTCCCCCTAGCCTGGGCAGTGATAACAGCAGGATAAGAGGTGAGGGTTGTGAGTGAAAGAGTGAGCAAAGGGAAGTACTGACAGTTGCACATAAAGATTAACAAGTATTGTTTAAGCTGGGCCTGGTGGTGTGCACCTATGCGCCTGGAATCCCAGCATTTGGGAGGCTGCCAGCGGGGATCACGTACTGAGGCCCTGCCTCAAAAAAAAGTAGTATCTAAGAGTCACATCTATGCCCAAATGTTGCTTCAGTGCACCAACAAACAGAAAAATATTATGGTACGTGTGACTGTAACATGTGACAACACAAACTGATCCAAGTGAATGTGCCAAGTCTCCACCAACAGATCAGGGACATAGATAGTTGCTGTGGAATTGCAGCTTCACTTTTACTTATTTTTGGCAGCACTGAGATTTGGACTTAGGGCACTACCACATGAGCTGTGTCCCCAGTCCTTTTTGCTTTGTTATTTTTTAAATAGGGTCAGAGAAGGAGGGAAAGTCAGTATAGGGGAATTTCTTTGAGGCCAGGTGGCCTGCCTGAAACATCCACCTGAAGGTAGGTACCTACTGGTTCTTGGTCCCTGAAGGTTGAGGGCTGACTCCAGGGTTGTTCACCCTCTGCCACATGCCAGCTGGGTCCTGGAGCCACCCACCCACACCCAGGCTTTCGATCCATCAAGCCTAAGTGATGGTTCTGACATCCTTGAAAGAGGCACAGAGCAAAAGCCACGGCCAGGAAGCCTGAAAAACATCCTCCACCCAACAAGCAGGGGATCCCAGAGTTCCCAATGCTAGGGTGAGGGTGATGGGAAGTGAAGGGAGCACATCAGGGAACGTAGCCTTAGAGCTGAGCAAAGCCCACTACAACCCTGAGTTGGCCTCACCTTGTTTGCAGGTGTGGACATAGGTATGGTGGGAACATGTACAGGTGTGAGATTTGTGCAGAATGGTAATCACTGTGCAGCATGGGGCTTCTCCCAGAATTTGAGTCATATTTTATGGGACTGGCATAAAACTCAACATTGAACTCCCCTGGCAGCTGGCCCTGGGGCCTCTCTGCTTTGAATCTTTTCCTCCCAAGAAGAGGAGGGACCCAGCTGTCCTTGAAATGGGGTGCAGGACTGCAGGGGTACAGTTTGTGGGTAACTTAGTGGCACCTGTGACTAACAGCTGGTGCCTTGGGCCCACATGGCTGTGTCCACCTTGAGGAGGGGGATTTTTCATCACATTGAAGGAGCCAAGAAGGCTAGAGGGAACATATGTAAATGCATCCTCCCTTTTTTACTGCTACCCCTGCACCAGACCCAGGGTTGTAGAGGTCACAGGACCTCTAAGTGTCCACGGTGCAACAAGGGTGAGGTTAGGTTGAGCACAACACCTAGGGTTGAAATATATTATTTCATCAGGCACTGGTGACTAATACCTATAATCCTAGCTACTTGAGAGGCTGAAATCAGGAAGACCAAGGTTTGAGGCTAGCTGGGGCAAGGACATAGAGTTTGCAAGACTATGTCCAAAATAACCAGACCAAAATGGACTGGAGATGTCGGTCAAGGGGTAGAGTGCCTGCTTTGCAAGCATGAAGTCCTGAGTTCAAACCCCAGTAGCTCCACAAAAAACATGATTTGCATTACACGAAGAATGCATTACTGCAGGTGGACACCCACCTGGCAGTATTGCCTACCCAAACTGAAGTTAGCAGACTGTCTGGATTGCTCTGGTGAGGACACATTTTAGGGCAAAAGCCCTGGCTTAGAGTCCCAATATACCATCAAAGAGCCAAAGAACTCTTTGATATAGAGATGTAGGGAAAAGAGAATTAATCACCATGGCCATGCTGGAAAAGAACAGATAAAGGAGTTCAGTGACTCCAGTCTTCCAGGGGCTAACAGAAACTTGAGATTTTATAGAAAAGGGAAACAGAGGAGGAGGTTGGGGTATGCATAGCTGACAGCAGTAATCTTGTTCAGGCTGGTGGTCTGACTGATCATTATCTCAGTTCTAGTTCTGCAAGAGGTTCTGGAGAAGTTGTTAATGCTGTCATCACTTCAGGGGAGCAATCTGGTTCTTAAGATTGCTTCTGCTACGTGGTGGTTTCACCATCATAAGTAATAGCCCTCATTTGGGAGGTGATCTATAAGGCTCACTGTTACTTGGGAGTAGTTTTGGACCCTTTTCATAAAGATGTTTTTCAATCAGTCCTGTCATTCCTGGAATCTAAAGAGGAAAAAAGTTAATAGAGGCAAAAACAGCCAGTGAGGGATAAAGTAGAGTTAGGCCAGTGATTGGTGTCCTCCAGCATTACTTCTGTAACTAAGAATATTCAGAAAAAAGATGAATTTAAACATTATTTCATGAAACATTCCCTTTTGCTCCCCCTTCTGGCCACTTGAGGGACAGAAATGGGACAAAAGTTGTGGAGGGGATGGAAGAGGCAGTTTCCCTGTAGGCACCCCTCTTCAGCCAGTCTGGTTAGGTCACTTGGGCTCTGGATATTTCCTCTTCCTGATGCATCTGAAGGGGAACCTTGGAGCCAACATGTTTTTGTTCTGCCAGTTCAAAACACTCTCAACTCCATTCAGAGGATGCTGACTTCCTGAGGAAGCTTCTCTGCAAGAATGGAGAGCCACCAGCCTGGTGAATGGAGATGTTTTTAAAATCAACAGTAACACTGGGCATTGGTGGTTCATGTCTGTAATCCTAGCTACTCAGGAGGCAGACATCAAGAGGACAGCAGTTTGAAACCAGCTGCGGGCAAATAGATCTCAAGAAAATACCCAACACAAAAATAGGGCTGGTGGAGTGGCTCAAGTGGTAGAGCACCTGCCAAACATGAGTCCCTGAGTTCAAACCCTAGTACCACCAAAAAACCTAATCAACAGTAACAAGAAAGGGAAATGTGGGGATGCAGACAGCATTTAGAGCCACAATAACTAAAATGCCACAATAACTTTGTGTCTACTAATGTGCATGTGTGTGAACCCATTTGTGTCCAAACACGTGTTCATGTATGCATGCACACACCTGTATCTGTGCCTATATGTGTGGGCACATACTTGTGTATGTATGCACAAGTCTGTGCTTTGCATGTGTGAATAAGTACCTATATTGTGCACGTCTGTCTGAGTGCATGTGTACTCATGTTTATGTGTGCTCATGTGAGTATACACACATGTACTTTTAAGGAGGGTGCATTGAGTTAAACAGCTAAAATGATAAGCAACAAGCATTTCTGCATGCAAAAAAAAATTATAGAGAAACAGGAATGGGAGGGTGGGAGGACTGGCTTTTCTTTCCAACCTTGGGTGCAAAAGGTGGTTTGAACACCTCCTCTGATATTAGCTGACAGAGAAGCATCCCTGACTGCTCAATTGTCCACCCCCACCATGTACTATTCCTCTGGAGCACTGGCTCAGGTTTTTATTTTTATTGAAGTATAAAATGCGCAATGCCAATAATGTATGCAAATCCTGTGCACATCTTGTTTTATTCGTCTGTATGCCCCAAGTCACCACTCCTAATATAGAGAACATCTGTAGCATCCCCAGGTTTCCTGGTGTCCCTATCCAGGCAACACCTACATGCCCCACCCTTCCAAATGCAGTGACTTCTACTGCACTGAAATCCCATATGTCTGACATCCCATCTCCTTTGCTAGACTATAAGCACTGCAAAAGCAAGGTTGGGTAGGTCTCCTCTGAGGAGACCTTGCCCCAGCACTGTGCAGAATAGCAGATAAACATGGTGGAATAAGCACATAGCACACACTAACTCAGAGAGGGAGCAGAAGAAGCTACCTGCAGACTGTTCCCAGGTGTTGGTATTCACTGGTTTGCTGTCAATGTGACACATGCCTCTTGCAGTTCCCCTCTGCCCTCACCCTGGATTGAGGCACCATCTGCCACCTCTAATCCGATGAGTGCATGTAGGTAGGGCTCAAGACATAACAGTTGTGGTCAGCACAGTTCCACATCAAGATCAGAAGTGATTGGAGAGTTGCATGGAAAATGTGGAGGTGCCCCAGAACACATGATGCCATGAATCACACATGCATAAGTGCCTGTACATAATCCACTCAGGTCTCATTTCAGCAAGGCCACTTTAGCTGCATGTGATTTGCAGCTCACCAGTAGAGTATAAACAGGCAGGATTTACTTTCTTATTCTTGGTGCTCTGCAAGCAGGCAGCTGGAGATGCTGGTTTAGCAGCTGCACAGTGTCCTTGCAGGGCCAGCTGCTCTGCTGAAGTCAGAGCCTCACCTGGAGGACTGCCCTGACTTTTCACTATCAGGACTCATGTCACATGCCACTCCTGGACCAATCACCGGGTTGTGACCAACTCAGACTGGACATTACCTTTCTGAATCAGAGAGAGGCTGCCTCCTCAAGGTCAAGGGGCCTCTCCCTGCAAAGAAGTGGGGACCTGTTAGTAAGGGAGGCAATGGTTTGCCAAGGAAAGGTATTGGCACACCCACATAGCACTGTTCTCAGGTGATCAGAACTGAGGAGCACCTAGAATGTCTGGGCATGTCAGCACAATATGCTGTGCAAACTCAAGCAGGTGGTCAGGAGGTCCCTCTCTGCAGAGGTCCACATCAGAGGCAGAACATAGCTGGTAGAGGAAACAGGCCAGCCCACCAAGACTGAGGGGCAAGGAGAGCACTGGGGCCTGAGGGCAGGGTGGGTCAAAGAAAGGAATTTGATTTTTTGTTCAAAACACAGCAGACCCCAAACTGAATTTTTAAGAGATTACTTGAGGCCTCATAGGGCTGTCTCAGGAGTAGCTAGTGTACCTTCTTATGAGCTGGCAGGGCCTCCAATCCCTTAACCCTACCTGGAATGTACAGCTTATCACCCAACTCTAGACAGATTTCTGATGAAAATCAAGGTGACCACCTCCTGTCCCTCTAAGAATGCTTCTTCCTGGGGAAAACCTGTCTCCTTGGGGCTTTGCATCTTCTAGGACTTCTGGCCACCATACCCTCTCCACCCCACTGGTTCCTGGAACAGAAGCACTTGTTGCTCCTGTGAATGGATGTGACCACACTAGGGCTGATGTATGCTCAGACACATGCAGATCACCAGGGTGGGGGTAGCTGCTGGAGCTAGGACACTTCCTAGGTTCAAATCCTAGCTCAACCTCTTTTTGGTGGAGTGACCTTGGACTTGTATAGGTCCCTGAACATCCCTGAGCCTCAACAGCCTCATTTGTAACACTGGGGAATGGCACTGGCCTCACAGTTACAAGGACTAGATGAATTATCACACCTGCAAGTCTCAGCTGGTGTTATAATATTATTAGGTACAAACTATCTCCACACCCTTGCCCTTTCATGTTGGTGAACCATCACACACCCAGAGGGCAGGGATATGAGTTTTGGGCTGGCCTTGGAGGACCCCCTGTGACTTGGCCAGTGCCCTCAGGCCTGGCCAAGGTCTGGGCAGTAGCAGCAGGTTGGGTGGGGGGTACAGCTGGGCTGGCAGCAGATCTGCAGGGTGGGGTCCTCACCACGGGCTATCTGGCTGGGACCAAAGGTCATGGCTGCATCATACTCAGCCTTGAGCAGCTGGAGGTGCTTCATCACTTGTAGGACTTCTGGGGTGGCTTCATCCACATTCCCCAGAAGGTTGTAGTTCTCACCAGGATCCTTAGACAGGTCATAGAGCAGTGGGGGCTCATGAGCAGTCAGAGGGCTGGTGGCATGGCAGGCAGCATCCGGGGTGGTGTCGCTGTGGGCAGAGCCTGGGGAGAGGTCAGTTCTGTGCACAAGGTAAGAGCAAGAAGAGGGGCCAGGGCTTGGACTACAGTGGGTCTGGGGAGAAGAGGCCAAGGAGAAGGAGTTACCCTGGGTGAAGAAGTGAGCTTTGTACTTCCCACTCCGCACAGCAAAGACCCCATAGACCTCGTCTGGGTAGGCCGGATAGAAGAAGAGAGATCGCCGAGGGCTCTGGGGGGGTGCAAAGTCAGGGTCATAGGATAGGAGAAATCCCTAAGAGCTATCAGCCCTTGTGGTAGGTCCTGGCTGTGCACCTCCTTTTGGCCCACCCAGGAACATGAGAGGTGGCACCACTCAGAAGCCACTCATCAAAGGAGATGTGAGGCATAGACTCTCAGGCACTGTTCCCATTCACCCAAGGGGAGGACAAGTATGAGGTGGAGGAGCTGGGGTCAAGAGGCCATTGGCCCTACCTTGCCTATGCCCAGAAACAGAGGGCTAAGGTCAACGCCATCCAAGGTGATATTGGGCAGTGGGGCTCCAGTCAGGGATGCCAGGGTGGGAAACAGGTCCAGGGAGCTGGCCAGCTCGTGGGTCACACCTGAGGACAGAGGGTCATTCAGTGCACTATCAAGGTTGGGTCAGGAGTCTGCAAGGAAACGGCCAGAGGACTGACCAGGAGCAATGTGGCCTGGCCAGAAGGCCAAGGCAGGCTCTCGAACACCACCCTCGAAGGTTGTTCCCTTTCCACATCTCAGGAGGCCAGAGCAGCCGCCACTGGACATGCGCATCGTCTCTGGTCTGGGACACACAAAGAGGTCATCAGCAATGAGGGGCCCAGGGCTGGTAACCACCAGCCCCACACTTCGAAGTTATAAATCTTCCCCAGGATGACTACTACATGCCTTCCCTCTTCCTGCCCTGCTAGTACCCTTGTGAACCTCTGGTCCCCAGTCTATGACCGTCAGGCCCCTGTAACATAGCTAGCCTCTCCTAAGATCCAGTTATCCCCCAAGTTCTCAGCTAGCAACTAGGGTGGAAGAACTCCAGGGCCCTGGTCTATGTAAGAGCAATGAGTATCTCCTGCCCTGGCTCGTACCCGTTGTCTGCAGTGAAGATGACCAGTGTCTCCTCAAGCAGCCCCAGGTCTTCCACAGTGGTCATCAGGGCCCCCACAGCTGCATCCAGCTCCATCAAGGAGTCTCCAAATGGCCCGCGGCCTGAGCGCCCTGTGAAGCTGCGCCCACTGAACTGAGGGTAGTGGGTATGCTGGGGGCAAAGACTGGAGTCAGCACTGGGTTGGGGTCTCAGACAGTCAGGAGGGTGGTACCAGGGTCACTCACGTGGGAAGCGAAGTACAGGAAGAATGGGCGACCCTGGATCTGGGCGTCAGCCATGAGATCTCGAGAGAAAGCCACATAGCGGGACTCTAGTCCAGGCAGCCAGGGGGGTTGAGCCTCCACAGTTAGGTTGGCCAACAGTGGGATGGGAACTAGGTCCTGGTCACAGCCACCATCGCAAGGGGTAGCCGGCGGGAAGCAAGTCAGGTTCTGGCAGGGGCCCTAGGGAGGGGCAGCTGCAGTGAGGAATCTGGGTTGTAGGGTGGGGATAGGGAAGGGTCAAGGGTTAGGGGGCTTGGATGTGGTGGTGGGGCAGCTGAGGGCCTCGGTGGTTTGTACCTGATCGTGGGAATATGGGATGCCCAGGAATCGATGGAAGCCCTGATGCGGGGGCAGGAAGGCCCCCTCTGGCCCCACCCCAAGGTGCCACTTGCCAGCCATCCCTGTAAGGTAACCGTGGGCAGCAAGGACCTCAGCCAGGGTCACCTCCTCTAGGGGCAGGCCCCCCCGGGAGCTGGGCCTTAGGACTCCAGGGTACATGCCCATCCGAACAGGGAGCCGGCCAGTCAGGAGGGCAGCCCTGTAGGACAAGTCACAGAACACATAAGTCCCACAGAGATGAACAGAGGGAGGAATGGAGAAACAGGAGGAAGAAACACAGACTTCCCCATAGAGAGACAGATCCCTTCCTCTCCCAATGTAACCCACAGTGAATCTGAGAGGAATGGGACAGGAAGGGTTAGGAATAGGGTGAAGGCCTCTCACTCACCGGGAGGGTGTACACAGAGACACAGGAACATAGAAGTCTGTGAACCGCATCCCCCCTGCAGCCAGGTGGTCCAGATTGGGGGTGGTGGAACTAGGGTGCCCATAGGAACTCAGGTCTCCATAGCCGAGGTCATCAGCAAAGATCAGAATAATGTTAGGTGGTCTGGCAGTGGCCAGGCCTGAAGCCAAGGCCAGAGAGAGTGCCCAGAGTGCCCCCATGGCACAAGTACAGATGGGCCCGTCTCCAGAGACCCTTGGAAAGGAAGACAAAGTGACTCCAGCACTCTCCCCCCTAGCCTCCAAGCCCAGACCCTGACCCTCCCCTCCCCTGAGACCCCAGGCCCTGACCCTGACCCTCCCCTCCTCTGAGACCCCAGGCCCTGACCCTGACCCTCCCCTCCCCTGAGACCCCAGGCCCTCACCCTGACCTTCCCCTCCTCTGAGACCCCAGGCCCTGACCCTGACCCTCCCCTCCTCTGAGACCCCAGGCCCTGACTCTGACACTATCCTCCCTTGAGACCTTAGACCCAAATACTCCGATGGGACAGCCCACTTCCGGAAGCCCCAGCGAACCTGACAGAAGCTGGGGGGCCCGAGGCCTGGGGTGCCACTCCCCAGAGACCCTCAAGGACCAGGACACCTTCAGGCTCAGGCCTGGGGATCTGACCCTGTTCGCCTAGAGGCCCTGACCAGGCCTGGGGTCGAGGACAGAAATCACACGAAACCGACCCGCGGCCTCGGGCGCAGTGGGCCAAGGGCTGTTCAGAGCCGAGGTGTCCCCAGCGGGCGCTTCCGCCTCAGGCAGTCCCGTGATGCTGGGTGGCGCGGGACGCGCGGGGGCGGGGCCGCGGTGGGCGGAGCCGGGCCAAGGCTGTCACTGGGCCGGCAGGGGCGGGGCTGCGCGCGCTCGCTCGGCCGGGTCTGCGCCGGTTGGCTCCCGGCTCGTGCGTGGCCGCGGGGTGAGACTGGGTAACTCCAGAGCTGGGCCTCCCAGGGGAGGGGTGACTGGGGCTACCCTGACCTCCAGAGTTGGGAGGAGTGTGGGTGCTTATTGAAAACACCTGAGCCTCCAGGGTGTTGGGGAAAAACCGAGGAGCCGGAGGAGCTGCAGCTTTCGTGAAACAGGAGAGAGCAAATTCTTCCCCTTCACGTGTGCTTGGAGTTTGAAATGGAGTGTGGTGGGGTGTGTCTGGTTTTTGTGGTTACTTGATTTTTGGCTTTTGAGACAGGTCTCCATAGGTAGCCCAGAGTAGACTGGAACTCGCAATCCTGATGCCTCAGCTTTCCATTGCAGGAGTTGCCATGCTGGCTGGTTTTGTAGCAGGGAAAGGAGGGGTTGGGGGGGGGCGGATTTCAGAAAACAGCCTGTGTTCTGACAATGAGACAGGGAGAGGATGGCAAAGCAGAGAGAGAAAACTTAAAGAATTGAAACATGAAGGTCACATAGCACTGGGGAAATGAAATAGCCAATAAAGTCACGTGCAGCCATATGTGGGTTGAGCTTTGCTTTCTGCTTCTGTAACCTGCTTGCAAGGGTATGTAAGGTGAGACCCCTTTGTTCTCGGGGCTCAGCCTTTGGACAGGAGTCCGCTGGGTCTGAGCCAGCACAATGAAATGTTGCTTCCTGCTAATCTGCCTCAGTGTCCTGTATCTCAGTTTGTAATTTCCTGCAACATTTCTTGGGGGCTTGTTTGCCAGGATTGCAGAGGGGGTGAGTTATCACCTCCCTTCCACCAGGCGCCAACGGACAGCTTGATCTGGAGGGGATTCGTCCTCCTGGGGAGTTGGGGTGAGGGCCTCAGATGCACTAGGGAGCCCGATGAGGCGCAGGAACCAACTTCGGAGAACCGCTCCTCAGACTGGTAAGAACCCGAGTTCAAATTCAGACCTGTCACCTCCCAGAGACCAATAGTAACTGCCTTTTGGGGTGAAGCTTTGTCTCATGTTGGGGGAGCGGGCCGAAGTACTGTGCTATACAAAAGTGTGTAAGACACCTCTGAGAGTTAATGGGGGTTTGAGTTTTTCCTGGGAAATAGTCATGACTGAGATTAAGGGATGGATAACAAAGAATTCAGTTCCAAAGGGGGAGACTCCCAAGAGAACAGATGCATCATCCACCATTCCACCAGATAGCCCTCTGGGTATAATTTAAATGGTTTCTTTCTTTCTTTCTTTCTTTTTTTTTTTAAGCGTGCACTCTAATTGTGTGTGTGTAAATTTTTTTAAAGCACTGGGCAAAATTTAATTTGCTCCTGGAATTTCAGCTCATCTTCTGCACACTTAAGTTGACATTTTTTCCTGGCATATTTGATTTATAAAACTTTTATGTGTGTGTTTGTGTGTGTGTGTGTGTATGTGTGTATATGTAAGCATCTTCAAAATGGTTCTTAAACTGCTGTTATAAGGCTAATATATTCAAAGTAACAAAAAACCAGGGTGTTTGTTTTAAAGATCTCTGTTACAAACTACTTAAACTTTTTACATTTAAATATGTAACCATTTTGAGGATGGTTCTTATTATAAAGTAAATTTAAAAAAAACATTACTCTGTTCTGCTACTTTTAAGAAAACAGGTTTTCAAACTTATTTCAATGAAGTCTCAGTAGGATTCAGGCATTCAGGGGTTAACACTCTGGCTTAGACCAGAAGAGAGAGGGAAAAAAAAAGAAAGGCTACAGTCTGCAACAGAAATCTTTTTTTTTTTTTTTTTTTTGGTATCTATACACAATGGAAGTTTATGCAGCCATGAAGAAGAACGAAATGTTATCATTTGCTGGTAAATGGATGGAATTGGAGAACATCTTTCTGAGTGAGGTTAGTTTGGTTTCTTTATCAGGCATTTCTTAGATTTCCTTCAAGCGAGTATGTATTTCTGGAGGACTACTGTGTTTCTGTGAGGTGTCCTTTTTTCATGTTTCTTATGTTCCTGCTTTGATGTCTGCACATCTGGTGTAAGAGTTTCTTCTTCCAACTTTGTGCAGCAACTTATGTGGAAAAAGATTTTTTCATTTAGATGGGATATTTGGAGTCAGTGGTAGGTACTTTAGCTTTGGTTATATGTGAGCCCAAATATGTAGCCTCTGTGTGATATCTTCAGCTATAGTTGATGTTAGCAGCCTCTATGGATACCTCAATAGTCTACACTGCAGTAATTCATCACAGTAGTTATACTACTTTGTAGTTGACATAGACTTGCAAAAAGCTCATGTCCTTTCAGCCCCACAAAGTCAAGCCTAATGTCACTGGGACATATGATGGTAACAGTCATGGTCTTGGTTGTGTGGGATGTGGAGCTATAGTATAGAACCATAGTTCTGCAACTAGTTCTAGGACTCATTTCCTAGATCCCATGGATGATTATGAGTGATATTGGGGTCTGCAAAAATGGTAGCAATAGGTTCATGTTTGTGGGATGCAAAACAGTCTTTCCCTGTCTATGGGGTGACTGTGAATGAACCTAGGGCTTGTCATGTAATGTTAATGTCCCTTGAAACATGGTGAAGTATTCACCCAGGTCCTACGGTGACAGGAAAGACAAGTATGGGTGATTTTGGGGCTTGGCAGCATCAGCTGTATATCAAAACTGTAAGCTGTGGAGGATACTTTCCTTAGATCCCACAAGGCATGTGCTGGTACCATTAGAGGGCTGGTATCCATGTTTCTAGAGATGCAAGATATGGAAAAGACTGAGTCCTGCAGAGTAAGTATGGGTGACACTGACATTTGTGCCTTTGGTATCTGTGGTCCTGAGGCTCCAGAACATTGATGGGAGTGTCCCCACATCATGCAGGGAAGGTGCTGGTGGAGTGGGGACTCATGGTGTTGGTGGGTATGGTCTTAGAGTTGCAGGTATAAATGGGACACCTCCAAGTCCCAAGGGACAGGTGGCAGTGATGCCAGGGTTTTAGCACCAGTAACCATATCCCAAGGCTGCATGCTGGGAAGACCTGTTCCTTTGAGGCAAGTAAAGGTAGGCTCAGGCTTTTAGCTCTGGCAGCTGCCTGGCCTGAAGTTGTAGGATGCTGATGGCTTCTGGTGATCTAAGAGGCCAGCTGCTGGCAGCTAAAACAGGATGGAGTCTCACCATGTCTTGCAACAGAAATCTTAAAACTTGGGTAGTTAAAAAATGACCTTAGCCTGTTAGATTCTGTCATAAATAAAATCTGGGATTTAATTCTCTCTTATAATACATGGGTCTATTAACAAAAGGGCTTTCTGTAAGTTGTTTTTATACAAAAAATAATTTTAAGGTTGCTTTCTGGTTTTTTCCATACAAATATAAAGTTCTAAGTTAAAAGGTTTTATAAGTTAATTTCAACAAGTAACATATATATATCATATAGATGTGATATTAAAGATATGGTTTTTAAAATAAAAGGATTAAAAATACTTTTAAATTTAAAAAAAAGATAAAGACAAGCTCCCCCAGTGAATACAAAATAAGTTGTCATAAAGGTACAGAGTAAGGTGTCATAAAAGGATAGAGCTTATAAATGCTTATGTAAGTGATTAAGTTGACTAAAATCCAGTTACATTAAAGGTTTTATAAGGTCAAAATTTAATGTACTGATGTTAAACTAAAACTTAATTCTCTAAGCTCATAACAAGACTATCTTAAAAATACTATTCTTAATATTTACAAAAACTGTCTTAAAATGTTATTTGTTTTGTCAGGATATCTGTCAAAAATTTTTGGTGCTACAGGTTAATCCACAAATTTGTCAAGACAACAAGAGTTTATTAAAACACAGAGACAATAGGCAGCTGAGCACAGGGAGTACTGCTATACTGATAATGAGGGTTGAGACAAATTTACTTATGTAAAACAAACAAACAAAAAAGCCAAAGTGAACCCTCCAGATAGGATAAAAAATAAAAACTCAAAAAGGAGCACTACACTGAAAGTCAAGACCTCCAGTTTTTATTGGAATCAACAGAGTGGAAATGTTAGTCCTACTCCTTCCACATGTCAGGCAGAGGAAATTTTTGGCCTGAGATGGCCAAGTTGGACCTATTATTTTAGGGGAGCTCCATTGACTATAGGTAGAGGAGATCTTGCTGTGTCATGAACCATCTGTTAATGTTGTTAATCTGTTAATGATAAGGGATGTGATCCCTTATCAACATCTGAGCCATGATTCTTGGTCATTAGGTTTCCTAACTCCATGCTTAGTCCCCATAAATATTTACCTGTGTTCTCTGGTGATTTTTGTCAGGGTTTTAACTACTAAGGTAACTGAGTCATGTTCATTTAAGAGTTGGCTTATGTTGGGGTAATAATGATGACAGCCATGTTAGGACCATATCCCCTCCCCTCTTGCAGATGGCTTACTAGAAACTCCCCACTCAACCCCAAAGACTGACAAAGAGACAATTGTTAACCTTTATCTCCCCGGATGGCTGCCAAGGACAGTTGGGCACACAGAGACCTAACTACAACTTATCTTTCTTGGTTGCCCAGCAACAGTATCCCTTAGTGACCTTCCTGATACTTTTCCACTAGCCCCCCCTATATCTAGCCCAAGCCTGTGTATGACAGTGGGCTCTAGCTGTCTTGCTGGGATCCCCCTACACAGGGATCCTGCCTAAATAATAAACCCTGTATTGGTGTTTGAGCCATCTCTCTGCCTCTTCCATGCCTCTTATTTTCTAACAGTTTATATAAAATTTTCTAGATGACCTCATAGTTAAACAACTGTTGTCTTGGGTAATTCTAATACAGTCGATACCCTATATGTGTCCGTGACTGGGCTATTTGGGTTTACTAAAACTGTTTTCCCCCCTCACAACTGATAAAAATCTAAGGTTTTACCTCAACAACAACTAAACTAATATGTATATATAACCTCTATAGAGCTATGATGCTATTTCTGGTTCCTTATACTAAATATACTTATGTTTTTCAAGTATATCAAGCCTTCTACAATACAAAATTTAGATAAACACGATAACAAAAGTTAATGGTACTGATATACTGTTCTGTTAGTTGCTAAATTGTCCATCAAAATTTTAACCACGACTCTTTTAAGTTTTTGTCACTACAGTTCTGATCCTTCTGGGGCATTTACACTCAAGTCCGTAAATATTGACTCTAATAAGTGCTTATTTGTCAACCAGGTTAACTTTTTAGACATCTGCTTTTGTTGGGTTTTGTTTTATATTGTCCTTGTCTAAAAGCCTATTGCCTAAGAGCCACTCCTTCTAAGACTCTTTTTTGCTTAAATTTGGCCAAGAGGATCTAGTTGGCACTAACTCCCACCTGATCTGCTCATTATTTCCCCCTACATGGAACCAAAACCAAACAAACAAACAAAATCCAGAAAAGAACAAATTCTCATGAGAAAGAAAGAAAATGACCAATCAAGAAAGATCTTCAGTCTGAGGCCATACCACCCTAAACATGCCCAATCTCATCTGGTGTCAAAAGCTAAGTCAGGGTCGGGCCTGATTAGTACTTGGATGGGAGACAGAGCTTCAGAGGAGACTGCTCAGAGATAGTTTGGAGACAAAGGGGGAATGCCATCAAAGTTCAAATGGAGTCATTCATGCCAGATCTCTCAAAAATAACCAAGGCTGAGAGGATTGAGAAAATGGTTCTTATACATGTGTGGCTATCTGGCATTAAAGCCAGATACAAACTCATATTTTTTTACACAGGGTCTTCTACTTAGAGACAAAATGACTATTTTTACTGGCTCTAAACATGTCTTTTGATACTTAAAAGATGGTAGTTTTAACTTTTTTTAAAATAATGCATTTTCTTGGACATATATACTGATAGTATATTGTTGCCATGGTAATTCTACTCAGTTGAAAAAAAAAAAAGCAAAAGACATTGTCTGGGTAAAAGAATCAAATGTCCAACCATTAAAATCCCATTAGAGGGGCCCTTTTGTTGTTTGTTGTCTTGTCTGTCCCCACTACAGTTAAAGTAGCAGAGATTGCTCTTTGGATCTACCACAGTTGAGTCAAGCCAGCTTCTCTCCAGTGGGAATGCATCCCTGATCCAGCTTCACTGTGTAGGATCACCCTCCAGAACCTGAGCTCCCTTCCTCCTCGGCAGGACTCCGCTTCCCAGGAAACAACAGGGGACCAAGAACGGCAGAACAACTGCCCTGCTCTGGTCACCCTGGGAAGCTGACTAGTCTACGCATGGCAGAAGCTTGAGGAGTCAACTCTCCAACGGGACAAGTGAACTGTTTTCCACACCAGTTATTTCACTGTAAGTGTATTGTCACTCCTTGTCGGTATCTGTTGCTGTAGTTCTCACCCTAGTCTTCGCCATAGGTTTGGCAAAAACCACTCTTGCTGATTGGATTCACGATGAAAGGCTTTTATTAGCTCTCTTCTATCTCTTTTGGGCAGGATGCATCATTACTGTTTATTGTTACTGATATGGTCTCCCTTCATTGTCCCAGAGCCCTCCTGTGACCCAATGTATGCATACTACTTGCACAGGAAATGTTGTCACTAGGACTTCGCTTTTCCATATTTACTATTCTTGTGCAGACTCTGTCTTTGGGTCATGCACTCACAACCTTACCACTTATCTAGTGTGCTCCCATGGTAATCAGCATATCTGCTTCAACCCCACTTTAGAGATCCAGGGCATCCTCGTTAGCAGCACCCAGGTGTTTAACCCTGATAAACCAGTGTCATTGCTCTTTGATGCATGTGCGGCCATAGACCAGGATGGATGTAAAGGTAAAGGCTGTGACTGTGGGGGCCTAACTTGGGAGAGAGCCTATACATCCAATGGAAAGTATATGTGCAGGAGAGACAACTCTTGGCCATGTGATGATGTAGGTTCTTATTATTGCCATTATTAGAGTTGTGTTTCATGGGCTACATGGAAAGGATAAAACATGCAGCCCTCCTTCACAAGAGGACAGCTGCCCCAAACTGCACTCCTGGGACCTGTAATCTTGAAAATTTCACTGTACTTAAGCCATTTGATTGGACAGAGGGACATGTAACTGACATAAGGGCCTTGACCCTGGACTCTGATACACCTCAAATTAGTAATTACCCATGAGAGTTCCTCATACCAAGCTTTTCACTCCTTTTATGAGGAAATGAGGAATGAATTTTACATCTCTGCCAAAGCTAAAAACTTGTTCCTCTCACTGGTTGAGTCTATAGCCCAGACACTGAATGTCACTTCATGCTATGTTTGTGGGGAGACCAACATAGGAGACTATTGGCCTTGGGAAGCAAGGGAGGTGAACCCACAAGAGTCTTGTACTGAGAGTGCTTTTCCAAAACACAGGAAAGGCATCTGGCTCCTAAAAACTTCCATCATTGAAAATTATTGTATCTCCCGCCCAGAAGGCCAATTCTCCACCTCAGTGGGGGATTTAACTTTAGGAGAGAAGTTTTACAGTGACACTGCCCAACACACCCATTGATGGGGAAATCTTAACCATACAAAACCCCAGCCCCACCCACTGGCCAGCTTCTCTAATTTCAGGAGAGCTTGGGACAATCTTACTGCAAACAGATCGCAAGCACCCAGGGGGCTATATTTGATCTGTGGGAAGCAAGCTTATACAGTGCTACCTAGTAGTTGATTTGGGTCTTACATACTAGGCTCAATCAGACCATCCTTTTTCCTGCTTCCCCTCAGACAAGGTAAAAAGAACTGGGAGTCCATATACATACATATATATATATATATATATATATATATAAAATAGACAAAACGGGGTGCCCTACAAATTGGCAATTGAAAAGATGACAAATGGCCTGCCACTTGGGCAGAAAATGGGCCTTGGGGGCTATTGCACCCTTACATGTATGCTCAATTGCATAATCAGGTTACAGGCTATTGTTAAAATTATAACTAATAAAACAGCCAGAGCTCTCAATTTGCTGACAAAGCACTGAGATGTGCAATGCCATCTATCAGAACCATTTGGCTTTAGACTATTTGCTGGCTTCTGAAAAAGGAGCTTATAAAAAGTTTAACCTAAACAACTGCTGCTTACAGATCGATTAAAAAAAAAAATCACAGACAAAATGAGAAATCTTGCCCATGTCCTGTCCAGACTTAGAGAGCATGGGATGCCAATGACCTGTTTGGGGGATGGTTTTCTGCCTTAGGTGGATTCAAAACTCTGATAAGGGTAATGGGCCTAATCCTAGAAGCATGCTTAATATTGCTCTGTCTGCCTTCCCTGGTGCTACGGTCTATCAGGACTAATATGGAGGCCATAATAGAAAGGAAAATGGCTGTGCATGTAATGATGCTATGGAAATACAATCCCCTAGATCAAGATGATGCTCTTTGACCCTGGGTGGGTCCAAGCATCAAAGAGGGGAATAATGTAGCAGGAAAGGGGGAGCAGAAAAAAAAACAATAGACTGTTCTGACGAGACCGGGAGGGGATGGCAGAGCAGAGAGATAAAACTTAAAAGAATTGAAGCATGAAGGTCACATAGCACTGGGGAAATGAAACAGCCAATAAAGTCACATGCAGCCACAAGTGGGTTGAGCTTTGCTTTCTGCTTCTGTAACCTGTTTGCAAGGGTATGTAAGGTGAGACCTCTTTGTTCTTGGGGCTCAGCCTTTGGACAGGAGTCCGCTGGGTCTGTGCCAGCACAATAAAATGTTGCTTCCTGCTAATCTGCCTCAGTGTCCCGTATCTCAGCTCGTAATTTCCCACAACAGTCTGCCTGAAGTGTCTGAGGTGGGATGTGTGTGGGTGTGAGGTGTCTGAGGTGGTGTGTGAGTGCTGTCTGACATGGGGTGTGTGTGTGTGAGGTGTCTGAGGTGGGGTGTGTGTGAGTGAGGTGTCTGAGGCAGGGTGTGTGTGTGTGAGGTGAGGTGTGTGTGAGTGGTGTCTGATGTGGGTTTGTGTGTGAGGTGTCAGGCAGGGTATGTTTGTGTGAGGTGTCTGAGGTAGGGTGTGTCTCAGTGTGGTGTCTGAGGTGGTGTGTGTGTGTGTGTGGTATCTTAGGTGGTGGAGGTTTGTTTGTGATCCGTGAAGTCCCGCATATGTTGATGGTGTTTGAGGTAGGAGAATTGTTGGTGAGGGGTGGGGTCCAGTTGTAGTCTAACTTTGTATATTAGTGGTGAGGAGCCCTTCTTAGGACATGATGGTTTCCTAACTTCCTCTCTGGACAGCCTTAGACTTAATGGTTTTGGTCCCCAGTTTGTTTAGGTGTCAAGTAGAAATGATAAACAGGCTTTTCAGTTTAAGTGCCTCAGAAGGTGGAAAGGTATGCACTTCACTCACTGTACCTCAGTACCTCCAGGTTAGTGCGGTAACTGGACCTTCACCTTCCCATAGCACCCACTATCAGCCCCTACACACTTGGTAGTTCCCCTGGGGCAAATCTCCCTCAGGATATGACCCCCAGGACAGTTCCCTGGCTAGATTCTTGACCTTGGGTTGCCCCACAAGCTAGGGTTCCTCTCTGAGACCTTTGGCCCTAGGAAGAGCAGGATCTAAGCACCCAAGGGGGAAAGACTCCCTGATTGTGGCAGGAAGGCAGGGAGGGGAAGAGAGCTTAAGAGTGCTACAGTAAAACAAAGGAAAAACAGAGTTGGGGAATGTTCCCTGGAGACCAGAGAAGAGTCACCTCGCCCCAGAGGTTAGAGTGGTTAATGAAATGACATGTGATTATGTATGGGACAAGCTGTTACTCCCCCCTCCCCATCCTCCTGCTACCAGAAAGAGCAGGTCTTTCTGTAACCTGCTCTAAATGGTATATAAGAAAAGCCCCCCTTTGTTCTCAGGGTTCAGCCTTTGGATTCAAGTCTGCTGAGTCGCTGCCAGCTTGCTTAATAAACTTGCTTCCCAAAAGTTTTGGTGCCCTCTCAGTCTCTGAGCCCTCCTGCAACATTTCTAGGGGCTCATCTGGGAGCTCTGGCTACCATAACCCTACATGCTTTTTCTAGGTGGGACTTCAGCCATGTGGGCTGATTGAGGACTGCATCCTGCAAGCAGTCAATATAAGGAGCCATGTGGGTGTTTCAGGCTCCCCTACAACCACTATTGACTGCTTTATCTAATGACCCCTCTGAGGGCCATCCTACACCAAAAGCAGGCCAGTCTTTCTCAGAAGGTTCTAAGCTTGCCAGGAGTCAGTTTGACTCTGTAATCTCTATTAAATCCCCTCTTAAAGTTGTTAAGCATGCATTCTAGAGGGATATTCTTACTCTGACCTCCTCCCATTCCTCCCATTTGCCAGACGCCTAGACAGAGATAAAGACGGTAGGGATAAGGGCTGTGGAGAGGAGGTATGGGGTTCTCCTTTCTGGCACCTAGGGGAAAACAAATAATACCACTCACTTCCCCATTTACACATCTTTTGCCCATAGTTAGTCCATATAAGCCCCAGACTGGAGGCCCTGTTAGGGCTCACCCTAGACCATATGAGTTCACCACAGACGCATGGATTAGGACACTGCACTCGCTTTGTAACCAGGCTATGTCTCAAACTCACAGTTTCACACACTCTCACACAGCACAGTACTTCCACTCTGCTCCCTGAACCTGAAAGACACGGTCTCACCCCCAAAAAGGTGGTTACTAGGATGCCTTTTGAGAGTTTATCAGACTCCCCTTCTGCCTCCTGAGGCAGGCCTGAATTTGAACCCAGATTCTTACTAGTCAGATGAGCGGGGCTCCCAGGTTGGTTCCTGAGCCTTTCCAGGTTCCGTTGTGCAACCAGAAATTGTGCCTCCTCAGCTCACTGGGAGAGAGGCTCCCTCCCCTGGATCAACACAGGTCTGGTGGTGCCTCGCAGGGGTGACCCTCCCAGTGGGCCGGGGACATTGAGCCAGTGACAAGGAGGTGAAAACACCACCCTTCAAATCCCAGGTGGGCCCCCAGAAATGTTGCAGGAGGGCTCAGACAGAGACTGAGAGGGCACCAAAACTTTTGGGAAGCAAGTTTATTAAGCAAGCTGGCAGTGACTCAGTGGACTCAAGTCCAAAGGCTGAGCCCCAAGAACAAAGGGGGCTTTCCTTATATACCATTTAGAGCAGGTTACAGAGATGGGGGAGTAAATCTTGTTCCATACATAACCACATGTTATTTCATTGGGTGTTTTACCCTCTGGGGCAAGGTGACTCTTCTCTGGTCTCCAGGTAACATTCTCCAACTCCAGTTTTTCTTTGTTCCACTGTAGCACTCATTAATCTCTCTTCCCCTTCCCTGCCTTCCTGCCACATGATCACTAACTGCAGCTAGGGAGGAAGTAGTCAGGATCCTGGCCTCCAGACCAGGGTCCAGGGTAGAGGGACCAGGACTCTACTTTCACCGAAGCCCAGTTCTGCCCAGCATTTTCATGATGAACATGAAAACTCCAAGATGAGGGACCCAAGGCTGACTCTGTGTGTGTGTGTGTGTGTGTGTGTGTGTGTGTGTGTGTGTGTGTGTGTGTGTTTCCAGCAAGTGATCCCCTTAGTATCACATTCAAGCCTGTGCAGGGATGTGTATTAGAGTTCTCCTGGCCCTCCTATCTGGAGTGAGGACAGAAAGTTCCTCTGTGGCCCAGAAATCTTAGAACCTGTAATTGGAGCTCTCACAGCTGGTTGGCACTGTGAATTGGAATTTAAAAGGAGTCAACCAAAGCACTTTCTTCTCTTTCAAGAGCAAGCTGGGAACTACCCTAGGACCTGCCCATTATTCTCTGGGGAGCCAAGTGGAGTTGTGATGTTATGCAAATGGTGGGCACATCCCCTCCTTCAGGAAGTCCCTCAGGTGTGGGCACATTGAAGGCTGCCTCGACACAACCCTGACCTCAGGCCTGGGGAAGGGGGTGCATCTGCTGCGGCAGCTCTGTTTGTTCAAAGCTGCACCCTACAGGCCAACCTGTCTTTTGGAAATGTGAGTTCTTTTTCTGCATCAACACAGCCCCAATTGGAAGCAGCCTGCTGGGGTTTGGGAAGTGGTTCTGGCCACCTGGGGCATAGCTAATTTGGGACAACCACCTACAGTTGAGAGAGGTGCCTTGCAATAAGTGGCAGGTCTCTTCTTTCTGCATCATGAAAAAGGATGGGACAGGCCTCTGCATTGGGGATGTAGGCTGGCTGAGCAGCATCAGTGGGAACACTGGCATTGGAGAAGGAATTCTGCCCCTGTTCTTATATCAGCTGACCTAGGGACCCAGGACATGAAGCATCCCCAGCAGGCCTCCACCTCCCCTATCCCTATGGCCTGCTTCATAATGTCACTGTCACTGTGTAGATGCTGAGATAGGTGGTGCTGGAAAGGTCAATGAGAACCACCAGACAGGATGGTTCTCCCAGAACAGGGAGCATTGTAGCTGAGAACAGAGGCCTGATGGAGATTATCTGGGCAACAATGTGGAGATGTGGGCTGGTGGAGTGGCTAAGTGGTAGCGCACCTGCCTAGCAAGGTGAAGTGAGAAGACTGCTGAAGACAACTTTTCAGTTGAGTTTTGAGCAGGAGGTGTGTTTTGTTATTATCTTGAACGCAAGGGGAAGCCCTGGGAGCCCCTTCAGATTCAGGGAAGGAAGAAGAATCACTGTCAGAATAGACACGGAAATAACTTCTGATAACGGATCACTTGACCTGTTAAAGACAGCCAGCTGGGCAAATAACTCGGTCCCAAGGGCAAGTCCTACCAACATAGTTCACAAAATTCTGTAAGCATTTTATCAGGGATACTGGTTCTGTCTCAACCAGGTTCTTTTCCAATGCTTTCAAGAAGCTAAATGAAACTCATGAGGAGGAGCTTTTTGATCAGATCCAGGCTTCAAAGTGACTGCAGACAGCAGACACTAGACCTGGCATCAACAGCAGCCAGGAATTGCTATGCAGAGCCCAGGGCAGCTATGGACAGGCTGGGCTGAGGGGCAGCTGCCATTTTAGATCACACAGGTCCAAGGGCCTGAAGAATGAAAGGGCTGAGAAGTGAACCATGGCTAGGTCACACCTCAGTCTTCTAGGACAGGGCAAGAGCCATTTAAAATAAGTTCAAGAAGAGAAGAGTAGAACATAAAAATAATTGCATCAATTTGCAAATCTTGTTCACAGTCCTAAGGAATGGATACTTGAGTAATATAGTCCTAAATCAAGTGGATTGATGCAATTACCACAGAGTTTTGGATTTGAAGGGCAGGTAGAATGCCTGAGAGAAGCTGTTTGGTAATTAAAAGCAGGGTTCACAGCTGTGAGAATGAAGGTGAAATATTAGAAACTCCTTGATTTAATGGAGAAAAAGTCATCCAAAGACTGGAAGAGCAGACATGTACTGTGGTTCATCTGCTTCACAATGTCCTCTCATTATCCCTTGAGAAGGCCTGGAGGACAACCCTCACCAAGACATTAAGGGGTGTACTGTGGAAAGGAAGGGAGATCACAGTAATACTCTTGAGAAGCTCTGGGGTGGTTGACTGCTGTAGGCCAGGCAAAAAGGGGCAATACAAGGAATAATGGGGGGGATACTTTCTGCTCCATATAGTCATTGGGACCCAGACTAAATGAACCACTACCATTTTGACATGTGGATTTAAAGGGCATGCTGGTCTACAACCAGCTTCAAGAGGGTGAACAGAGAGTATGTAAGACTGAGTAGGGCGTATCAGTGAGTCAGACTCAGTGATCATGTCTACCCAAATCAATTCCATGTCTGTGCCTCCAAGCAAAAGAGGCTGGGCGATACAGATCTTGGCTGAGTGATATTGTCTGTCTGGAGCCAGTAGTTGGAGTATCACTTTCTGACTCCTCAGTTTGCTGACTGGAAGAGAGTAGCTCCCCAGAAGACTAGTTCAATAGTATTTTTTTGGGGAGAATGTATTTCTAGAAGGTCAGACTATAGACACTTGTCTTTCAGTCCTTCCAACAATGCCACAGGCATTAATTTCCTATATTGAATCCCTTCCTTTTCAAACTGGCCATACATGGGCCTGCAATCTATATCTGAACCCTGACTTTTGTAGTTGGTAAGACTTTGAGGTACCAAAAGGTTGAGCTACAGGATATCACTTGGAGGGACATGGTGTCAGAACTTGAGGTGAGTGAGGGCTGGGCGATAAGTCAGTGGTAGAGTACTTGCCTAGCATGTGTGAGGCCCTGTGTTTGGTCTCCAGCACTGCAAAACAACAATAATACAAACAACAACAACTTGAGGTGATTGGGCGACCTGTGATCCAGATGCTCAAATACTCAGTGAATGATAGGACATGCTGACAAAGTCAGACACATGTGGTCACTGTTATATCACTGATTTATCCTTTGGAGTATGTATAATAAATGCTTTAAAATGCAGAATGTGGGCTGGGGCTGTAGCTCATGGAAGACCACTTTCCCAACACAAAGTATGTTGGAAGCACTGAATAAATAAATAAATAAAATGAAGAATGTTCTTCTATTTATGAATTCATTTGTTACCTGTCCAACAAACAATCATTAATCACTTACATGTGATGAATGCCATGACTGAATAAGAAAAACAGATTTCTAGCAATATCTAAAACTCTTCTGGGCTGAGTGTGGTGTCTCACATCTGTAATCCCAGGTACCTGGGGACAGAGATCAGGAGGATTGCAGTTTGAGGCCAGTCAGATTAAAAAAAAAAAAAAGTCAGCAAGATCCCATCTCAACAAATAAGCCAGGTGTGGTGCACCTCGTGCCTGTGATCCCAGCTACTGGGGGTCCAGGCCAGTCGGGCAAAAACTTGAGATCCTATCAGAAAAATAACTAAAACAAAAATGGCTATAGGTGTGGTTCAAGTAGTAGAGCATCTGCCTAGCAAATACAAATTCAACCCCTAGTACTGCAAAAAACAACAAAAATCTTGCAGTGCAAAACACCTGGAAATATAATTTAAAATATAATAGACATTCTTTTATATTCATAGCTGAGCTTAAAAGAAAACAAGGGATATATCCCCAGAAGCACAAAATGAAGAGGATATTGAAGTCAAAAGGGTAAACTAGTATGAAATCTGGAACATTCTCAATAACAGGAACCTAAAAACTTTTTTTTTTTTTTGTGGAAAAAAAATTTTTTTTGGGAAAAAAAATTTGATGAAATCAAATCTCTCTTGAGAATGTTTGAGTATAGCTACATCTTCAGATGGGTAGATTGGAAGCCCAAGGGGGGGTTGGCAGGAGCAAATGCCAATCACAGGTGGAGGAGTATACACTCAGGTTGACTCCTCAAGTTTCCCATAGATGAAGATTGCCAGACATGAGATTATAATCTAAAATCCCAAAACATGTAAGTAAGCTTAAAATGTTCTATTAGATAAAAGATGCAATTAAAGACAAGACCAGGGAATGAGAAACTATCAGAAAAAGGTAAGAAAAAAAGAGAAAAGACTGATATACTTGAAAATGAACAAAATATAAGTTCAGAAGTGAAAAAATATAATTGAAATTTTTTTCTTTTTCTCTGGAAAATATTTTCTCATCAGTCTTTTTTTTTTTTTTTTTTGGTCTCACTATGTACCCCAGGCTGACCTTGAACTTGTTATCTTCCTGCCTCACCCTTCCAAGTGCTAGGATTATAGACATGTACCACCATGCCTGGCCATCAGTCTTATTCTTAAATGGATGAGGACAATAATTCTGAGTTAATGATTACTTATTTATTTTTGGTGGGATTGGGGTTTGAACTCAGGGCTTCATGTTGCAAAGCAGGCACTGTACTGCTTCAGCCATACGTCTAGTCCTTTTTGCTTTGGTTATTTTGGAAATAGGGTCTTATGAACTATTTCTCTGAGCTGGCCTTGAATGGAGAGCCTCCTGATCTCAGCCTCCCAAGCAGCTAGGATTACAGGTGTGAGTAGTGCCAAGCTGTTAATGGTTATTTTAAACCTCTTTCTTGACCACCATTGTTACTCTCATATTCCTTTGGGAGATGTTTGTCTTTCTGGCTTTTTAAAGTTAACAAATGAGAAATTTATATACATATATATTTATCTTGTACAACTTGTTGTTTGGAAATATGTATGTACACCTGGAACAACTAAATGGATCTAATCAGCATATGTGTATTATGTCACATGCTTATTTTTTGTGGTGAGAATACTAATCTACTCTTAGCAGTTTTCAGATATATAATACATTGTCATTACCTGTAGTCACCATATTGTACAATAAATTTCTTAAACTTATTCCTCCTATCTAACTGAAATTTTATAACCTTTGGCCAACATCTTCCCAATTCCCTCCCTACCCCTAGACCTTGGAAATCACCATTCTAAACTCTTTGCTTACACGAGTTCAATATTTTTAGATTCCACATGTAAGTGAGATCACATGGTATTTGTCTTTCTGTGCTTGGCTTATTTCACTAAATGTCCCAGGATCATCCATGTTCAAGCAAATGACAAGATTTTCTTCTTTCTAAAGACAGAATAGTGTTTAATTGGATATACATGCCACATTTTCTTTACCCATTCATACTTGATGGACACTTAGGTTGATTACATACCTTGGCTATTGTGACTAATGAATAACTGAAATTTCAATGGGCATGTTAAAATAGCAGATTAGACACAGCAGAGCCTGACATGGTGACACGTGCCTATAATCCTGGCTACCCCAGAGGCTGAGGCAAGAGGGTTGTTTGAGCCTAGTAGTCTAAAGATATCCCAGGAAACAGTGAGACACCGTCAGGGGCAGGGGGATGTTGCAGAGACTCAGAATCACTAGACTAGGGCTGGCGGAGTGTTTCAAGTGAGAGAGTGCCGCCCACCTACCAAGTTCAAACTTGCTATTACAAACCTGTTCAAGTCTCAGTATTGGCAAAATAAATACATAAATAAAAGTAAAACACAACAACAACAACAAAACAAATTACTAAACTAGAAAATGGTTCTGAAGAAATTATACAGAATATAAGATAAACAGATTAGGAGGCCAAACATTTTACAGAAGTTAGAATGAGAAAGTCTAATGTATTTAAAAAACTTTAGGTGGGGGCATGGCTCAAATGGTAGAGTGCTACCTAGAAAGTTCATACCCCTGAGTTTGAACCCCAGTACCACCAACAAACCAAAAAGTAAACAAATAAAACCCTTTAAATCTTTTAAAAATTTCATTAAGTATATTCACAGTGATATGGGACTATCATCACTGTCCATTTCCAAAACCTTGTCATCATTGCAGACAGAAACTTTGTACCCATTGAGCACAACTACCTTTCTGTCCCAGCCCCATCTCCCACTAACTTTCATTCTTCTTCATCTCTATGAATTTGTCTATTCTAGATATCTCACATAAATGCAGCCTATATTTGTCCTTTTATATCTGACTTATTTCACTTCACATAAGATGTTCAAGATTAATGTGTGTGTGTGTGTGTGTGTGTGTGTGTGTGTGTGTGTGTGTGTGTTGCTGGGATGGAACCCAGGGCCTGGCACATGCTAGGCAAGTGCTCTACCACTGAGCTACATGCCCAGCCTAACAATTTTTTCTTTTTTTTCTTTCTTTCCTCCCTCCCACCCTCCCCCCATTCCTTTCTTCCTCCCTCTCTCCCTTCCTTTCTTCCCTCCTTCTTTCTTTCTTCCTTTCTTTCTTTCCTCTTTTTTTTGAATACAGGGTCTTCCTACATTGCCCAGGTTGGACTTAATCTCCTGGGCTCAAGCAACTTACCCTCTCAAGCAACTAGGGCTACAGGCTCTAAGTCTAGCATTTTTAATAGAAGATACAATATTCAAAAAGATAATTGCAGAAAATTTCCAGATTTCATGAAAGACATAAATCTTCAGATTCTGGAATCAACAAATTGCAAATAAAATCAATAAAACTAGCTAGGTACTGTGGCTCACTCCTATAAACCTAGCTACTCAGGGAGGCTGAAATGGGGAGGATTGAGTTTTGAGGCCAGCTCAGATAAAAAGTTCAAGAGATCCCATCTCAACCAATAGCTGGTTGCAATGTTTTGTACCTGTCATCCTGGCTATTCGAGAGGCTGAGACCGGGAGGATCTCAGTTCTAGGCCAGTTCAGGTGAAAAAATTAGCAAGATCACATCTCAACAGACAAAGCTGGGTGTGGTGGCATGCACCCTGTCATCTTAGCTACAGCAGGAAGAAGGACTAAGATCCAGGCAGCCTGGATAAAAACTGAGACCCTATCTCAAAAGTAACCAGAGAAAAAAGGGTTGGAGATGTGGCTCAAATAGTAGAGTGCCTGCCTAGCAAATATGAGGTCCTGGGTTCAAATCCCAGAGCAGAAAAAAAATCAATAAAACCAAAATGACACCTATAAGCATCATCTTGAAACCAAATAAACATTAAAGATAACATGGTCTTAAAAGTAGCCAGGGCATGGTGGTGCAGTCCTGTAGTTGTTGCTATTTAGGAGGCTGAGGAAGGAGGATTGTTTGATGCCAGTCTGGTAAAACCCATCAAAAAAGAACAAAGTAGCCAAAATCTACCTTTAAAAAAGCTATTAGAACTCAGCAAATTTTAAAAAGTCAGAGACTACGTTTATATATAAAAATTGGTCGTATCTTTCTATGCTACAATTAGAAAAATGAAATAAACATTAAATAAAATTTAAAATTCACTTGCAGTACATAAAATGGACCAAATCAAAGGAATAAATTTAGCAAACATGTGTAAGAGCTCTGCCTTGCTGAAATAGATTGAAGAAGACCAAATAAACCATAAAGCATACCATGTTCATATTGGAGATTAAAATATTGTTAAAATGTACATTCTTGTAAATACTTTTATGGACTTAATGCAGTACCAATCAAATTCTTAGAAAGATTTTTTGGTGGGTAGAAACTGACAAACTTATTCTAAAATGTATATAGAAATGAAAATGACTTAGAATAACCAACAAAATTTAAAAAGAACAAAGTTGTTGGACTTACACTATTTGATTTCAAAACTTACTACAAAGTTTCAGAAATTAAATGGTGGTATTGAAGAAGGTATATAAATATAGGTCAATGGAAAAGAAATAGAGAATCCAGAAATAGATCACACATATGTGGTCGACTGATTTTCCACAAAGGTGCAAAGGCTATTGAATGTGAAAGGAAAGTCTTTCCAAAAATGGTGCTGAGAGGCACCTAGAAAATACCTGGAGGCAAAAGTGGAACAGTGTTACCAGGGGCTGAGGACAGAGAACAGGGAGTGATTATTTAATGGGTAAAGTTTTTGTATGACATGATGAAAAAGTTCTGGACGTGGACAGTGCTGAGGGTTGAACACATATGTGTGAACTTAATATCACAAAGTAGACACTTTAAAATGTTATGCATATTTCACCATAATACATTTTTTGAGACAATCTCCATATGTAACCCAGGCTGGCCTCAAACTCACAATCCTGCCTCAGTCTCCCAAGTACTGGGATTACAGATGTGTGCAGCCACTGGCGCTCAGCTTTTTAAAGATTTTAAATGATTCTGGCCGGGTGCCGGTGGCTCATACCTGTAATCCTAGCTATTCAGGAGGCAGAGGATTGAGGTTCAAAGACAGCCCAAGCAAATAGTTTGAGAGATACTATCTCAAAGAAAACCCATTAAAAAACAAAAACAAAACAAAAAAAAGGCTGGTGGAGTGGCTCAAGGTGTAGGCCCTGAGTTCAAGCCCAGTACCACCAAAAAAAAAAAAAAAAGATTTTGTAACAATTGGATATCCCAGAGGGAAACCATGAACATCAACATTTTTGACACCCAAACCAGAAATTAAGTTAATCATGGCCCTAAATGAACAGGTAAAACTGCTAGGGGAATATTTCAGTGGTAAACATTTGCCAAGCACAATCAAAGCCCTGAGTTCAATGACAGTATCATGGGTTTAGGGGAACAAAAGCTAAAACTACGAAACATAGGGAAAAGTTTTGTGATCACATGGTAGGTAGGTGTCTTAGATAGGACCCAAAGAATATTAACAATGAAAGTCTCGAGAACTGTTTGCCCAGGATGGCTTTGAACCGTGATCCTCCTGATCTTTGCTTCTGAAATAGCTAGGATTACAGGTGTAAGCCACGGCCCCAACTACCTTTTTGGGTTTTTTTCTTGATAAGAGTCTGCCCTGGAACTCTCAGTCCTTCAGCTTCCCAATTGCTGGGCCCATTTTTTTTGGTAGCGGGGCTTGAACTCCTGGCCACTCTACCAGCCCTTTTTCATGATGGGCTTTTTCAAGATAGGGTCTCTTGAACTATTTGCTTGGGCTGGCTTGCAACCATGATCCTCCTGACCTCTGCCTTCTGAGTAGTTAGGCGCAATTACAGGCATGAACTACCAGAGCCCCGCCTGCCTGAGTCCATTTTTTAAGAAAGGAACAATAGACTAGAACAGAAACTTCACAAAACAAGATTCTTGATGGTCAATAAACACATGAAAAGAAGATCAATTTTGTTATTCATCAAAGAAATGTAAATTTAAAGCTATGGGAATAGCACCACACAGCCACTAAAATGACAGAAGTTAAAAGTCTGACAATGGTAGGAAATGTGCTACCATTCTAGAAAACTGCTTTCAGTTTCTTGAATTGAAATGCATCCACCCCAATGCTTAGCCTTTCTAAATATTTATCAAGAGAAATGAGATTATAAATTCACACAAAACATGCACAGCAATTTGATTCATAGTTGTTTCTAACTGGGAATAATCCAAACATGCATATCGACAGATGAATTGATAAGCAAAATGCACTATTTTTCTTCTTTCTTTTTCTTTCTTTCTTTCATTTCTTTCTTCTTTCTCTCTCTCCCTCCCTCCTCCTTCCTTCCTCTCCTCCTTCCTCTTCTTCTTCCCTCCCTCCCTCCTTTCTCTCTTTCTCTCTTCTTTCTTTCATCTGACATAAGATCTCACAAAGTTGCCCAAGGCTGGCCACAAACTCTTATTATCTTTTTGTTGTTGCTTATTTTGTTTTCTTTTGCTCCTTCAGCAATAAGACTGCCATTCAAGTTATAGGGCTGACTCTAGCTTTTGTTGGCATCTCTACCTCTGATCCCATCTGCATCTGTCTTCCAGAAATCCCTCTAAGTTCCATTTACAGTCCATATCTCTATCTTCTCACACAGGGATTGATTTATTATTTAAAAAATGTTTGCGGTTCTTTTTTATCCCTACTCTACTGTAAACTTAGAAATGGTTAAAGTGGAAGACTGGAGGTGTGGTTCAATATAGAATACCTACTTTGTGAGCACAAATCCCTGAGTTCAAACTCCAACCCCACAAAAAAATGGTTAAAGTGGTAAATGTTATGGGGGGGGTGTATGTGTGCATGTGTATATGTTTGGTAGTGTTGGGGGCTGAATTCAGGCCTTAGCCACTTTGTACATGTTAGATAGGCACTCTACCACTGGTCCACATTGTCAGGTCCCCCTCCTTTTTTTGGTGGCCATGGCAGTACTGGGGTTTGAACTCAGGGACTCCCACTCAATCACTTTTTGTGTATTTTTTGAGATAGGGTCTCGCTTTATGCTTGGGCAGGCCTGGATGGCGATCCTGCTATTTATGATTTCCTGCATAGCTGGGATGACAGGCATGAACCACTGTCCCCAGCTTTCTCTATTGAGACAGGGCCTTGAGAACTATTTGCCCAACCTCGGCAAATAGTCATCATTCTTCCAATCTCTGCCTCCAAAGTATTTAGGACCACAGGCATGGGCCGTGGGTGCCAGCAGTTCTGTTTCTTATTACAGTCATAAAAATGCATACATAGATCATAAATTGTCAGAGGCCTTGGGAAGGAGATATGGTAAATGTGGGCAAAACACAAGATTTTTTCACTTTTTTTTTTCTTCTTTTGGTGCTGGGGATGGACCCAGTGTCTCACAGAGGCTAGGCAAGTGCTCTGCCATTGAACTAAAACACACCAGTCTTGAACAAAAAGGTAACTAGAATCCCAAACGTGAAATTAACTAGACAGATATTTCTCACGATTAATTTCACATTTCAATGTGAAGATAGTATTATAAATCTAATGCTCTAAGAATATGCAGTGAAGATCAGCCAGCCATGCCTCTATACTGCTGTCTTGCTATCATATGTGAAGAGTGTTCACTAGAGCACACTTGCTTGGTTGATATGACAAATCTGAACCAGATTTGTGATAATAACATTCAGTGTTTACTATGTACCTTGCATGTGCTAAGCATTTCGTGTCCACTTACTTCATTTAGCCCACATGACAGCCCAGGAGGCTGAGAGCTGATTGTGACTCTCTGAAGGCAGAGAGTCAGAACGAATTAGGAAATAAAACAATTCCTATTATTGTCCCCAACTTAACTGAGCAGGTATAGAGACACAGGAAGGCTAAAAAGATTTCCTAGGCTACCTGGGTGCTTGATGGCTAAACTGAGATGCATGCTAATCAATGCACTTGTTTCAAGCCCAGACCGGCACCTCTCTATGATGTACATCTTCAGCCAAGAGGTAGGGAATTGTATTGGTTCTTGAAACAAAAGTGAGAGAAAAGCAGAAGTGCTGTTGGATTTCAGGACCTTTCAGAACTGTTCCTGTCTCCTATGTCTGTATTTCTCTGGGTAGCTTTCTTAGGCTGCAAACTTGATAACCAGTTCACATTTTGCCTATATGTGGAAAAGTCTCTTGTCTGTTAGACAGGAATCCCAGGACAGGAGTCTCATGCATCTCTCTCTTCCCACGACCCCACCCCGGGGTGTTACTACATAAGTATGTAATCCAGGCTGGCCTGAAACTCACACTTGCTATCCTCCTGCCTCAGCCTTCTGAGTGCTGGGATTATAGACCTACACCAGCTTCTACTGACATTTTTGTTGACTAGCCATGCATAACCTTGAGGAGGTTAAGTGACTTAATCTTGTTTATTAATTGAGGACAATAACAGAGGCTTGCTCCATGACTGAATGAGTTAATACCTGTAATACACTTAGAATGGCATGTAAGTACTCAAAATTCTTACCGAGTTACCTATTTTCGAAACTGCTACTGCATATTTCTGTTTAATTTAAGCAGTTTTCATAAAGCTTTGTCATGATCAACCAGGGAAATATTTTCCCTGTGAAATTGTAACCATTGTCTGTCCCTACAAATTTTAGGGTGTGAATTATATTATCCTTTGTTTTCCTCACAGCCACATAAAAGTAGTCCTGAACAAATGGTACTCTCCTGAAGGAACAATCTTCGTTATTCAGGATCCCACACAATCTAGATCTGATGTGAATTGATAACCCTCACTCAAACAATGTACCACCAGTAAGAGTTTGGAGAAGCCATGGACTACCATTGCCCAAAAGCTCACATGATGAAACTACTGACTAAAATTTTTTAAATAAATACATTTAAAAAGATTAAAACCAAAGCTGAGCACTGGTGGCTTGTGCCTGTGATCCTAGCTACTCAGGAGGCAGAGATCAGGAGGATCGTGGTTCAAGGCCAGCCCAGGCAAAATAGTTCAAGAGACCCCCATCTTGAAAAACACTTCACAAAAAAGGGCTGGTGGAGTGGCTCAAGGTGAAGGCCCTGAGTTCAAACCCCAGTACCTTGAAAAAAAAAAAAAAGGTTAAAGCCAAAAGAAGATATTTAAAATTGCATTAATTGAAAACAAAAACAAGGCTGGGATGGCTCAAGTGGTAGAGCACCTGCCTAGCAAGCACTGGGCCCCAAATTCAACCCCCAGTACAACAACAAAAAGTAAATTAAAAAAATTAAATTAAAATTTAAAAATACCCCAAAAAGTACACATAAAAAAGAGCAAGCTGATTTATGAATGTACTAAATATGGAAATATGGTCACTGAAATCAGAAATTTCATGGACAGGATTAATAGCAGATTAGGCACAGTCAAAGAGAGAATTAGTGGCATGACAGTCAGAATTGTGAACATCACCTAGAACACAGCACACAGAAACACAGCTTCAAAGAACTGAAAGGAACATAATTATCAATTTAGAATTCTAAGCTGGATCACTTATCATTCAAGAATAAGGATGAAAAGCCAGGCATGGTTGTACATGCCTATAATCCCAGCACTTGGGAGGTAGAGGCAGGAGGAGTACAAGTTTGAGTCCAGCTGTGGGCTACATAGAATGTTTGAGGTTAGCTTGGGCTATATAGTGAGACCCTGTCTCAAAACAAAACAAAACAAAACAAAGGGATAAATAAGGGTGAAATAAGACATTTCAAAGAAAGACAGAAAGGTTTTTGCTACTACTAGACATTCACTGAGAACATTTTTAAGGGCTGTGCTTTCAGGAAGATGAAAATTGGCACCAGAGAGAAAGAAATAAGAAAGAATAGTGAGTAAAGAAACTTAACATGATGAACTCTAAATTGTCTGGCAATGAGAGCAATAATAAGAATGGCTAATGTAGGGCTGAAAGCATGGCTCAAATTGTAGAGCACCTGCCTACCAAGCATGAGACCCTGAGTTCAGATTCCATACTGTCCCTCCTGACACCAAAAAAGAATGGCTAATTTAGAGGTAAAGACAACATAAACAAAACCCTACAGAATGAGAGGAATGACTGGAACTAAAGCATTCTAAATTCTTTTTATTACAGGGGAAAAAGAGATGCTAATTAGTTTTAGGTTTTAATTATGCATGCTGAAAATTTAAATGTAATTATAAAAATTATAAAAAGGGAATACGTAACTTCAAACCAATAAAAGATGAGGGAAAGGAGAATAAAGTACACTGATTAATTCAGTGGAAGGCAGAAAGGGAGAAAAGATGCACGGGGAAAAAAGGACAAATAGACAAGCACAAAATAGAGGTAAAAACCAGTTAAAATGTGTCATTAATCACAATAAACATATTATTACAGTTTAAATGGCCAGATTGTTTTGTTGTTGTTGTTTTTCTTTTTTTGAGACATGGTCTCATTATGTAATCCATCATTTGAGCTACACCCCCAGCCCTTTCTTACTTTTAGTTGTTTTTCAGGTAGGGTCTTATGTTTTTCATTCAGGGAACTGGCCTTGGACTGTGATCCTCCTACCTCATAGGTGTGCACCACTATGCCCAGCTTATTGATTGGGATGTTTTGCAAACTTTTGCTCTGGCTGGCCTTGAACCTCTATCCTACTATCTCTGCCTCCTGAGTAGCTGGGATTATAGGTTTATTAAGTCACTGAACCCAGTCCTCTACAGTAGAGACTTTAATACTCTTTCTCTTTGGTTGGTGGAGTGGTACAAGCAGTAAGACTGCCTGCCTACCAAGTGTGAGGCCCTGAGTTCAAACCCCGTTCTGCTAAAGAAAAAAAAAAAGAAGAAAAGATATACAATCTCAGTAATTTGTAAACCAAGCAGACAAAATATTAGAAAGCGATAGAATATTTGGACATAATTAACAAGATTGATGTAATAGAGATTTTGTGTATGTATATATGAATTTATATGTACATATCAAATATATGAGTTGTTAGATACAAAGATATATGTACCGGCATCTAACAATTTCTATTGAACAGACAGAAAATCTTCACAAAAATGGGATGTTAAAAGATACAAAGTTGCCAGGCACCCCTACAATCCTAGTTACTCAGGAGGCAGAGATCAGGAGGATCACAGTTCAAAGCCAGCCTGAGCAAATAGTTTGTGAGACCCTATCTTGAAAAATCCCATCACAAAAAAGGGCTGGCAGAATGGGTCAAAGTGAAGGCCCTGAGTTCAAACCCCAGTACCTCAAAAAAAAAAAAAAAAAGAACAAAAAACCCCCCACCCAAAACAAACACAAAAAAAACCCAGTCTTTACAAATATCAATGTTGTTCAGAACTTCTTTTCTGACCATAATGCAATAAGATATCAGTAATGAAGAGTTAGTCCACAAAAAAACGAGTACATGTTTGAAAACTTAAGCATAACTCTTTATTAATTCCCAAACCAAAACATACAATTGATGTTAAAAAGTCAGAACAAAATGAAATTAAAAAATACTGTTTTTCAACACATAAAGGACATAATAACGCAAGTGGTATTTGGAAATTTATAGCCTCAAATGCTTATGGAGAAATAATTTTAAGAAGGGGAAAAGAGAAACACTAAAAACTAATGTGATAAGTATCCAGCTCAATTAATTTAGAAAAGGAATCATAACAAAACCAAAAAATGTAGAGAGAATAAACTTAATAAAGTGAAATAGAAAACAGATGATCAAAAATGAAAGGCTGCATGCACAGGTGGTACACTCAGCACTCAAGAAGCTGAGGCAGGAGGATGGCAAGTTCAAGGTCAGTCTAGGCAACATAGTGAGACCCTGTCTCAAAAAAGCAAAAACTGGAGTGGCTCAAACAGTAAAAGCGCCTGCCTAGTAATCGTGAGGTCCTGAGTTCAAACTCCAGTGCTGCCAAAAAAAAAGCAAAAGCAGCAAAAAACTGAAAAGTCAAATCCAAAGTGTTAGAAATAGCTTTAAGATATTGGGGTGTTAGGAGACAGAGATGACACAACTCAGAAGTCAACAGGCAAGGCAAAATTTACTTCTGTAGAATGATGTACCACAAAGCAAGCACACCCAGCGGGGAGTCTGCTGGGGTTTATCTCTAATGTGATGCTGCCCCTCTCCTGTATTGGACAGGTTTTGGGTTTACAGTCTACATGGTTGCTAATTGGAAAGAGGACATCGGGAGAGGGCTTTGAAGACAAAGAAATTTAAAAGCTTAGGGAAGCAATAACTGTTTTAGGTTATCCATTCCAGAACCAGGGCATCTACCAGAATTTTGTCTGTTTCAGAATAACAACCCTTTATTCTTAACAGAAACTTTTATCACATTAAGCAGAGTCCATGAAGCGCAAGTATGGGAAGCTAGTGAGTGAGACTAACATTTGTAACATGGTTACTGATTAAATCCTTTGACAGAAAAGACCCAACCTAAGCTGATTATCACACAAAGAAATATTCTTATTTCTAGAAAAATTAGACTCAAGGTGAAATAGGATCTGAACTTACTTTTAGATATTACATAACTAGAAGCAATAGAAAACCTACTCACAAAAAATATACCATATCCAGACAGCTTTCCAGTCAACCTAGCATTCCAGAGTTCCTGTCATATGCAGATGCTGGAGAGAGGTTCTGAGCTGAAGAGAATGTTGGGTGTGAACTTGTGGATGAAGTTTTAAGCTTTGACTCATCCACCCAGCAGACAAGCAGAGCCATTCTGTGTGGGGCCAGGAGGTGGGGGCGGGCTTGGACAAAGCAGAACCAGACAGGCCAAGACACGCCTCCACAGGGAGCCCACCTTCTGGCAGGGAAAGACAGATGCTAAGCAACAAATAAGTGAATCAGAGTTTGTTAGAAGACAATAGCACGGACTGGAGGTATGGCTCAAGCAGTAGAATGCTTGCTTTACAAAGCATGAAGCCCTAAGGTCAAACCCCAGTCTCACCAAATAAATTAAAATTAAAAAATAAAATAAAATAAAGACAATAGCAGCCTCAGAAGATATTAAGTAGGTCAGAGTGTGTCCGTATGGGGAGAGCAGTAGATTGTAGGAAGAAAGCAGCCAGGAGATGGCCTGGGAGCAGGAACCGCCCACCCCTACTCCAGTTGTCATTGGATCAAGGGAATAGGGCTCCAGGAGAAGCCAGGTGAGATTAGACAGAAGCATGCCTTCAAGGCTAACAGCAAGGAGTCCGTGATTTGGTGACCCAGGTGGCAGGCCACCGTGGGCTGAGGAGCAAAAGGAGGGTAGGGTTGGGATTTGTGTGAGGAAGCAGACCTGCAGGAGCACTGGAATGCAGAAAGGGACACCTCCCATTGAAGCTGATGAGGCAAACCACCTCATTAAGACAGGAGGCCAGTCAGGCACCCGGTGGCTACTTGGGAGGTGGAGACTGGGAAGATGGAGGTTTGAAGCTAGCCCAGGCAAATAGTTCATGAGCCCTCATCTCCAAAATAACCAGAGCAAAATGGACTGGAGGAGTAGCAAGTGTGAAGCCTGGAGTTCAAATCCCAGTCCCACCAGAAAAAGGCAGGAAGCCACCCAGAGGGCCAGAAGGTGGGGCTGGGAGTGTAAACCACTAGCTGGAGGGTGCTTAGGACGGAGGAGGGCCAGGGCATGGAGGGAAGTTCTCCCCCAAGGTTTTGGGGGCATCTTTGAGCAAATGCTTAAGTACAGAGGGAGAACTTACAAGGTAGTGAACCCTTGGCAGTAGCCTTCAGGGTGCAGGGCAGTGGGCTGGAGTCTGTCAGAGTGGTTCATCCCCATTTCAGTGCCAGGCACTATTTTGGGCACATTGCCCACATATTCCCTCCAAATCCCATGAACCTGTGTTTCTGAAAGAGTGGTGGGAGGTGGAGAAGTAGAGATAGTGAAAATGAGACTCTTTCCAGTATTTTGGTTTTGATGGAAAGAGGGTGTAGGCAGAAGGTTCTGGTATCTGAAAGTGGGGCCAGGTTAAGGGTACCCCTGCCTGGGCCTGAGGGAAGGCAGCTGGGGCTGCTCAGGAGGCTTATGGGAGGCAGGGAGGAACCTGGGGTTCTCAACAAAATAAGGGAGAAAGACACCCCGTGCTCCTTGACTCCCTCCTCCATGAACCCACCAGGAGGCATTCATATGCATAAGTGCTTCTGGGTATTGTTATTTTTGCTGTTCGTCAGGCCGTACAGAAGTCAGGTCTGGGATTCATGCACTGTGGCCAACCACTGTACAGAACACAGGCCTGGTAGCATGACGGCTGATGGCAGAGACCATCAGTCTACTAGGTAAAGATGTGAGACTTTCCCAAAAGGCTCAGCAGCAACAGCCAAGGGCCTAGAGGGGATGGCTGAATTTGTCTGGCAGGCAGGTTGGAGGGTCAAGGGCTCCATGAAGTCCAGCCTGAGACAGCCCACCTGCGGGAGTAAGGCCTGGGGCTCTGGGTCCACCCAGGACAAGGGCAGGTTTCAGGATACCCAAGGAACAGTGGGAAGGTCTGTGGTTGGTCTGCTGCTCTGGTTGGGGAGATGTGAACCTCCTCCCTTCCAGCTCCATCATTGGTGGACTATAGTGAGCACTGTCCACCAGGTGGGAAAAGAAGCTGGGAGTAAACCAGGTGGAGGGTGTGGTAACAGGGGTGGTGGGTAGCCAGGTAGGAACTGGGGCCTAAGAGAAGGGGGAGGAAAACAATATAGGGCAGGAAGAAGGTGGAGTCATCAAGGCCGGGAAGCTGAATTTCCTCTCCTGGGCTGGGCCACAGGAAACCCAGCCTTGTGTTTCCCAATGTGCTTCCTGCAGATAAGGGAATCCCTTCCTGCTCCCAGCTTCTACCCCCTCCTCCACCATCCTGCCCCATCCCCTAGGGGACCCTCAGCTGCACCACTCTGACAGACCAGTGGCCTTGGAAAAGGCGGGAAGGGGGGCAGGGAGCATGCTGGCTTCACTTCCCCTGACAGGGAGGGTCCACCCAGGCTTGAGGACAGGCATGACCAGATTCACAGACGCTGGAGACAGATTTGATCGGTCAGTGGCTCCTGGGGAAGCTGAGATTGTTCTTCAGGTGGTGGGGTGCAGGAGTGAGCCTGGGAGGAGGGCCCTGCTCTGGGGTTGGGGTTGGTCAGACATACACTATATGGAGTCAAGGAGTGCTTTTTGTAGGGGAGGGTGGTGGTTAGGTGAATCTGTGGGGAGTGGAGGCTGGTGTTGGGGGTGTGTGTCAATCACTGTTGTGTGGTGTGTGGTCAGGGTTTTTCTAGGTGATCCAGATTGTCATGGGGTAGGGAGGTTCTGTGTGTATGAAGTCCCAGTCAGTTTAAAGTTATTTCCGGAAGGCTCAGGAATGACCAGTTTTGTGGGGGATCCAGGACTGCTTGTTGAGAAGGTGGGGGAGGCTGGAACTTAGGGGCTGCTTTCCACCACAGGCAGAGGGCTCCCGCCAGGCTGTTCCGTGAAGGCTGTCAAGTGTGTGCCACTGCGGGTGAGTGGCTCGCTGAGGGGGTCAGGGGCGGTTTGAGGGTGGGGTGTCTGTCAAGACAGTTGGGAGAGTGCAATGGGAAGCAGAAGCAGACCCTCGGGGCTGTAGGGCAATTCTTTCCTTCAGTGGCTGAGCCTGCTCTCTGCTAAGGGCGCCCGCGGGCTGGGCACTTCCGAGGCTGTGCGGGGCGAGGCTGGCACGCCACACGGGCAGCGCCTGAGCTGGTTCCCTCGCCGCGCTCCCCTCCCCGCCCACTCGTCACCCCCTCCCGCGTTGCCAAGACAACGCGTGAAACTAAAATTCACTTCCCCGTCGCAGGTGGAGACTAGTGGCGCCCCCTCCCCTAAGCCCTTCCTCGTAGGTCGCGCCCCCATCCTGCTGTCGCTAGGGTGACGGGGAGGGGGCGACTGGCGGTGGAGCCCAGACGATCGGGGTCGGAAGTGCCGCAGGAACGGGGTCTGGGGGTCCGGACGAACTCCCAAACTCGGCCGCGGTGGGGGCCACGGGGAATCCGCTGGGTGCGGTCGGAAGAGCTGGTTTGGGGGGGCGCTCTCGCCCCGGGCCAGCCCCCTCCCTCCCCGATCTGGAGTCTGCAGCCTTCCGACCCCCAGGTCTGGGGCACCGTTGACCCCGCCACCTCCTAGGGGCTTGGAGTGGGGGTCGGCAAAGTGGGGAACATTGTGGGGGAGACTTCCACCCCCGGAAATCAATTTTCCTGCTCCTCTTCCTCCCACCCTGCCTGTGGTCCTCTTGCCCCGACGCGGCCCCCACCCAGCTCCAGGACACGCCGCCGCCCCAGCTCGGTGGTCTGCGACGCTCGCTCACGGCGGAAGGGCAGTGTAGCCCTCGCCGCTCAGCCACTCCCCCCCGCGAGGCCCAGGGCGCCCCCATCCCCGGCGCAGCACCCCCGGCCCTCCGCGCCGACCGCCCACGCCACCCGGACCCCAGGAGGACCCCCGCCAACTGGCCCCGAACCCTCCGGTCCCCGCCTCCGGCGCGGCCCCCTCGCCGCCCCCGCTCCGCTCCCGGCTCGGGCCCCCTCCCCCCGCCGCCCCCGCCCCCGGGGAAGGCAGGCGCCGCGCGGAGCCGGGGCCGATGCAGCTGAGCCGCGCCGCCGCTGCCGCCGCCGCCGCCGCGTCTGCGGAGCCCCCGGAGCCGCTGCCCCTCGCGCTGGCCCCGGCCCCGGCCCCCCCCGGCCCCCTCCCGCGCAGTGCGGCCGGCGGGGTTCCGGCGGGGGGTCAGGGGGGGCCGGGGCGCCGCGCGGAGTCCCCGTGCGCCCCGCTACCGGCCTCGAGCAGCCCGGGCCCCGGCCCCGGCGCGGGGATGGACGGCCCCGGGGCCAGCGCCGTGGTCGTGCGCGTCGGCATCCCGGACCTGCAGCAGACGGTGAGCCCCCGCGGTCCCGCTGTTCCCCTGCACCGCCCGCTAGTTCTGCCCCCCGCCAGGCGCTCCCTGCGCCCGGACCCCCGGCCGCGGCCACTCACCCCTCCCCCGCCACCTCCACGGGACCCTCCCCATCGCCGGGGCGGGGCTCGGGAAGCCCAGCCCCGGGGCGGGGCCTCGGCCTCAGAGCACCGAGGCGGGGGGGTCCCGGCTCCGGCTCCGGCTCCGGCTCCGGCTCCGGCTCCGGCTCCGCAGCCTGCACTCCGGCGTGCTCGGGTTGCGGCGCCCGGTGCGTGCGGGGCAGGCCTGTCCATGCTCACGACTCGCTCCGCCGCAGAAGTGCCTGCGCCTGGACCCGACAGCGCCTGTGTGGGCCGCCAAGCAGCGCGTGCTCTGCGCCCTCAACCACAGCCTCCAGGACGCGCTCAACTACGGGCTCTTCCAGCCGCCCTCCCGGGGCCGTGCCGGCAAGTTCTTGGATGAGGAACGGCTCCTGCAAGACTATCCGCCCAACCTGGACACGCCCCTGCCCTACCTGGAGGTGCTGGGCAGGCTCGGGCGGGGGTGGGAGAGAGCACGCAGGGTGCTCCTGAGCTCGGTGGCAAGAGCAGTAAACGGCAGGGCAGTAAGAAACACCCAGGAGAGAGCTGGGGACAGGTAGCCTTGGGGGACTGTTACAGTCCGAGCCATGTGCGGCAAGGTAGAAATGGATACAGTTGAGTGCAGTGGTCAGGGTGTGTGCAGTGAGCCGTGCTTGCAGCACGTGGGGTGTGAGCAGCGAGTGTGGTAAGCGATTGTCCAGAGTTGCAGTTAGGCCAAACAGCATTGTAAACAGTACACAGTGAGCAGAGTATGCAACGCACGCAGTCTGCATGCGTGCTGTGAGTAATTTGAACACAGTGTGCAGTGAGCACAAGTATTGTTCTGAAGGGAGGAGTGTGAGGAGTGAGTGTCGAGAGGGGTGTGTGGTGTGAGCAGTGTTATCTATGAGCACATTTGTTCCCTATCTCCCGTCCCGTCCCCCAATCTTCTGAAGTTGTTCTGTGCACCATTCATGACATAAAAGTGCTTTGAATGCCCTTCCAGGCATGGGGGACACAGACTGAGGCCTTGTAGTTTGGGGGGAAGGTGAAAACAATGATGGGCATTGACCCCCATGGTGGCACCAGGAAGTAGATCAGTTCTACTTGGAGAGGGGTGTCTAGGAAGGTTAGCCTGATACCTGATCCTGGGAGAGCAGTAGGGCTTTCCAGGTAATCCTGGGTATGGCAACGAGACAGGGTGCAGGCCAGGCTATGGGGTACCCAGGCACTGTGTTTCCTGTACCATGCATCATGTCTGTGGTGAGTAGGCAGCAGCTGTCAGCTCTGTCTACCATGGTAGTGTGTCTGGGACCTGTGTGGCTGTCAGGCTTTGCTGCATTGAAGGTATGTGCAGGAGGGCCTAGTGCGGTGAGTGTGGTGAGCAGTGTGCATGTGAGCAGGATTTTGGTAGTCACCACTTGCTCACTGAGCCTGCATGAGTGTCTTCTCTCCACCTTCTCTTTTATCTGAGCAGTTTCGATACAAGCGGAGAGTTTATGCCCAGAACCTCATAGATGACAAGCAGTTTGCAAAGCTGCACACAAAGGTAAAGAGGAAGTCGTGGGAGGGGACTCCCATAGCCACTGCCCCCTACTCCAGCTTGGGCTGACCTTGCTCCCTCCAGCTTTGGACCAGTATGCTTTCTCCTACTGTCAGAGCTCTACAACCATCTATATTGGAGGGCTGGGCATAGATTCCAGGCTTATGACTGGTCTAGTGATGGGCTCTATTTAAATCAGATTCTGACAAACCTGGCAAAGAGGTTGGACTGTCCTTGTGAGAGACTGGGTGGGAGAGAAGCAGATAAGCATCTGCTGTGTTGGCCGTTGGGAGCAGGAGGCCCAATTGCTTAGTTTCCCAGTGCTGGGAATAATTAGAAATCTCACTAATTCTCTCCTAAAAGGGACTATAATCACCCCACTCCACAGGTGAGGAAACTGGGAACAAGGAGGGTTAAGTTACTTGCTTATGACTGTGTAGCCAGTGAAGCTGGGCTCAGATCTGTCTGTACTAGGGTATATCTGTGAGGTGTCTTAATTGCTGGATACCGCTCTCAGGCGGGCCTGACCCTGTTTGCTCTGAATGTCCTGGGGCAAGATGGTACCATAGCACCTTTCCATGGGTAGACTTCCTGAGCTCCCCTACCTCAGCAACGTGGGCCAGTAGACCTTTGCTTGCTTGCTGGACACTACATTAATGGTCTCTGGAATCTAGGAGAGGCCCCTGTCACCCTGTCTGTGGTCCCAGATCCTCAGACTTCTTTGTTACACATTTCTGCTGTTCCACGGCAGGTGGCGGTCAGTGGCTCTGGTTCTGTGGCTGGGTGGAAACCTTATCAGAAAGGTTCCCATCTCCTTCCACTGGCCCTTTTATTGACCCTGTCACCCTGAGTCCTTCCAGATCTCTCCCCAGGGACCCATAGGACATGAGTAATTTTCTCTTCAGCGAGTCCTATTTGTAGGATGAATCTGAACTCTTTACCACAGCCCTGTACTCCTGCTTGCTGGGGGTCCAACTGGCCCTGCCCTTTCCCACCAACCCTGGAGGCTTTGCACAGGTTCTTCCCTTGGTTGTGAACATCCTTCCTTTGGTTTTATCATATTACCCATGATAGTGGTCCCCAAGGCACCCTCTTCCTGTCTCTGATGCATGCTGAGTGTTTCTAGAGGCCTGGTCTGGGGCACCTTGCCTTGTGTGTGTATGGTGTCCATGACACCAGCAGGAGCTAGTGGGGCTTTCCTGGTGACTTGATTCATGACTGGATGAGGGAGTAAAAGGGAAAATCATGTCACTGGGACCCCAGAAGTCTGCCTTAGGGTAGGATGTGCTGGTGAGGAAAATTGGACAGAAAAGAATGAAGATCCAGGATTGAAAGAAGATTCAGTATTACCATAGGCCTGGCTGCTGCCTGAGTGGACTCAGGGCTCTTCTAGGCTATGCAGGTTGGGGCTCTAGGGTTAGGCAGAGTCAGGGCAGCAACTGAGGTTGAGGGGCATGAACTTGCTTGGGGGCATGACCAGAGTGATCTGGTGTGGTGAGCAATGGCTGGCCTCCGGTTGACAACTGTGGTGGGTTTGGATATCAGGATGCAGGGAAGGGCTTTGGTGCATGGGTCCAGTCAAACTGGAATCAGCTGGGGTGGGGAGTTTGGGGTTGAAGGTGAGTAAAGCTAGATAGTAGGTCAGGCTGATGGGGCCAGTGGGTGCCCTCTAGGTGGCCTAAGGCTTGCTGGAGACAGGTAGGGAGTGAATGACAGATGGCTATCATCAGGCACTCAGCTGACCAAGATGGCTGGTGTTCTAGGCAAACCTGAAGAAGTTCATGGACTATGTCCAGCTGCACAGTACAGACAAGGTGGCCCGCCTGCTGGACAAGGGGCTGGACCCCAATTTCCATGACCCTGACTCAGGAGGTGAGTTACAGAGCAGGGAGATGCTATCCTGTTATCCTTTTTTTTTTTGTTTTTCTTTTTTTGGTGGTAATGGGGTTTGAACTCAGGGCCTCATGCTTGCTAGGCAGTTGCACTACCACTTGAGCCACTCTGACAGCCCTTTTTTGTGATAGGTTTTTCAAGATAGGGTCTCATGAACTATTTGCCTGAGCTGGCTTTGAACCGTGATCCTACTGATATCTACCTCCTGAGTATTTAGGATTACAGGCGTGAGCCACTGGCACCTCACTGTCCTTTGAGTGGCTGGGACGCTAACCATCATCTCTCCCCAAACCCAGAGTGCCCTCTGAGCCTTGCAGCTCAGCTAGACAATGCTAGTGACCTGCTAAAGGTTCTGCGGAATGGTGGTGCTCACCTGGACTTCCGCACCCGAGATGGGCTAACTGCTGTCCACTGTGCCACCCGCCAGCGAAATGCAGGGGCATTGACGGTCAGTGAGGGCATGGCCTTGACCCGGAGGGGCATGTGGGCTGGTGGGGCAGGAAGCTAGGCCTGGCATGGATGATGAGGTGCCTCACCTTCAGACCCTGCTGGACCTGGGGGCTTCACCTGACTACAAGGACAGCCGCGGCCTGACGCCCCTGTACCACAGTGCCCTGGGGGGTGGAGACGCCCTTTGCTGTGAGCTGCTTCTCCATGACCATGCACAGCTGGGGACCACTGATGAGAATGGCTGGCAGGAGATCCACCAGGTGGGCAGGGTGCCTGGACTAGGGTCCCAGGCTATGGTGGGGTCCTCAGCCTCTGTCTGGGATGCTGTAGCACCTCTCTCTTCTTCAGGCCTGCCGCTTTGGGCACGTGCAGCACCTGGAGCACCTGCTATTCTATGGAGCCAACATGGGTGCCCAGAATGCCTCGGGGAACACGGCTCTGCACATCTGTGCTCTGTACAACCAGGTGTGCCCCTGTGCTCCGCACTTGTGTGGGCACACTACACATTCTGTGTGTGGTGAGGTGTGATTATATGTAACACGGGCTGCTATGAACAGTCACCTGTGTGCCCCTTCACATGTGTGTTTTGTGCCCTGCAGTAAGTTGTGCTTACTGGGCAGCCTTGTGGGCATACATGTGCACATCTATTCCCTGAATACACATTTGTGTCACATGTGTGTACATGTGCATTCTGACATCTAGGTATGAATTGTGACCATCTAGGTCCTCTGGGCCAGATGAAACTTGCTCACATGTACTTAATCTGGTCCAAGTGTGCAATGAATATGTAGGTGTGAGTCTATGTGTCTGTGTGTGATTCCTGTGTCCTGCACATCTGTGTGCACCTCTTTGTGTACACCTGCCATGGCCTCCCAGTTGCATCTCTCCAGCTTCCCAATGTGACTGTCTCTGTCTCCCAATAGGAGAGCTGTGCTCGTGTCTTGCTTTTCCGTGGAGCCAATAAAGATGTCCGAAATTACAACAGCCAGACAGCCTTCCAGGTATGGTGATTTATAGGAGTGTGAGGCTGCCCAGGGGTTTACCTGTCCTTCTCCTTGGGACTTGGCTTTTCTAAACCTTGCTTCGTCCTTGGAAGGTAAGAAGGGACTGCCCACTCTCAGGACTGCAACAAGAGGAGTGGAGGCAGGTGGGCCAATAGGTTTCAGTAGGGTTATTCAGTGTAGTGGTTCCCTCCCTCCTCTTTCTAGGGAGAAAGGAAAGAGGGCTCCAGGATGGGAGAGGGGCAGATAAGAGGACAGGGGAGACAAGAATAGGCCTGACCCCTGGAAGCTGGCAGGGATGCAGAGGACAAACCTGGGAGGGGTGTGGTCCTAATCTCTGACATAACCTAAGTGGTGTTTCTGAGCCCTTTGTTCATCCAGGATGGGTGGTATTGGATGACCAGGTGGATGGAGTTTTGGGGGAGTTAGGGGATGTCATGCAATTTGTGGACCATGGAAAGAGCGGGAGGTCTGTTCTTGATAGGAACTCAGGCCCCTGAGAATGTAAGGTGGGCTGCTGTGATTGTGTGAGGATGAGGCTGAGGTGGAGGGGTTTGGGCACATCTGGAAGAAGATACACCAGGGCCTGTCAGAAGACTAGGTGTGGGGGTATGAGGAGGAAGAACAAGGGTGACAGCCATGAGGCCGTGGCTGAGACAGGAAAGATGGCTGTATGAAGGGGCAGATTAAAAGTTTCAGAAGTGTGCCCCAGTGTGCTCCAGTGTGCTCAGGTCTATTTGCTTTTAGCTTTGAAAGTCTAATGTCTGGGAAGGCAGATTGGAGCAGTAGGCCCCCTTAGTTGCAAAATGTAGTGAAGTGTCCTAACTCCTCTGTAATGAGTCATATCCCAGTAGACAGGAGTGCTGTTACTTGAGAAAAGGGTGACTTGGCAAGGAAGATCTCCTACAGAAGAGCCCAGAAGGAGTACCAGGGGTTGGGGCAAGCCTGGGCCCCTGAGTGTCCCTCCCTGCCCTCTACATCTTGGTCTGCTCTTTCTCCCAGGTTGCCATCATTGCAGGAAACTTTGAGCTTGCAGAGGTCATCAAGACCCACAAAGACTCGGATGTTGGTGAGTGTTCCCCATCCACAGGTTCCTGTTCAATGTGGATTTATGTGGTCATCAGAGACACTGGTAGTGTAACAAGGGTCCCCAAACCCAGCCAAGGGCCTGCTGGTGACCCTCACAGGCATGGAGAATGTGCCAAGGAAGGGTTTGTTTGGATTGGACAGAGGTCTTCTTAGTCAGAGCCAAGAGCTTGGTTAGGTTTGGCCTATCTGGGATAGTGCTGGGCTTAGGGGTCAGGGTCTGTGTTTCCTGTTAGGTTCTAGGAAGAGCCAGCTAGGGGTACCTGGTGGTAGATGTCACTCCAACCTAAAACATGAATGTGTTTATGTGGCCATGGTTTTCCATATGACAAGATCCCATGAACATACATATAGAGAAAATAAGACACAACGCTAAGGATGAACACTGAGGATTGAGATGAGAATAGGGCAGCAGTCATCCTCTGGGCTAGTGGTTTTGCATTCTTGATGGTCAGCATATTTGGCATGTGTGAGTTGTCCTAAAAGGATGACCAGGAGCTGCATGTGTAGTTTCAGTCCCAGGACAGGCAGGAGGAAGGCCCTCACCTCTGCTCCTTCACCTCTGGATGGGGGTGTATGGTTCCAGGCTGGACCGTCCTGTGTGCAAGTAGCTGGGCTGCAGGGGACTGTGGGCCTCCCTTCCTGGAAGCCATGTTGTCTGGCCGGGACTGTGCTCTCTAGCCACCTGGACCCCTCCATGTTCTAGGTGGATTAAGCTTCCAAAAAAGATTTGGAACATGGCCCCCATCCTTCTTTCCTGCCAGGAGTATTTACTTGGGGTATTTCCATTTTTTTTGTTTTTGTAGCTTGTGTTAGGGCTTTATGCTTGCTAGGTAGCAGGCGCTCTATCATTTGAGCCATACTTCTAGTCCCTAGGGTTAGTTTCCAGTCAGGGCTGAGGTTGGACTTTGGATAGAGGTTAAGATTAAAGTCAGTTTCATGTCTAGGGTTCCTTCCTGTGTGGAATTTCCCCTGAGCCACCCTCATAAAGCTTGGTTATGAGCCCCTTGAGCAACAACCAGGGTGAGGGTCACCATAAAGGTTGGAACTGGATGTAGGCAGCTCCACCAGGGGAACCGGTGCAGCTGTGCCTAGTGACTTACTAAGCAGTGATGAGGTGTAAACCTAGGGTGCAGACTCAGGTCAGGAGAGAGCTGTGGTAAGGTTTGGAGTGTGAAGTAGGAGCAAGAGACATTTGTAGTCTGGTTGGGACTGGCAGTGTGTTGGAGGTGGTGTGAGCTGGGACAATCCTGCTTGTAGATGTGTAGGGCTTTTGTTCTGCTTGATTGTCTAACTATGGGAGAACTGCTGATGTCTGTGGTACCTCACTTTGTCTTAAATTAAACATGTTCTCTCATGGTGATTTGCATCATCCCCTTCCTACCTGGGCCTCCTATAGCGTTTGGTTCTGGGGTTAGATTTTGTCTAGTTGATAGGGGAGACTTGTTTGTGATCCAGGCTGAGAGGAGGGAGACCCCACTGCCCCTCATCCTAGGAGGTCGCCAATAATGAGGCTCCATTCTACCCAGGCATGCTGACTCAGCTGAAGTTAGGCACACTGTCCCTGAGCAATAGAATGGGCATCTGTTTCACCTAGTCTTTGATTCTGCTGGCCACACACCCTTACCTAGTAGGTGTCACACACTTGGATGGTACAGCCAGATGTCCCTGTATAGAGGGTGATGCATTTTTGAGATTCAGCCTCTTAACAACCTCCAGGGAGTGATTATCATCCCAAGGCTCAGAGGGGTTAATGGCAGGGCCTATTTGCAGTCCTGGGGATTCAGGTTCCTTGTTATCCCTCCCCCTGCTGCACTTACTCGAAGACGTTACCTGAGTTACAGTCGTGAGTTACCGTGTCCCACTCCAGATCCGGGATGGGCCCTGCACAGAAGAGGAGCTGGAGAGGGCTCTGCCCATCTGTCTTTCTTCTTCTTCAGGGTAGTGTCTGGTAGGGACCAGTCCTCCTTCAGGGGACAGGACACCTCCTGTCTCCCAATAGCTGCTCTTGGTCTCTACACCAATAAGCCTTTGGTGGGATCCTGGCTTGGCAGTGGCCACCTCTGCTTCTTGCCTCTGTCACATTCTCTCTTAACCTCGCTCAGGCACATACCCATGTACATTGAACATGCTATGCACATGTGTGTTTTCATGGATTTGCTGTCCCACAATGCTTTTGATGAGTGCCATGGTACATCACCTGAAGAGCTTGTTCAGTGTGCGTTTTGACTGAGGGCCAGAGCTTCTGCACTGGTCATCAGCTTGAGCTGAGGCCAGAGGTGAGACCTGCACTGCTGGTCCTGGCTCTACCTTTGCATAACAGGGGCCTGGACATGGCTCTGCAGATGGTGCCCTGCATTTTTGTTTTTAAATTGAGGTAAAGTATATTTAACATAAAATCAACCATTTTAATTCACAATCCAGTGGCATTTCTTACATTCACAATATAATGCAACAAATTTTATTGAGTCCTCATTTTCATTGCACCAAAAGAAAACCTCATACACATTAAGCCATTGTTCTGCATTACTCATTCTCTTTTGCCTATCAGCCATGAGCATACTTTCTCTATGTGTTTACCTATTCTTCTTGTTTCATGTCAATGGAGTCATACAATGTTACCTTTGTGTTTGGCTCCTTTCACTCAACGTGTTTTTAACTTTCATGTACCTTGCAAACTCACTCCTTCATTCCTTTTTGTGGCTGAATAATATTCTGTTGTCTGTATGTAAGACATTTTGTTTATACATCCATCTGTTGATAGATAAGTGAGTTGTTTCTACCTTTTGGCTATTGTGAATGTTAGTGCCATGAACATGTATGTACTTGCATGTATATGAATACCTGTTTCCAATTGTTAGGCAGGTACTTTATCACTTGATCCACTCCACCAGCTCATTTCTAATTCTTTTGGGTATGTATCCAGGTGTGGAATTGCCAGGTGATATGATAATTTTGTTAGGCAAGTGCTCTACTATTGAGCTATACCCCCAGCCCTAAATCAATTCTGTTTAATGTTTTGAGGAACTGCCAACTATTTTCTACCATTTCACATTCCTACCAAGTTCATCACACTCTCTCCAATGATTGTTATTACTTGGTTTTTTTTTTTTGTTTGTTTTTTTGTTTTGTTTTGTTTTTGATGGTAGCTATCCTGTTGGGCATGAGATGGTATTTCATTGTGGTTTTGATTTGCATTTTCTTAATACCTAATGATGATAAGCATCTTTTTATAAGCTTGTTGGTCATTTGTGTCTGCAGAAATGTCAGGCCTTTGGCCCATTTTTCAATTGGGCTGTTTATTTTTTTCTTGTTGAGTTGTAGGAGTTCTTTATATATTCTGAATACTTTTATCAGATAAGTGATTTGTAAATATTTCCCCCATTTGGTCTTACCACTTTTTTTCTTTTTGTGAGGTTGAACTCAGGGCCTCATGCTTGCTAGATAGGAGCTTTACCACTTGAGCCATTCCACCAGCCTTTTTGTCACACGTGTGTGTGTGTGTGTGTGTGTGTGTGTGTGTGTGTGTGTGTGTGTTTTGTGTGTGTGGTGCTGGGGATTGAACCCAGGGCTTCCTGTGTGCTAAGCATGTCCTTTCTTGTCAGTGAACTATACCCTCAGCATGTCACTGTCTTGATAATATCCTTTGATGTACAGGAGTTTTTAATTTTATGAAATACAATGTATTTCTTTTTTGTTGTTGTTTTTCCTTCCTTACTTCCTTTTTTCCTTCATTCCTTCCTTCCTTCCATCCGTCCTTTTTTGCGGTACTGACATTTGAACTCAGGCCCTATACCTTGAGCCACTCCACCAGCACTGTTTGTGTTGGGCTTTTTCAAGATAGGGTCTATTTTCCTGGGGTTGGCTTTGGACTTCATTCCTCTTGGTCCCGGGGGAGTAGCTGGGATTACAGGTGTGAGGCACTGGCACCTGGCAAGAGAACAGAGTCTTATTGAACTTTTGCATGTAACTATACAGCCATATAATAAAAATATCCATGATTAGCTTTCCCGCTTCTTGAGGACTACATAAGGAGAAAAAGTAAGCATTTCAATTTTTATTCTCAAAAATATAATGTGCCAAATTGCTGTAAAGCCATGGATTGCTTAAAAAGAAAGGAAAAAGTGGCTTTTTGAATCTGGAAAATAAAACATTAAAGTAAAAGATGAATAAAATTTCAAATAAAAACTCACAAAGAATCATTGACCCCAGTTTTTCAGTCCCATGTACGGTTAGCAGTTTACCAGGCCACCAGTTTCTGCTTTTTTTTTTTTTTTTTTTTTGTGGTGCTTAGGACCTACACCTTGAGCCACTCCACCAGCCCATTTTTGTGAAGGGTTTTTTGAAATAGGGTCTTGTGAACTATTTGCCAGGGCTGGCTTCAAACTGCAATCCTCCTGTTCTCTGCCTCCCAAGTAGCTGGGATTACAGGCATGAGCCATCGGCATCTGGCTAGTGGTATGATCTAGCCAGGAAACCAGTATTCTAAAGTACTTGTCTTTGAAGGACAACAATTTTGGACTGTAGCTGACTGCAAATGCTTTTAGAGAAGAATGAAAATATTAAGTCTCTAAGAACGACAAGACTGAAAATAGCCATAGTCAAATGCTGATGATGCTGTTGGCAGGAAATTTGGTTATCTTTTATGGTATACACCCTTTTAACATAACTGAAATTATGATTGATAGCATTTATACCAAGACATAGCAGATTTCTAGAAATGTCATACCATTTTGGAATTCTCATACCAATAGCATACTTGCAAATGTAACTGGAAGAAGATTTAGGGCCCAGGTATGGTGGTGCATGCCTGTAATCCCAACACTCTGGAGGTTGAGGTCAGCCTTGGCTACATAGTGAGATACTGTCTCAAAAAAAAAAAATGAGAGAGAGAAAGAAAAAAAGAAAGGATTATCATTACTTATCATATGACAGTGCTTCTTTTACAATTTAGCATATCAAACAAGTCTAATTTGTTAAATATCTCTCCAAAGTTACAGGGTCCCTTCTGGATTACTCCAAAGTTTGTTTACTTTAGAATTTGCTTTTGGGAAGTTTATCAACAATGTAAAAGGTTTCAAACACTGGATCAGTTGGGGCATGGCTCAAATGGTAGAGACTCTTAGTTCAAACTCCAATACCACCAGGAAAAAAACAAACACTGGATCAAAAGAAGTTCACAAGTTACTGTGAAATAATTGTCACTCATTTAACCAGTGATAATTGAAAGACTTCAAAGGCAAATACAGAAAGTTACATATTTTGTTTGTTTGTTTATTATTTATTTTTGCGGTACTGGGGCTTGAACTCAGGGCCTACACCGCAGGTTATCCATCAGCCCTTTTTTAGTGATGTTTTTTTTCATGATAGGGTCTTTGAGAACTATTTCCCTGGGCTGGCTTCAAACCTCAATTCTCCTGATCGAGCCTCTTGAGAAACTGGGATTATAGGTGTGAGCCACCAGCACCTGGCTTATTTTTCTTTTCCTTGAGGCAGGGTCTTGCTGTGTAGCCCAGGCTGGCCTTCTGGGTATTGGGATTACAGGCATGTACCACCACACCTGGTTGAAAGTTACATAGTAATAGGAAAACCTTAGGTCTTTTAACAGCATGGGGGAAGGAGACATGGCTCAAAGTGAGAAGTGACACAAAAACCCTCATAAAGATGATGCAATATACACAAATTACCTTGATAAAACACAAAGCCTGTTTCCTAGGCCAGTTAGTTAAAAGGTAAGGAAAATCTTTCCCTAAGTGAACTTTCTTCTTTTGATCTGTGTTGTTTCTGACCTGTGCTGGTTCACCCTTCCTTCGGTAACCTGGTGGTTCCCTGCTGGGGGCAGGGGATGGTAATCACCACATTGATACTGAACTTAGTGTAGCACCTGATCCGCACAACGTACTACAGCCTAGAACTCCTGGACTCAAGTGACCCTGGTGCCTCAGCCTCCAGGGGCTGGACTGGACTGTAGGTGCTTGCCCTTATGCCTGCTGAACTTGCTGCTTATTTTGTTTTTTGATGGTACTGGGGTTTGAACTCAGGGCCTCATGCTTGCTAGGCTGGCAGTCTACCACTTGTGGCACTCCACCAGCCCTGAATTTTGTTCTTTTAACAAAGAAAAGCCAGCTTCTAGTTTCATACCATTGTACTTTTGAGATTAAGGTTCAGTTCTGAAAACCTTTATAATAAATTCATTCAATTTTAGCTGGTTGACTACACATGAAATCCCTGTTCCAAATTTTCTCTTTTATAAACTTCTATAATTTTTTTTATAGCCACTTAGTTTGTCCCTACTCTCCTGTCCCATTTAGAACGGTCACTCTACTTTAGTATAAAATTGCTCTTCTTTCTCTAACGAAAAATCATCCTTCCACTTGTAACTTCCTTTATAAAAATGCCCACTTTCCTCACATGGAATGGTTTCCCTTATGGTTTTTTTTTTCTTTTTACTCAGGGCCACATCATGCTTGTAAGGCAGATGCCCTCCCTCTTGAGCCGCTCCACCAGCCTGGTTTCCTTATGTTTTTAGAAGTTTCAGTTATATATATTAATTAGAATTTTTGACTTTTAGTAACCTTAGTTTCTAGTGAAAACTTGTAAGCATTGTGCACTGTTTTATATCAGCATTTTGTAGATGAATGTCATCTCATGATACAAATTTCCATGTCTCATTAAAAGACCCAATGTAGTTAACTTCTCTTCCATATAATGACAGGGTGCCAGAGTATATTTACTTCAAACTTACATTCAGCAATTGATATTTTAGTATTTTAACTTAGAAATAACCCAAGCGTTTAATGAATATTTATTATTTAACTCAACATAGATAAGATTTCAAGTTACCAAAGAAATAGTTTTGAAACTATTTTAAATAGAGACAAAACAATTACTTTCGAAAATTTTACTGATAAGCTTGTATTTCATTTACATTTACCTAACTGTACTTTTGAGGACCTTATGCATGCTAGGCAAGTGCTCTGCTATGAGGCATATCCCCATCCCCAGCATATTAGCAGTTGCACTTGAATTGCTCAAAAAATTGAATGAGACATTGGACAGAGCTTGCCGTTCAAGGAGTTCAGGAAATGCTACTTCAGATGGTGCTGTGCTGGCACACTGATCGCTGATGACAAACAGCGAATGCCCCCTTTTATGTCTAAATGAAGATGCTCCCGAGGAGCTCAGTGTCATCTGTCTTGCCCTCTGCATCTCATGTTGCTTTTTTTTTTTTGTTGATAAATCAGGCAAGAGTCAAAAATATCAGAGAAGCTAAAAAGTTAAACATGGTACTGCCCTCTTTTTTCTTCCTGTGACTCTCATGCATAAAGCAGTTCATTTTTATTGCATATTTTGCTTTAAGTTTAGATTATGGGTTTATGGTCTTAAACATCTAGCAGAGACCACTTGAGCTTGTCTGACCAGCAACCCAGGGGAAACTGCCAATTGTGAGACATTCATATTGTTTTACTAATAATTTAAAACCTGTCTTTATTTATAAGAAAGCTACCTTAATCATGTGAACTTAGGGAAAAATACTACACATTTTTCGTAACTTTTTCTGTTTCTGACAGCTTTAGGAATAATGTACATGAGTTCTCATTTATCCCTAAGCCACTGTGAACTCCCATAAAACATTTTATAGTCAGATATCAGTGGCACATGCCTGTAATCCTAGCTACTCAGGAGGCAGAGATTAGGAGGATCCAGACTCAAAGCCAGCCAGGGCAAATAGTTCGTGAGACCCTATCTCGAAAATATCCAACACAAAAAAGGACTGGTGGAGTGGCTAAAGTTGTAGAGTGCCTGTCTAGCAACTGTGAGGCCCTGAGTTCAAACCCCAGTACTACCAAAACCAAAAAACCCAAAACAAAGATTTTTGTCAGTTGTTTTAGTAATGCCTGTAAATAGCACATCCATAATATTCATGCAAGGATATACATAAAAAGGGCTATGCATGTAAGGGTTTGTAAGGGTAAGAGCACTTGCCTAGCATGTAAGGGTTTGAGTCCCAGTACCAGGGGGGAAAAAAGTGACAGCTGGGACTGATCAGATTCACTGAAATCTCATACAAAAAAACCTGGTAGGCTCTGAAGTCAGTAACAGGTCTGGTTGATTTACCAGTCAGCATGGGTGGGAAACACTTGGAATACTCTCAACAGGTTATCTGAGCTTTTCTAGCTTTTTCTGGTTCATGTATAGCCCATATGTGGACCTTATAGGGGCTCATGGCCACATGTATGATCCTCAGGGTGACACCTAGGTCTGTCAATGTGTATTTGGGTTACATGCATGCTCAGGGTGGAACTTGAGTAAGACAGACAAAGCATGGTGGCACATGCCTCTAATCTCAGTGCCTAGGAGGACAGCAAAGTCAAGGTCAGCCTGAGCTTCATTAGTGACTCTCTGTCTCAAAAAACCCAAAAGCACAACAAGAAAATTGAAATGGAACTTGGAATTTTGGTAGGGATTGAATCAAGTTTGTAACCAGTCTGGGTAGGATTGGCATCTTTTTTTTTTTTTTTTTTTTTTTTCTGGGCTTGGGCTTGAATGCTGTACCACTTTAGCCATGTCCTCAGCCCTTTGCTTTTCAGATAGAGTCTCACATTAACTTTTCCCAGGCTGACCTCCACCTCCTGAGTAGCTGGTTTTATAGACAATGATTGGTATCTTGGTCCACTTAACGGACATGGAATATCCTTCCATTTATTTAGGTCTTCTTTGAGTGATGTTTTGTTATTTTCAGTATATAGATCTTTTACTTCCTTAGATAAAATTGTGCTTGGGTGTTATATTCTTTTGGATGCTAATAGAAGTGGAATTATCTTCTTAATTTCCTTTTTTGGGTTGTTCATTGCCGGTGTATACAAACATCACTGATTTTTGCACATTGATCTTGTATAGTAGCATTTTTGTTTGTTTGTTTTTGTGGTACTGGGGTTTGAACTCGGCCTACACCTTGAGCCACTCCACTAGCCACAAAAAAGTTTATGCTGTGTTTTTATTAAGATAGGGTTTCACAAACTATTTGCCTGGGGCTGGCTTCGAACTGTGATCCTCCTGATCGCTGCCAGCTAAGTAGCTGGAATGACAGGCGTGAGCCACTGGCGCCTGGCTATAGTAGCATTTGTAATGGATTCTTTGGGGGATCATGCCATCTGCTAGTGTAGATAGAGTTACTTTTTCCTTTCCAATTTGGATACCTTTCATTTTATTTTCTTGCCTAGTTGCTCTGGCTATAATTTCCAGCACAGTGTCGAATAGCAGTTATGAGAATGAGCACTCTTTCCTTGCTCCTGATCTTAGGAGAGAGCTTTCAGCCTTTCACCATTGAGTGTGATGTTAGCTGTGTGTTTTAAATAAGTGTCCCTATCATACTCAGTAAATTTATTTCCATTACTAGTTTTCCAAATGTTTTTGTAATGAAAGGATGTTGGATTATGGCAAATGCTTTTTATTCATCAACTGAAAAGATCATGTGGGTTTCCCCCTTTTCTTATTAGTGTGATGTATTACATTGATTACAGTGTTTTCTAGAGTTCTCCTTATAATGCCTCTATCTGGCCTTGGCATAGGGGTGATGGTGGCCTTACAGAATGCGTTAGGAAGTGTTCCCTCCTCTCCTGTGTTTTGGAAAAGTTTGAGAAGGGTTAATTCTTTAATGTTAGTAGGATTTACAGTGATGCCATCTGGTAGTAGACTTTTTTTTGGGAGCTTTGCTTTCTGTTTTGTTTTGTTTCTGGTGGGATTGAAGTTTGAGCTCAGGGCTTCACACTTGCAAACCAGGTGCTTTACCACTTGAACCACACCTCCATCCTGAACTTTGTTTTCTGAATCATTTTCTGCTTGTTTTAGGTCTGTAGATTTTCTATTTCTTTTTGAGTCAGTTTTGATAGTGTGTTTTTCTAGGAAATTGTTCACCTCATCTAGCTTACTTAATTTGTTGGCATACAATTGTTCATAGTACTATCTTGTAGCCCTTTTTTTTTTTTTTGTGGTACTGGGATTTGAACTCAAGGGCCTCACACTTGCAAGGCAGGTGCTCTTACCAGTTGAGCCACTCTGCCAGCCCTGTTTTAGTCCATCTTTTTTTTTTTTTTTTAAGTCAGTCTAGCTAAAAGTTTGTCTATTTTGTGGATATTTAAATAAATACAATACTTTTCATTGATTGTTGTTTTTTCTTTTGTTTACCTCTGCTCTAATCTTATTGTTTATTTTCCTCTACTACTTTTCCTTCCTTTTACTAGTTTGTTTTGGTCTTCTTTTTCTAGTTCCTTAAGTTATATAATTAGATTATTAATTTGAGGTCTCTCTCTCTCTCTTTCTTATTTATTTTTGTGGTGCTAGAGATTGAATCCATGTCCTTGAGCATGTTAAGCATCAGCTGTACCACTGAGCTGTACCTACAGTCCCCACTCTTTTTTTCGTTCAGTGCTGGGGTTTGAACCCAGGGCATTGAGCTTGCTTGGCAAGCACTCTAGCACTGAGCTATATCCCCAGTCTCCCACTCCTTTTTTTTTTTTTTTTAAACATTTAAGTAAGTTAGATCAGCTATTAAGATTTCAGAAAGCATCTTATTTCTGAATCTTTTGTTTACTTTTTATTTTATTTTATTTTATTTTATTTTTTTTCTTTTTTCATTTTTCTTTTATTATTCATATGTGCATACAAGGCTTGGTTCATTTCTCCCCCCTGCCCCCACCCCTCCCTTACCACCCACTCTGCCCCCTCCCTCTACCCCCCCCCCCAGTACCCAGCAGAAACTATTTTGCCCTTATTTCTAATTTTGTTGTAGAGAGAGTATAAGCAATAATAGGAAGGAACAAGGGTTTTTGCTGGTTGAGATAAGGATAGCTATACAGGGCATTGACTCACATTGATTTCCTGTGCGTGGGTGTTACCTTCTAGGTTAATTCTTTTTGATCTAACCTTTTCTCTAGTACCTGTTCCCCTTTTCCTATTGGCCTCAGTTGCTTTAAGGTATCTGCTTTAGTTTCTCTGAGTTAAGGGCAACAAATGCTAGCTAGTTTTTTAGGTGTCTTACCTATCCTCACCCCTCCCTTGTGTGCTCTCGCTTTTATCATGTGCTCAAAGTCCAATCCCCTTGTTGTGTTTGCCCTTGATCTAATGTCCGCATATGAGGGAGAACATACGATTTTTGGTTTTTTGAGCCAGGCTAACCTCACTCAGAATGATGTTCTCCAATTCCATCCATTTACCGGCGAATGATAACATTTCGTTCTTCTTCATGGCTGCATAAAATTCCATTGTGTATAGATACCACATTTTCTTAATCCATTCGTCAGTGGTGGGGCATCTTGGCTGTTTCCATAACTTGGCTATTGTGAATAGTGCCGCAATAAACATGGATGTGCAGGTGCCTCTGGAGTAACAGTCTTTTGGGTATATCCCCAAGAGTGGTATTGCTGGATCAAATGGTAGATCGATGTCTAGCTTTTTAAGTAGCCTCCAAATTTTTTTCCAGAGCTCCCACTCCTTTTTTAAGGTAGGTGTTCATAGTTATAAATTTGCCTATAAGTACTGCTTTTGCAGCATACTATAACTTTTGTTATGCTGTATTTTTGTTTTTATTTGTTTCAAGACATTTTGTAATTTTCCATGTGACTTCTTTTTAGACACCATGGTTGTTTAAGGGTGTGGTAATTAATTTCCACATACTGTTCTTGGTTTTTTTTTTTTTGGTGGCACTGGGATTTGAACTCAGGGCTTTTTATTTGCTAGGCAGGTGCTCTACCACTTAAGCCATGCCCCCAGTCCTTTTTGCTTTAGTTATTTTATTTTTGGTGGCATTGGGGTTTGAACTCGGGGCCTCACACTTGCTAGGCAGGTGTTCTACTGCCTCGTGCCTCCAACCCTTTTTGCTCTGGTTATTTTGGATATAGGGTCTCACTTTTTTCCCAGGCTGACCTGGATTGAAATCCTCCTGTTTTACCCTTCCCATGTACCTGGGATGACAGGCATGCACCACCATGCCCAGCTATTGGTTGAGGTGGAGCCTTTCAAACTATTTGCCTGGGCTGACTTCTAACTGTGATCCTCTGATCTCTACCTTCTCAGTAGCTAGGATTACAGGAGTGAGCCATCATGCCTGGCCTGTATCATATGTTTGATCTCACCATTGTTTTTTTTTTTTTTAAATAAAATTTTATTCAACAAAGACACACTGATATCCTTACATATTATTTGTTGCTGTTTTCATGTTACCGTGGCAGAGTTGAGTCATGGCATTTGAGGCTATATGGCTTGCAGAGCCTGAAATAATTCCTCTCTGGTTTTCATAGGAGAAGTTTTTAGACCCCTGGTTTAGAGTGTCTTTTTCGATTTCCATGGCTATAGTTAACTATAAATTGGCTCACATTGCAGTAGTCTGGTGAGATTTGACACATGTAGCCTGCTTTGTGTTTTCTGAAGCTTGTGAAATGGGCAGTTCTGACAACAGATCTGGGCATCCTCAAGGCCTCAGCTAGCTGAGAGGAGGAGCAGTCTTCCCCCTCTGAAGCTAGGGTGGAGGCAGCGGGACTGGGATGTGGCCATTCAATGGTGACTTCATGCATAGGATGGCCAACTGTCTTGGTTTGCCTGGGACCGAAGGCCGTTCTTGGAACCTAGGATTTTAGTTTTAATATCTGGAAAGCTGGGTAAACTGACACAGTTGGTTCTCCAGCTGGTTTTCAGAGTCTTACTTTTATCCCTCCACCCCAGTACCATTCAGGGAAACACCCAGCTATGCGAAAAGGCGGCGACTGGCTGGCCCCAGTGGCTTGGCATCCCCTCGGCCCCTGCAGCGCTCAGCAAGCGATATCAACCTGAAGGGTGAGGTACAGCCAGCAGCCTCTCCTGGGCCTTCGCTCCGAAGCCTCCCTCACCAGCTGCTGCTCCAGCGACTGCAGGAGGAGAAAGATCGTGATCGGGATGGTGAACAGGAGAATGACATCAGTAGCCCCTCAGCCAGCAGGAGTAGCCAGAGCAAAATCAGGTAGGAGGAGGCTGCGAGGCCTGGGATTGTAGAGTGCCAGGACCAAGCCAAGGAGGAGCCAGACTTGGGGAGGCTGGGAGGGGTGGTGCCTATGCAGTGATGGGTTGGGACTTGAGGTGGGGGACTCCCAGGACCCCAGACAGTCCTCCTTGGATGGAGCAGGGAAGAAGGTGAGGCCCTATAGATGGGTGAGCTTACCCACACTGTTTCTGGTTGAAACTGGGGCTTGCTCAGTGGGCAGCAGAGGGAGTTTTGTGTGAAGAGGGTATGGTCCAACCTGTAGTTAGCTCACTGCAGTATCAGGGCTGGTGGTAGGGGGAAAGGGGTGCCTCTTAGTGAGGGCCCAAAACCTATAGGTGACAACTAGCTCTGCTTCCATGGGGCAGTCTTGGCTTCCCCCCAGCCTCAGCCCTGTACACCTACAGAACTCTCCCCCACCCTTGCCAGCCCTAGGACCCTGAGAAACCATGGGCATTTGAGCAACTGGATGTCCCCAGAACTGGTGGGGGCTGGGGGTGGGCACTGGTTCTCAGATTGCCATTGTGCACCTTTGTCATCCATAAGACGAGACTAATCCTCCCAAGGCATTTTCTTTGGGAAGTCCTCCAGGATACCTGGGCAGGTGAGTGTGCTGGGACCCTGGCATACTGCAGGTGCCAGACACTGTGATCATGGGGTGTGTGTTCCTTGTGCTTTTAGAGCAAAAGTTGTCTTTCTTGCTTCTTTAGCCAGGTACATAGAATGTGTTTGGGAGACATTATTGGATGAAAGTGTTACATAAGCAGAGTGTTATTTCACAACGGCAGCTAACTTTTACAGTTCTATGGTCCCATGTACCACTGGGCTGAGCAGCAAATGCATGACTTTGGAGGCTGTACCTGCTAACCCTAACACTGTGTTAGAGGTGGGGGTCCTGGCACTCAGGTTGGGTCAGAGATTTGTCTGAATTCATAGAGTTAGGAATCAGTTTTCTGGAGTTAGAAATCAACTTACCTGGGTCTAGGTGTCTGGCAAAGGGAATGGGGTGTGTCAGGAGCTTATGCAAAGCCTTCTTTCCTGCCCCTATTCCCCTGATCATGCAGCCCGATCTATCTCTGTGCTGCCTTATGTCTGTCTCCATCTAGATTTGTTGGACCCCCCCCCCCATTATCTGTCCTGTCCCAAATCACAATTTTCCCCTGAAGCTTTTGCATAGTTTGAATTTTCTAAAGGTTGAATGGCCTGGTGGCTGAAGGAACACAATGTTGCTGTTTTCCAAGAGGGCTGCCTGGGAGTGGATGTCTGTGGTGGCTGTGGCCATGGGTTCCTGCTTGTTTGTTCATTCACCCTTTATAGCAGACAAAAAAGAAAGACCCGCATGCCAGGGTTCCAGCTGGGCTTGCTCTGTGGGAGGGCAAAATTTTTTCTTTCTTCTCCACAAACATTTACTAGGTACCTGGAGTACCAAATATGGTGGGATTTTACAGCAGGGGTCCTGACTGGATCTCAGGGTATGGACAGCTGGGCCCAGGACTGAAAACAATTTAGGCGGGCTGTGATCCAGGTTAGAGAGCTTGCCCTGGATTGACAAGAGTTCTGCAGCCCCGAGGAGATGGCTGGGGAAGTCTGGTGCAAGGAGGAGGGAGAGACCGTGGGGCAGAGGGTCCTCTGTTGCCAAATGAAATTGGTTCTGGTGGACTGTGTGGGATTGCAGCGGCTCGCTGGTGCCCCCTGTTGGCCAAGCTTGGGACAGGACCCTTGGCAGCCCAGGGTAGCCCCAGAAATGAGGTCTTCAGGGTCTGGACCCAGCACCATAGCAAACCTACAAGAGCAAGTTTGGAGCTGAGAGTCTGTGAATGAGCAGGATTACAGTAGGTTGGGGAGTCAGTAATAATGTAGCAAATTCCCATGTCCCAGAGAGCCTTTCCATTGGCCGAAAAAGTGTTTTGGCCTGCCTTGATACTAGGGAGCCCAAGAAAGCTTGTGAATAGAGGAGGTGGAGAACTGATACCGCAGGCTTGGTGCCCAGGCCCAGGGAGTAGTCTGGGGAAGGTTGTCAGCATGGAGTGGGCATGGGTAGCAGGGACAGGTGTCTAGGACACAGGCCCAGGCACCCCAACTGCCCTTCCTGGAGAGCCAACGCGGCTTCTCTGGTGCGCTAGACCCTACGCCAGCCCTTCCCCAGCTTCCACCTGGCTGCTTCGGCACCGCTCCCCTCATCCGTGCGCCCACCTCCCGGCTAGCGCCCCTCTACAGGCTGCCCGCGTGGGGTCCACGGGGGGCGCCGCGGGTGGAGGGCGCGTCGGCCGCCGCCGCCCGCAGAGGGAGGAGCCCGCGCGGAGGAGGCGGGGCGCGGAGCGGCCGCGGCATGGAGCGAGCCCGGCGCGCCTGGGAGCGCAGCCCCGCGGCCCCGGAGCCCTGAGCGGGCGCGGCTCGTGCGCTGGCGGGAGCGGGCCGGGCGCGGCGGCGCGGCCCATGGAGCGGCCCCGGGCCGGGCCCCCGGCGGGCGGGCTGGCGGCGGGCGGGCGGCGGGCGGTGCGGCGGCGGCTGCGGTGAGGCCGGCGGCGGGGCCGGGCCGTGCGCCATGGAGGCCCCGGGCGCCGGCTTCGCGTGCCCGCTGCCCCCCGGCATCGCGTCTGTCACCTACGTGTTCGTCTACAGCCCGAGTGGGCCAGGCGGTCCCGGCCCCGCGCCCGGTCCTGGCCCAGCGCCCCCCGCGCCCCCCGCGCCGCCGCCCCGGGGCCCGAAGCGGAAACTTTACAGCGCCGTCCCCGGCCGCAAGTTCATCGCTGTGAAGGCGCACAGCCCGCAGGGCGAGGGCGAGATCCCACTGCACCGCGGCGAGGCCGTGAAGGGTGAGGGGCGCGGGGAGGGGGGGCGGGGCCAGGTGCGCAGCGAGCCGATGCCATTTTGGGGTCTCTGTGGCTGGGATGTCCCCGGGTCATTAAGGGATGCAGCCACCAGGACCAGTATCTCTGGCCATGGCTTCATGGGCTCCTGTCATGTGGCTCCCTCTGTCATGATAGAGGCTCTGGTCTTGTCTTGGGCGTTTCTGTGTCACGATGGGGGGGGGGTGGTCCCTCCATTGGAAGGACCCTATCCCGTTACAAAGCTTCCTCGTATTGTGGGGTTACTGGGTTTTGTTTGTTTTTTTTTTTTTTAACTGGAAATCCTTGGGATATTGGCGGGAGGGGGGGCTTGCTATTCTGGGGGAGATGTGTGACAATTGTGGGTGTCTTGTGTGCTATGCACATCTCTCTTACCCGTGCTGCCTATATTCTCGGGGGGACAGTACCCTCTCATTTTGGGGCTTTCTATGTCATCATTGGGGTCCTACCTGGATGCCTCTTGTCCATGGGCCTGAGGTAGAAGCAGTTGTGAGAATCAGTCCTCCTGGTATATCGTGGCTACAGCGCAATGACTGCGCTCTTAGCAGTGACCCCTGGGTGGGTGACAGCAGAGAGTGGTTAATAGGGACAGAAGCAGGAGTGTGGCACATCTCTGTCCCTTACACACCCACCCTGTGCCTGGCCCATGTGTTCATTTCTCCCTTCTGTGTGGGTTCCACAGTCTTCCCAGGGAAAAATCTGGGAGGTTGTGGTTAAGGGAAGGAGATCGAGGATTAGGATAGTGAGCAGAACTTGTGTCCAAGGTGGGGAGACGGGTGCCCTGCATCTACTCTGTCCTGACAGCCTGTCTGGCTTCTGTCCTCCAGTGCTCAGCATCGGGGAGGGCGGATTCTGGGAGGGAACCGTGAAGGGCCGCACAGGCTGGTTCCCAGCTGACTGCGTGGAGGAGGTGCAGATGCGACAATATGACACACGGCATGGTGAGTGACCCCAGGCTCCCCCCAGGCAGCTCCTGAGGGGTGCACCCTTCCAGCCTCCCTTTGATCTTCTTGATGATAAATCTGGATGTTCACAGAGAAAAAAGAAGTGAACTCAAACACACCCAAAAAGTACAGGCAAACCTACACACAGGATGCAAACATGGCACACATACAGCATGTATGTACATACGAACATGTGTGCTTGAATCCAACACTTCATACACAGTGGAGAACCTGCGACATGCCCACAGGAGGTACATACTCATGACTGTCCTCTGTGTGTTCTCATACGTTACTCTGGTGACTGTGACCACCCCTCTGGCACAGTCTTCACAGAAATACCAGGTGCTTGGAGCTTGCAATTCATGTGCGCTGGCAGACAAGTAAGGAGGTCAATGTGAAAAAAGAGGCGTTTTTCCAAAGTGGACAGATTGTCCAAGTGGGCAGAGCAGGAGGCCTGGACAAGCCAAGAGGAAATGAGGCCATTTGGGCCCCAAGGGGTGGTTATGGATACCCTGGGGCTGGAATGGTCTGAGGGCAGCTTGTGAGGGATGATCCCTGTCCTTAGCCAGTAGGGAAGCATGTGAAGGTGAAGGCTGCAGCTCTGGGACTGGTGAGCAGTCATAGTCTAACCCTGCTGAACAACTGGGCTTCTAGAAAGGACCCATCTGGGTGCTGGTAGAAACAGGTTAGTCCTGTGGAGCCCATCGGATGGGCTGGCTGCATGTCTTGGATGTACTCTTGCAATGAGCCCTCAAGAGTCCTAGGAGGCTCTAAGATCCATTAGTGTTACTTCTGGCTCAGAGTGGGTATGACAAATGAGTACTTCCTGTGTGGTGGTCATCAGTTGTGTGTCTGGATTTAGGTACATGTGTCTCTCTTTTAGTATGTGGAGGGCTTGGGCTCAGGGTTGTGGTGTCTCCTACCCTGGGTTGACAGTTTCTCAGGAGAGCTCATCCCTATGTGGCCAGGACCTCTGCCCAGTGCCAAACTTGGTGGAGGCTTAGGGAAGTGTGAGCCTGGCTGTTGATCAACTGTTGGCCAGGTGTCTTGTTCCCTCACTTGGCTAATCCTTGCCCTGCCCTGTTGGCTTAGATCATGGAAGGGATTGGGCTCCCTTTTTCTTTGCTTGTGGAGAGTGGTGGATAGAGTGGGGTCCAGGAGGTAAATGATGTCAGAGGTTTGAACTCTAATTCTGACAGGATGGAGGAAGATAATAGGAAGGGATGGAGACTCCATACCTGTTAAATAGGGGCCAGGGCTGTGTTCCCCCACAGGAAGAGTAATGTGATTCTGGTCTGAGAACTATGAATCTAGGGACATTTGGACCTTGGTCTGAAGTAGAGGAGGGAGGGAAGTTTGTGTTGGAGTCAGAATCTGAGAGGAGCTGATGTTGTCAGGTTTGCCCTTGTTGGACCCGTGCTGCTCCCATTGGCTATTGTGGGTGCACCAGTGTGCTGTGGCAGAGGTGGTGTAAGTACAGGAGCTCCCTGAGTTGACCTGAAGGAGTCAGAGTGGGCTTCAAAGTAGAAGTGTTGTTTGGTCTGAATCTTCTAGGTGATCTGAGGTGGATGTCCCCATGTTTGCAGGGATCTGGCACAGTGTTCTGGAGCTATATGTGTCAGCAATTCATGTACCCGATCATAGTTTTTAGCATTTTTACATGTTTGAAGTTGTTGACATGTCCCAGCAATCCTGGGAGGTGAAGCCAGTTGTTAGTACATTTCTAGGGGATCCGTAGGCAGTGAGGGGTAGGGTGTTTTTTCTGTGTAGGCACTCAGCTTTATGAGGAGTGGCAAGGCTAGGGTGGGGAGTGTGAGGCCAGTCAGGTGTCCTTGGGTAGTACAAGGGAAAGGATGGCCTTATGGTGGGAGCTGACCAGGGCAGGGTTGCTTGATTTTGCAGTTCCTTTTTAGGGTCAAGGTCAAGATATAGTCAGGGCAGAACAAAGAGGTGGACAGGGTGGGCCAAGATCATAGAGAAGCAGGTGTGCAAGAAATGGAGCTGGTGGCCTCCTGGCAATTGCAGGGATGCTAGACAAAGCTGCAGCTAGGGTGTGTGACCCAGGGGAGTGGGATGGGGACAGAGGATGAGGGGCCTTCTGTGACTGCCCGTAGGGAGTAGGAGTAATAGTGGCCTTCCTCTGACCTCAGTACAAACCTGGCCAGCCACTCTGGGCAGAACCTCCCATATCTCAGACTCAGGCTGAGTTCTGCCAGAAGCCAGAGGGCAGTCCAGCAACAGGAACCTGATTCCAGTAGGCTCAAATCCAAAAAAAAAAAAAAAAAAAAAATCTGGTTCATGGATTGGAGTGGGGACAGAGAAGAGAAGGACTTAAAGGCCAAGGAGAGGACACTATGCTGAGGTACACAGATAAGGCTGGTGGCCAGGGTTGGTACCTGCCACTGGACCAGAAAATGAATCTTGGCCACTCAAGAAGCAGAGAGCCAGTCTCCTGTAGCACTGGTGCAGGAGATGTGAGGGGTAGAAATGCTGAGGCCCAGTATGTGCTGTCCTCTCTCCTTATCTGCCCCTTCTTTCTAGTGTGTTCCTTATTTTGGCGGTGGGAACTGGTGCTGGGCCTGTTTCTTCAGCTGTATTTTATGTGTCTGATTAATAAGCCTGGAAAATGAATGTGTATTATGTAATAAATACAATTTGGTTGGCAAAAAATTAAAGCTGAGATGTTAGTGATTGCAAGTTTGGGGATCCTTTTGCAGGCTGGCACTATGAGTGTTTCTGTTTACTGGGTTGACCTGGAAGAGGGTGTTGTAGAGGCAAGGAAGAGTGTGAGGTCCCACCTGTAGGGTGATGAGGACTGGCCTGTGCTGGTCTTGTGAGTCGGGGATGGCAAATGTGGGCATGTCACAGGGTCTCAGCTGTGGTAGGCAATGTTGGAGGAGAGAATTGAGTTGATGAGTGGTTGGGGAGGGCCAGGATGATAACAGGCCACCAGAACCCAGGGGCCCTCTCTAAAAGGTCCTACTCTGTAAGGAGAGGCTCAAAGAGGGCACCTACTAGTAGGAATTTGATGTCTGAACCAGTACTTTCCTTAATAACTGTCTTCTGATGTGAACTGAAACTCTTTCTTCCTCCCTTCTAGCCCCTACCTCCATCTCTGTCTGTATCCATCTATCCTTTTACTAGCCTACCCACCCCACTATTGATCTACTTACCCAGCAACCCACCCAGCCCACCCAACCTCTCCCATTTGCCATCCATCCTCCTACTCGCTGTGTACCCACCCAGTCTATCTGTCCATCCATCCATCCACCCACCCATCTATTTACATATCTATCTATACTTTGACCCATCCATTTCCTCTCCTCTCCAACCTCCCATCCGTTTGTACATCCATTTGCCTTTGGATTTGTTTTCTCTCCATCTCTTGTTCCTTTATCCTTCTGTCTGTGCAGCATCTGTCCACCTGGCCAGTTGTATACCATCTCCCCTGTCTGTGGTACCTACCTTCAAGGAGCTTACAATTATTGGGGAGACAGGTTGTAAAAACTCAGGTTTAAGCTAGATGTGGTGGTACATACTGTAATCCCAGTACTGAAGAGGCTGAGACAGGAGGATCATAAGTTTGAGACCAGCCTGGGCTATATCATGAGATCCTGTCTCAAAAACGAAAACCAAAACAAAACAAAAAAACCACCCACCCCCCTGCCACCACACACACTGCAAATTGTAAATTCACTCTGATCTTCTTGCCACTTTCTTGCTCCTTCTGCTGCACTTCATGGGCTGCACACTGCCCTTGGCATACTCGAGGCTGATGACTGCTGTGTGTGTTGGCTGCCCTATTCCTGGAAGACCTTCACCCTTGTACCCATGTGCAGTTCCCTCACATCCCTGGGGCTTCGGTTATCTTCGCTTGTTGATGAGACTATTATACTATCCTTAGAGCTTCACTTTTCTATATCCTTGTTCTACCTTTTTTTCTCTTAAGCACTTACCAGCACTTACTTATTTTCTGTTTATTCCATCTCCCAGAGTAGCTTATTAACACAAGGGCGGACTCTGTTCTATCCTCAGAGCCTAAAACATATAGTGTCTAGTACATAGTAGGAGCTCAAAAATGCTTGTTGAAGTGAAAAAATGAGTCTTGAGAAGTGGTACAGTAAGAGAATGGGGGAGGGAGGCCTTGAGAGATGAAGTGCAAATCAGTGGTGGCGCCACCTTGGGGGCCCTCCCAGGCTCTGAGAGTGGAGGAACCCTCCATTCTCCAGAGGTGTGAGGAATCCTGAAGTTCAGGTAGCCAGAGGAGCCAGCCTGAAGCCTAAGGTCACAACTGCGGGTGTGGTAGGACATCTGCAAGGCTCAGATGGGGCAGCAGGTAGACCCTGGCCAACTCCACAGGGCCATGAGGAACTTTGAGATCAAATGACAGATGAAGACAATGTTCTGTGGGCCACAGTGAAGTCAGAGAAAGGGACCCAGATCTTGGCTTCCCTTCCTCACTGAGACACTGAGGTTGTACCTTGTGCCATTGTAAGGAATTGAGTGAAGACATTCACTTCCACAATGGTGTACGTGGGCAAATAGCACAGAACTCAGGCATGTGCTTGCACATGGTACTTGCACACAGTTGTGGATCACAGATATACATGCACATTACCTGTGACTAGGCTCACACACAGATCACAAGTATGAACACAGCACTTGTACACACTGCATAAATAAGCATCAACACAGCATTTAGACACTATTGTAAGGCACACACACACATATGTACGTACACTTTCCTATACTCTCACTTTTGTGGCTCACTGACTGTATGGTCCTGGTCTTGTTTGGTCTCCCGTGTCTAGCTGCATGGTTCTCAGGAGAAGTGAGCTGTGGTTGCTGTTCTTCTTGGGCCCCAACTCCAGGAGGCCAGAATTCTCTGCATGGTCCCCTTAGACTTCCTACCTTAGGACCTCTGGACCCAGGACCTCAGGATTCAGGGTCTTCCACTCCTATCTTGGCACAACCATGCCCATGTATGGACAGAGACTGTGACCACAGTTAGGGTAGATGAGCCAGTTGGAGGCCATGGCCTTTCCTCAGCTCCTGATACTCCCTCCAGAAACCCGGGAGGACCGAACGAAGCGGCTTTTCCGCCACTACACTGTTGGCTCCTATGACAGCCTCACTTCACACAGGTACTGACAGGTGGGGCATGGGTGTGGATATACACTGGCTGGATGTGGCAGATGTGGTGTGGGTTAAGAAGGGAAGCCAGGGTTTGGGGAGGTTGATAGAGAACAGCCACCAGCTGCCTTCTACTGTCACCCTGGGGTAGCCTGTGCCTCTGGGACCCTGTGGGGTCAACCTGTCTGCCAGACCTCCTGCAGGGCTCACCTCACCCCTTCCTGCTTTCCTCCATCAGCGATTATGTCATTGATGACAAGGTGGCTGTCCTGCAGAAACGGGACCACGAGGGCTTTGGCTTTGTGCTCCGGGGGGCCAAAGGTAATGGGTTGTGAGGGATACTGCACTGCTGGGGATGTGTTCTGTGTCTGGCCTCTGCCCCTCCCTTTTTCCTGCCCTCTCCTATCCTCTGCTGTGACTGTTTTGGTTTGGAAAGTGCAGGTACAAGGCAGCAGTTCCCTCCCTTTATTGACTTTCATTCTCTTTGCTTGGGGAGCCTAACAGAGTAGGGGCCTTTAGTAGAAGTGAGTAAGGGGCTTCACAGAGGAATGTGCACTGCTTTCCTGGGCTAGGTGTCCCTGGGTAGCTGTCCTCCCTGCCTTGGGTTAATCTGTCCCTTGTTAGTCATGTACTCCTCAAGGCAAGCCACATGGAGGTTGTTGTGTGGCAGCTTCCACCACCTGAATCACATTTATGAGTACCTACCTGCTCCCCCCCATCTGCAGCAGAGACCCCCATTGAGGAATTCACGCCCACACCAGCCTTCCCTGCACTCCAGTACCTGGAGTCTGTGGATGTGGAGGGTGTGGCCTGGAGGGCTGGGCTGCGCACTGGAGACTTCCTTATTGAGGTGAGGCAGGCCCTGACCTGGGGTTAGGGTGGGTTGGGGGGGTGCTGCTTCCTGAGCCCCGAGGGAGTGTACATGAGCATCCCACCCAGTTGACTGTCTGTCTCAGGTGAATGGGGTGAACGTGGTGAAGGTTGGACACAAGCAAGTGGTGGGTCTGATCCGCCAGGGCGGCAACCGCCTGGTAATGAAGGTCGTGTCTGTGACCAGGAAGCCAGAAGAGGACAGTGCTCGGCGCAGAGGTGAGGGCTCAGGCTTCTGGCTCTGTCCAGATTCTTCTCTTGCCTCCTGATCTTAGCCCTTTGACTTCAGGTCAACATTCTTCTCTCACCCTTAATGCCACACTTCTGGCATCAGATTCCTGAACTTAGAGGAAATGCTGACATCTGTGGCCTGGTTCCTTGTGTTAGACCCAGTGGCCCCTGGCTAGGCCTCTGACCCCTGACCCTAGATTGCCCTCCTCCAATTCCCGCCCCCTTCTTCCATGCGTCCCCCAGCCCTGGCATGGCATAGCCCTCCTTCCCAACTCCAGCAGCTGCCTGGAGGCCGGGTTGCCATGGTAACTGTGAGGTTGACGCTGCTGCTGCTGCTGCTTATTGTGTGGGGAAGGGGGAGGCGGCACCTGAGGGAAGAGGAAAAGCGTCTTCTCCTAGCAGCCGCCACCGACCGCTGTTCGGCCTGGGCCCAGGAGGCTTTGCTGCCTAGCCCAGCCCAGGCCTTTGGTTTGCCTGACCACATCCTGGTCCTTTAAGGGACAGTGGTACCTGGGCCCTGGAAGCTCTGGGCAGCAGGAAGCAACCTGGCAGGAGACCTGCCCAGCCCCCCATGGCTCCGGTGCCCCCTTGCTGGACCCACACAGCCTGTAGGGTGGGTGCTCAGACCAGAGCCAGCCAGCACTCTGACCCCTACTAGTACCCTTGACTACCATCTGAGGCCTTGGCTCTGGGAGTCCAGAGGGCCCCAGAGGCCCAATCACCCTGGCCCCAGTGCTCCCTGAGCTTGCCACGCCATGAAGAAGTTTGCATCTAGCCGCAGCCTGAACAAGATCCTGGCACAGTGTGACTCGTCCTCACGGGAGTACGAGGAGATCCAGGCGGTAGAGCGCAAGTGGCACTTGCACCTGGCCACGCCGCGCCGCCTGCTGCTGGATAGGAGGGCCAAGGCCTCCCTCTTCTTTGCAGCCCCACCGCCCCCGAAGAGGGCCCCCAGCACCACACTGACCCTGCGTTCCAAGTCCATGACGGCGGAGCTTGAAGAACTTGGTGAGCACTGGGGTTGCTGTGGGAGTGGCCCACAATTGAATGGCCGGGGTTGAGCAGACTAAGGCAGTGTGGGAAGCCAGGGGGACTAAGCTAGGGCTGAGGCCAGGCAGTGATAGCAGGGAGGGAGGATGGACGGATGTAGGAGTAAGTCAAAAGTTAGGGTAGGTGCTGGAGTGGCAAGGAAATTCGGCACCTGTAGGTCAGGAGGAGGGGAATGGCATCTCTATATGTGTGCATGGTATGTGTGTGAACTGCCCTTGGCTCTTTATTCTTGACTTTGCTCTTGCATTTCATCTGTTTTTTGGGAAGAGCAATGGTTGGACATCTGGGGTCTGTTTCCAGCTCCGTCGGACAATAGCTGGGTCATCCTTGTGTTTGTTTTACTCTGTTGGTGCTTGTTTATTGCTCAAGCAAGCCTGCTGACCTCACAGGCCATTGTGAGAAACTATAGTTCAGTGATAGGATGGGGTCTTGTGAGCTGTGGGAGGTTAGCAAAATATGTCAGACTTTGATGGGCACAATCCTAGGCTGACCACTAATATCATGGGTATGTCCCGACATACATGACCTCGATCTGATATCTGTGACAGTTAAGAGCCTTATCATAGGATGTCTTGATATACATGATCATGTCCTGACATGTGTGGTTGTTACAACCTTGTCATGGGCATGTCCTATATATACAACCACATCCTGACATGTGTGGCAGCTGACAACCTCATCATGGGCATGCCACGATATACACGACCACATCCTGACGTATGACATTCAACAGCCTGAAGAGTCATGATATAATGATCATGTCCTGACATGTGTGACCATTAATAACCTTGTCATGAGTGTGTCTTCTATACATGACCATGTCTGACATGTGTGACAGTTAGCAGCCCTGTCATGGGCATATGCTGACTGTTATTCTTATTGTGGGCATATGCTAATACACGTGACTATTAAGAACCTTGTTGTGGGGGTATCCTGACCATCACAGCTTCATGATGGGCATATCCCAGTACATATGACAGTTGACACACTCTTCACTTGCATAGTTTGAGCCCAATCCCAGCCTTTTTCTCTGGCTACAGCCATAGAAGGAGCGTGTACCTAGTCCACAGAACTATCCCTGCCTTTAGTCAACCCTGATCCTGTCCTGGTCACCGGATGAGTTGCCCCATTCCAAGAAGGAAAACGGCTACTAAGACAGACTGGGCTGACATGGTCAGGAAACTTAAAAAAAAAAGTACACAGACTTCAAAATGAAGAATACTCAGGTTTCAAAAAATGAAGAGGGAAATCAATGCCAGAGGAGAGCCCATGATCAAGTTTCCAAGGGCAGGGTCAGGTTCTGAAGCCTCCTCAAGGCTAGGTTAGGAGGCTGTGGGCCTGTGAGAAGCAGGAAAGCCAGAATCAAGCACAGGATCTGGAATTAGCATTAAAAGAATTGGAAGTCAGAGAAGAATATGAGACAGTAAGATAAAATGTTATTACAAATGTAAAAGAACTAGCAGAGCTAATGAAATAACAGGACAGGACAACAAAGAACAAGCACATTTATAAAGTGTGGTACTGGGGTTTGAACTCAGGGCTTCATGCTTGTTAGGCAGGTGCTCTACCGCTTGAGCCATTCCACCAGTGCTAAGAACTGTTACTGATTAAAAGGATCCATGGCTTGGATACACAGTATTCCAGACCCAGCTGAAAATGAGGCAGTAAGTAAGATCAGACTAAGATTACCCAGAAGCAGCTCAGAAAGACTAGGTGCAGACATCAAAGAGTAGTTAGGGGACAGAAGGACAAGAAAGGAGACCCCAGCGTCTACCTGGTAGAAGTTCCAGAGAGAAAGAATGAAAAGAAAGGCAACGTTTGAAGAGTAAGTAAGAATTTCTCAAAAGTGAACAAAGGCATGAGATTCCATTTTGAAGAAATAGGAGTCACAAGCAAGGAAATAAAAACTCATGTATATCTGGATCTGTCAGAATAAAAGTTTAGAATACCATAGACATATAGAAAAATCTTATGACTACGGTTGCAGGTGGAGGAGCTGGTTAGCTTAGAAAGGAGTGATAGTTTGACTGACAGCAGACTTCTCATCAGCAGTGGTAGAAGGCAGAAGACGATGGAATGTGGAATCACGATGCCTTACCACCTAGATTCTGCACCCAGCCATATCTGCTCACTTGTGTGAGTACAGAGTTCTGGTCCCAGGGCTATCAGACCCGCAGGTCAGTCACAGAGAGCTGGTATCAATAAGCCAATACCAGTAGGCAGATGGGTCTGGTTAGACACCAGATAAAACTGGTGGGTGGTCCCTGGAGAAACCTGAGCTCTGCAATCCAGGACTCTGCCCTATGAGAGTGGAAGAGCTGTCTTTAGCCTGGGCCTTTCTATCTGTAGAAACAGGAGTGGAAGAGGCAGATCTTCCTCTCTGCTTCACAAGCTTTGGAAGAGGATTACTGTAGTTGCTCTGCAGACCCTGGTGGTCCAGAAGAGTGTTCATCAGCTGATCCTGAGTAGACTCGAGGAGGACAAGGGGACAGCTCCATATGGTGTAGCCTCTACCTACACTTCTGGGCCCAGGATCACAGCTGTTGAAGCTGATACGAGGCTCTAAATGGGGCTGTGTTCAGAGAAGGGCTAGGCACCCAGCAGTTCAGAAAGTTGTGCTGCCTCAGAAGACAGTTGTCCTGGAAGGCCAGGACACTGCCCACTTCCTGACATGTTCTCTCTGGGAAGGCCTGGTTTGAGGAAGCCAGGCCAACATTGGGTTCCCCAGGTGCCTAAGGGACTATCCCACAATCCAGCATTTGTGCTTTCAAAATGTAGACATAAGATGTGTTGAGTCACCACTGGCAGGAACATTTTCATTCTGTCAGTCACAGTCAGGAGCTGATGGAGCCCTTTTGGATCCATAGTCTATTGAGAAGATGACCTTAATACCTGGAAAGAAAAGAAAAGAAAGTTTGAGGTAATGGGGAAACAGGCTTCAGGGGTGAAGGCTCACATCCAGGTGGCCTGTGCTCAGTGGTAGTTAAGGCAAATCCCAGTAGGAGGAAGAGGAGGAATGGACTCCTGTGGGTCAATGGGGTGAGCAAAGGCTGATCCCAGAAAATGAAGGTTGTGGTGGTTGGAAGTAAGGAATGAGAGGAAGGGGTCAGAGTAAGGACCCTCCAGAGAGGGGGTGGAGGGAGGACCCTCCCTGGTCTGTTCTTTGTGGGAGCTCTTCACCTCATCATGTGCACGTCCACTGAGCTTGAACCAGGGACATGCTAGGGCTAGAGGACAGTGAAAACCTAGGCCAGGGGGCCTGGTGGGTCCAAGCCCCTCTTGTTCATCTACTTCCTCAGGGGGAAATTGGAGCTTCTCTGTAATTTCTGGTTTCCTTTTTCTTTTGTGATGAGAAGTCATGGTAGGTGCCGTACCATGTCCCTGCCTCTGACCTCAATCTGGAAAAAGGGTTCTCTCAAGCAAGTGTCTTGCCTGCCATTAAAAACCTGTTTTGGGTGTTGGGGTATTCAGTGGTGGAGCACTTGCCTAGCACGCTCAAGGCCCTAGGTTCCATCCCCCGCACTACAAAAACAAAACAAAAACCCCACCAAAACCCCTGCTTGTGCACTCTACTCAAGTGTGACTGTCTTGGTTTTCAGTGGCCAAGTGTTTAGTTATGCATGTCTCCGTGTGTGCATTTGTGTGCATGTACATGTATGTACATTGTGTGTGTGTGTGTGTGTGTGTGTGTGTGTGTGCGCGTGCACATACACACAAGTGTATTTACTGCTTGTGCTTGTTCCCTCCTCAAGTTTCAAGGCATTGGCAGTTTGCACTTCTGGTGTAGGCAGGGGCAGATCTGTGAAGACTGGGTGTTGGGGAGGTGGGGGTGGAAGGAATGGGGGTAGGGAAACCAGTGTGGAGAACAGGCCCAGGTGCCATGGAATGAAGCCTGCCTCTTACCCCCTTTGCTCTGTTTCTTAATTTCAAGCCTCCATTCGGAGAAGAAAAGGGGGTAAGTCATCTACTGTGTCCCTAGGCCCGGATTGCCTGCTCTATCAAGGGGTGCTGGTGTGTGAGGAGGCTCCAGTTCAACTCAGGGTGGTCTGGAATCCTGACACACCCTTATGTTGGCCCTTTTCCTTGGGAATCTGGTAGCAGTATGGTGAAGGGCCTGGGAAGAACAGATGGGGAGTGTTCAGGGATGTGACCATCGGGGAACCACAAGGAGGCACAGTCTCTTTGGGGACTCAGGTGAGCTGGAGAATATGGAGATAGCCTAGGGTGGGGGAGGAGTTGGGAGAGCTTAGCAGTGGCCACTGTATGTGCTATAACCTAGAGTTGGTGAGGGGAAGGGTTCCAAAGACCCTGCCACGGACCATGGGGGAGCCAGATGGCTGGGCTATGTTGGGACTGTTAGGTGTTTTCAGTGCTCCTGTGCTGTTTCTCTGCCTGTTTCTGGGGCTGCCTCTGCCTGGGTTGTGGACTCCAATCCCATGCTAGCTGGTGGCAGGGCAGAGCCTAGAGTAGACAGTCACTTCAGAGCAGGGGTCAGAGTCCCACAGCACTGGTAAGGGATCTTAGAGCTCCCCTACCCAGTATGACCTTCAGGATGTTGACTTCACCACCTCCTCCTCAGGGGCCCCCCTACACTCCTTCCCCGCACCATGCGTGTCCTCTGAGGCTCTTCCCAATATGTCTTATGTATCCAGCTTGGCTGACTTGGCTGTGGGGGATGTAGTGTTTGGGTTTGGATAGCCTCCAGTGTAGCTGGGATTACAGGCATGTACCACTATGCCTGGCTTATTGATTAAGATGGGAGTCTAACCAACTTTTTGCCTGGGCTGACCACAGACCTTCCCAATCTCTGCCTCCTGAGTAGCTGGGATTACAGCCACTGCACCTGGCCCTGTTTTTTTTTTTTTTTTTTTTGTGGTATCAGGGGCCTTGTGCTTGCTAGGCAGGTGTTCTGCCACTTGAACCACTCTGCCAGCCTCTAGTTTCTTTTCAAAAGTAATTCTCAACCCCAGCTTCATGATCCCTATCAGTGTGCACATTGCTTTGGGTCTTTGGGAGAAGGTTCTAGCATGCTATGCTAGGAGACATGCCACCACTATCCCACGGAGTTTTCTTTCCACTTACTTTACTTCTGCTGTTTCTGGAAAATGTGGCAGTGAAGTCTCTTCTTTTACTGGGTCTGTGATGTGGGCCAGTTTATCTCTCTCTCTGCTTTAGTTTGCTCTTGGGCAAAAAAAAAGTTATATGGGATCTTCTTTATGTGACTGCTGTGGGATTTGTGTAAAGTCCAGCATATTGTATAGTCACCAAAAGGAAATTATTCACTTCATACAAACAAATGAGAAAACCCTTCAGACCAGCAGTCCCTGGTCTGCTCTGTCACCTGGTGATGTTAGAAGCCACGCTCAGGCCCTGAAAGTTGTTCCATAATGGGAACATGTTTTGCTGGTGAACTGCTGTGTTGTTCAGGGCAATAGTCTGGGCTCTGATGGAACAGAGTGTTTGTTCTCCTGAGAACTCACAATTTGTTTGGGGAGGCAGGGTGCAAATGTCTTGAGTCTGTGCTTATCTTCTGCATTGGGTCAGCATGATTGTGGTTCCGCTGTGCTAATTCTCCCTAGAGCCACAAGGTGCAGGTACTGTTTATGCCTGGTTTCACAAAGGGTTCACATCTGGACATTCAGTGTACAAGATGGGTCTAGTCTAGTCTTGGTTGGGTACAGGACATATCAAGAATTAATTTACATCCCCACAGCAATTACCAAACAATTGCAGGTAGAATCAGCAGGTGCTGGTGAGCAGTTGCAGGTTGGGACTGGAAAGAATAGTAAGTGTTAAGGCTGACCACATTTGTCCAGCAGGGGCACTTTGAAAGTGGAAGGGTGCCAGGATAAGTATCCACTGAGCCTAGGCATAGCCTGCAAGAGTTGAGCAGGGCCTGGGAACAAGTGGAGCCTAAAGGACAGGTGGGGTTTGGCGAGGCCCTGAATGAAAGAGGGCTGGTGTAGCAACCAGATGGACACAGGTGCTATCCCTAACCCCTTCCTGTATGCCAAGTGCTCTGACCCTAAGAGAACTTGGTGTGGACCCACCAGGGCAAGAGTGCTTCCAGGGAAAGCACACCAGGGAAGTCAGCTAATCATAGCTCTTGACAGCCCTTAGACACATGTTAAACATCTCCAAATACTTTTGATAAGCAAAAGTACCACTTTTTAAACAGTAACTTCACTTTAATAAAAACAGGGAAAGTTTTCATCTATAATGGACTTGAAGAGAATGTACCTGAGTCCTACTCGTGCCTTTCCTCTTCTTACTAGGCCTTGTTCAGGCATCAGCCCTTGTGTGAGTCTCCTAACCCTAACTCTTCTCTGCTCCCACTGGTTTTCCAGGGGCTAAGAGAGCCCGTCAGTGAGGAGGGTCTCTTTTTAGCATTATCTCCCATTCCTCTTTTCCCAGCACCTCCCACTCCAACTAGAGCTGCCTTTCCTCAGGGCAAGGGAGGAAGGTTCTATGGCTTTGTGCTCTGTATTGATCTCCAACTCCAGCTTTGTTCTCAGGAAGTATCCCCCACCTATTGGTTCATTTGTTGATTATCGGCTTATTCACTCATTCAGACATCTCTTGTGAACACCTACTTGAACAACAGGGTCTGTCCCAGGGCATTGATTCCACTAGGAACAGCTTGCCTTGGAGAGTGATGGCAGACAGGCGAGGTGCTAAGAATAGGTCTAGAATACAGGGGAAGGGAAGCAAAAGAGAGATAGCTCTAAACGGTCTGTTCTCTATCATTGTCTCCTCCCTACTCCTTGAGTGGGGTCCACAGGGACCCTGGGGTCTTTTCAAGGACAGAGACTGGCTGGGGCAGAGTCTAGGTCTTGGGGTGTGAGCAGCTGTGATGGGATGCAAGATCTAGGACGTCATCTTGGTGTTCAGGTTGTGAGCCTTAGGCAGTCAGGTTGAGGAGCCTGAGGTTGAGTGTGTCCCAGTAGCCCCTATTAGTATCATGGGGTGGATGGGCCTTGGAGAGTGAGTAGTGAGGCAGGCCAAGAGGCTGAGGTGTCATCTCCTTGACTGTGCAGAAAAACTGGATGAAATTCTGGCAGCTGCTGCAGAGCCAACACTGAGGCCAGACATTGCAGACGCTGACTCCAGGGCAGCCACTGTTAAGCAGCGGCCCACCAGCCGGAGGATCACCCCTGCTGAGATCAGTGTAAGCCATCCTTGGTCTGGGGCTCCCAAAGGTTGGGTGTGGGTCTGAGGATCAGAGGGTCATGCATCTCTTTTCTGAGGTGAGAGTCCAATCATTTGGGTCCCTTCTTCAGAGGGAGTGGAGGCCCCCCCCCCCCAATAGCCTCTCTTGGAGATACTTGGGACTATCTCAGCTCCGAGAATGACCACCTGAACCTGCAGGTTCTCACTCCTGTAGCTGCAGCTTGCATTACCTTTTGACCTCAGGCAGTTTCTGTGTCATCCTGGAACCACCTGGATCCCTAGCCTTGCTGAGGCCACAACACAGTGTGTCACTCTCCTGCCTATTCCTGGCACCTTCTGGACTCCTTCCCCTCCTTCACTAAGCTGTGCCTAGGGTCTGCACTTACCTTCTACACTATGTCACCCTCCACACTGCTCACAAAACCCAAGTTCCAACTGCATCCTCTGTTATTTGAACACAAGGCCCAGATCCAATTCCACTGTTGTTGGAGGGAGTGCATGGGGTGTCTGATCTCCAGCTTTGGAGGAGGATGGGTGGGGCTGGATGGAGAACCGGGGGCCCCAGTGCCCTAGAACCTCCATGTTCCCCCCTCCCCAACCCTCACAGTCATTGTTTGAGCGCCAGGGCCTCCCGGGCCCAGAGAAGCTGCCTGGTTCTCTGCGGAAGGGGATTCCACGCACCAAGTCTGTAGGTACGGCTGGGCTGAGGGGCTGCGTGGGGCTGGGAGGGCTGGGCTGGATCGGGTGGATTCAGGGTTGGAGGACCTCACCTCTCCCTTCCCAGCTTAGGGATCTCATTTCTTTGTGGACATAGTTAGTCCTTCCCCTGCCCCAGAGATGTGCTGCTGGAAGAGAGACCCTTGAGATTTTTTTCCCTAGCCCACCTCTCCTTGTTCACTGGGTGCCCCAAGTTCACCTCTCCCCATCCAAGGGCACCCCCCCAACACTTCTGCCTCCCATAGGCACCAGCATCCCTGTCTGCAGGTTAGCTGTCTCCTATCCTGGCTGTTGCCCTGCAGCCTGAGTGCAGGTCCAATTTCCGATTCTAAAATTACCCTCTCCTTGAACCTGCCCCACGCCAGATATTGTGCTTTATCCTCCCCATCACAGCTACTTTCCCTGAAAAGGTCACCTACACTTGCTCTCTGGCTCCTGTCTCCACCTGCTTCTAACCCTATGAAGATGAACTTTCTCCACAGGGTCAATAGTGGTCTCCAGGGCATCCTCCTAATAGACACCACTACCCCTCTTCCTGACCTGAGTTGGGCACTGGTTTCTTTGCTCCCTCCTCCATGAAACTCCTCCCAGCAATCTGGGCAGTGCTTCCTGTTCTCCCCTCCTTTTCTGACTACCCCCCCTCCCCCACCCCATTCAGCCCCTAACCCTAGCAAATGTGGGATTAGCTCAAGGCCAAGTCCTCAGGGTCCTTTCCTTGTGCATCTCATCACCTCAGGGCCTCATCATCCTCCAGCCACCATCCTACCCTAACCTTGGCCGTCTTCTTTCCTAACCCCAGGCCTTGCCTACTGTGCATCTCTGCAGGCATCCAGTCTCCCTCACCTGCTGACCTGTGCATTTGTCCACCTGCAGAGCTGCCCGCTTGTTGGTTCACCTATCCATATTCACCCCACCACACCCACCATCTGTTCCACATCAGAGTAAGCCCCTGCTCTTATTACAGGTCAGACACTGAGCCTTTATACACATTGATCCATTTAATACTTACAGTAACTATATGGAGGGAACTCTATTTTGTTGAGGCAAGGAAAGTTAAAATGACTTGTCTAGGGCCACACAGCTACCTTGCCTGCACCTCCTATCCAACCTCAAGCCAACCAGCTGCTCAAACTCTGATCCCTCAACCCATCCCAGGACCTCTGCTTGCTCTAGACTGATTCTGGGCCAGGTCTGGGGCTCAGCTGGGGAAAGTAATATGTCTTCAGTTACATGGTGGGTGTCAAAGCACACATAAATGGGGACTGACTGAGGAGCTTCAACCACACACTTGGGCATCACAGAAGGCTGGTTGTGGGTATTTGAGCTTAGAATGCAGGGTAAGTGGGAGTTTCTGGGGAACAATGGGGTAAATTGTTGACAGATGCCAGTGTATAAAAGACACAGGTGTATGGCAAGGTCCTTTATGGGCTGACAAGATTTTTTTTTTTTTTTTGTACTGGGGTTTAAACTCAGTGCCTTGTCTTTGCTGGGCAGACACTCTACCACTTGAACCATGCCGTAGCCCCTTTTTTTGCTGTAGTTATTTTTTGAATAGGGTCTCCCATTTTTTTGCCCAGGCTGGCCTAGATCATGATCCTTCCATTTATGCCTCCCAAGTAGCTGGGATGGCAGTTACTTGCCACTCTCCCCAGGTTTTTGTTTTGAGACAGGTTCTTACTAACTTTTAGCCCAGGCTAGCCTTGAACTGCATCTTTCCTCTCTGCCTCCCAAGTACAGTGGCGTTACAGGCATGAGCCACTGTGCCCACCCAACAAAGATCATTTCTATAGGTAGGAGAGTGGGGAAGGCAGCTGGTAAAACTGCAGCTACTTTGGACCCAAAAGGTGCTCCTTATTGCTTTCCCTGGCCCAAGCCTTGGGCATTGTCTATGGTATGGGTTCTTCTTTAGCCTCTGCCTCATCTGGCTGCCTCCTCACATGTCTCATAGCTCTGCCCAGCACAGGCCTCACTGTCTTACATCTAGTCCATAGCTTTGTCCTTCCCATGATCTCCTGTCCTGGATTTGCTCTCTACCTCATCCCTCTGGCAAAGGAGGCTTTCTGCAGCACAAGTTATCACCTTCCATCTCTCCAGCTAACCCTCTATGGGCTCCTCATTGTTTCAGGGTCCTTGGGACCAACACCAGCCCTCTCCTGCTTCATCTGGGGACATTTATCACTGCCTTTCTCTGACTTGGGTCTTCCCACACTCCCTGTTCCCCACTTCTCCTCACTCTGGCTACATGGCTTATCTGTCAGACCTGCCCAGACCCAGAACTAATCATTGCAGGTCCCAGACCTATGTATTTGCTCTGTAGGCCTTGAGCCTCTTGGTAGGCCTGCTGGCTCCTCCCACTGGTTCTTCCTGTGCTGAGCTGATGAGTGGGCCACTAGGTGCTCATATTAAGTCCTCCTGGGTCTAGAATGCCACCAATTGCCAGCATAAGCGTTGCCTGAGTTTTTAAGCTCCTAGGGCTCTCATCCCATGTCCTGGCTATGTGTCCCTGGGAACATAATGCAACTCTGGGGATCTCTGATACAGAAACATGGAGACTGCCTAATACCTATCTCCAAGGACTGATCAGGCTCCCCCTTAGGCACACAGTGACTGTGCAGCAGCTATGACAGTCAGTGGAACCTGCATTTTTTTTTTTTTGTACTGGTGTTTGAACTCAGGGCTTCACACTTGCTTAGGCAGGTGCTCTACTGCTTGAGCCATGCCTCCAGCACATTTTGCTCTGGTTATTTTGGAGATACAGAGTCTCACTTTTTGCTCAGGCTGACCTAGCACCATGATCCTCCCAATTTCAGCCTCCCACATAACCTGGAGATGACAGACATATGCCACTGTGTTCAGCTGTTGGTTGAGATGGGGTCTTGTGAACTTCTTGCCTGGTCTGGCCTTGAGCTGCAGCCCTCCTGATCTCAGCCTCCCATGTAGCTGGGATTATAGGAATGAGCCATCAGCACCTGGTTTAGACCCTATGTTTTAAGCACACATTGAGTGCTCAGGAAAGACTTGCTGGTGTCTGAGCAGAGAGGATCTTTTTTTGCCCTGACAGTGTCAGCACAGCCTCCATTCTGGGCTGAGGCATGTGACGTTTCCTTACCCTTAGGCAGAACTTGAAATGCCATTAGCATTAAATTTTCCCTTTTTCATCTTCACACGTCACTCCCACTTTGTACCTCCTCAAGGTGTGTGAGTTCTTCCTGGGTAGCTCCATCTAATGCACAGGCTTGTGGGTGTTCACTGTATGTTCATGTGCTGTATAGGAATGCTGCCAAAAAGGTCCTGGATCAGTTGTGCACAGATCTGACCAGTGGTGGGAGGGAAGGCAGACCTAGATGTAATGATGACCTCAGCCACCTTCCTGGGTGGTGCTGCTGTGGCCCTGCACTGTACTTTAAGTGGCCCTGTGACAGAGGTAGGCATCCTGAGATGAGACGGTTTGCTGGAGGTGAGCTGGTAGACCTGAAATTCAAGCCTAAGTCTGCAACAACAGCCTGTCCTTGGTATGCATGATGCAAACATATTGTGAGGCCTCACCAGTGCTGTGGTGGCTGAGGGATGATGTCAGACTGAATTGTGGCAAGTTCTTGAAAATGTTCTCAAGCCCAGAATGAGGCCAGGTGTAGAGTACTGCCAAAGACTTGGTGTGTCACCATAAAGCCAGTCTTCTACTCCTTAGGTTGGGCCATCTAGCACTTGCAGCCTCACTGTACTTGCCTCAGCACAGGTGTCCACATTATGTCCAAAAGGACAGGATGTTCTAGCTGGATACTGGAGCCTAATGACATGTGCATATGGGAGTAGGGGGTTCATTTTAAGCCTGTGTAGCTCATGAGAGAATAGGCTCAGAGGGGCTCATGGTCTGGTTTGGGATCACGCAGTCAGTAGGTGTGAAACTGCAACATATCCTGGGTACTTGACCAACAATTCCACTTTAATTTATCCATTTATCCTTTCACCCACCCACCCAGCCTCATTGAATTCCAGCCACTGGCTATGCCAACAGCTTCCTGGTAGCCTCTACCAGGATGGCCCCTTGAGGGTCACCCCTGTAGCCTGCAGGGCTTCCCTCCCCCACCTCCCCCCAGCCATCTGCAGGTAGTGTTTCACTCATGCTCCTGGGTCCTTCCTTTTTGGCCATCTCCCTTCCTCCCACCTCTGGTTGTCACCTGAGCTTCCCATTGACCCATGCTTATTCCACAACAGATTATTTCTGAGCTGGCCTTGCTCAGGAAGCCCTTTATCACACCCTTAGGGTTAGTCTCGACAGTTTTGTTAGTTCTTTTAGGTGGGCTGCCACTACTCTCCTAGAGTTTCTTCTCATGTCCTGCTCCATGTCTGTGGTTTTTGAGGAGATCTTGGCTCCAACCTGGTGGAGTTTAGGTCCTGTCCCAGAGCATCCATTAGTGGAACCCTCCTTCATCCCTTAGCTGGACATAGGAGTCCTTCCTGTACTCTTCACAAGATTCCCATCCTACCTGCACAAGGCCTGTGGTGCAGAGCTTGGGTGCCCTGGGATGAGCCCAGACTGGCTTCTTAGTCAGACCTCCTGCTTTGAGTACCCTTCACTTCCCTGCCGGCTATCCCTGGTCCCCACCTTCCAAGAGACCCCATCTGAGGCTACTTTGGGGCAGAGGTGGGGCAAGGCCGTCCTCTGTGGGAGGAGGTGCTGGGGTCCAGAAAGAGTGCTCTGAAGGCCCAGGGCCCAGGTCAGTCTCACCAGGCCCCTCCGTCTGCAGGAGAGGACGAGAAGCTGGCGTCCCTGCTGGAAGGGCGCTTCCCACGGAGCACATCAATGCAGGACTCCGTGCGTGAGGGTCGTGGCATCCCGCCTCCACCACAGACCGCACCACCCCCTCCGCCTGCGCCCTACTACTTTGATTCAGGGCCGCCCCCCGCCTTCTCACCACCCCCGCCACCGGGTCGAGGCTACGACACGGTGCGCTCCAGCTTCAAGCCTGGCTTGGAAGCGCGCCTGGGCGCGGGGGCTGCTGGCCTGTACGAGACCGGTGCGCCCCTTGGCCCTCTGCCCTACCCTGAACGGCAGAAGCGCGCACGCTCCATGATCATCCTGCAGGACTCCGCGCCTGAGGTGGGCGACGTCCCTCGGCCCGGGCCCTCGGCCACACCACCTGAGCGCCCCAAGCGCCGGCCACGGCCTCCAGGCCCAGACAGCCCCTACGCCAATCTGGGAGCTTTCAGTGCCAGCCTCTTCGCACCATCCAAGCCGCAGCGCCGTAAGAGCCCACTCGTGAAACAGCTGCAGGTGGAGGACGCGCAGGAACGCGCGGCTCTGGCTGTCGGCAGCCCTGGTCCAGGCGGCGGCAGCTTCGCCCGAGAGCCTTCCCCGACACACCGTGGGCCCCGGCAGAGTGGCCTCGAGTACAGCACGGGGGATGGCCTGGGGCTTGCATTCAGCGGTCCTAGCCCGGGTAAGGAGAGGCGGCTGGAGGAGCGGCGCCGCTCCACTGTGTTCCTGTCCGTGGGCGCCATTGAGGGCAGCCCTCCCAGTGCGGACCTGCCGTCCCTACAGCCCTCCCGCTCTATAGATGAACGTCTCCTGGGAGCTGGTGCCACCGCTGGCCGTGACCTACTGCTCCCCTCCCCTGTTTCTGCTCTGAAGCCATTGGTCAGCGGCCCTACCCTTGGGCCCTCGGGCTCCACCTTTATCCACCCACTCACCGGCAAACCCTTGGACCCTAGCTCACCCTTGGCTCTTGCACTAGCTGCCCGAGAGCGGGCTCTGGCTTCCCAAGCACCTTCCCGGTCCCCCACACCCGTGCACAGCCCTGATGCTGACCGCCCTGGACCCCTGTTTGTGGACGTGCAGGCCCGGGATTCAGAACGAGGGGCCCTGGCCTCCCCAGCCTTCTCTCCACGTAGCCCAGCCTGGATTCCTGTGCCTGCTCGCAGGGAGGCAGAGAAGGCTCCCCGGGAAGAGCGGAAGTCACCAGAAGACAAGAAGTCAATGATTCTCAGCGTCTTGGACACGTCCTTGCAGCGGCCAGCTGGCCTCATTGTTGTGCATGCTACCAGCAATGGGCAGGAGCCCAGCAGGCTGGGGGCTGAAGAGGAGCGCCCAGGCACTCCGGAGCTGGCCCCAGCCCCCATGCAGACAGCAGCTGTGGCAGAGCCCTTGCCTAGCCCTCGGGCCCAGCCCCCTAGCAGCACCCCAGCTGACCCTGGACCAGGTCAGGGCAGCTCCGAGGAGGAGCCAGAGCTGGTGTTCGCTGTGAACCTGCCACCAGCCCAACTGTCCTCCAGCGATGAGGAGACCAGGGAGGAACTGGCCCGAATTGGGTTGGTGCCACCCCCTGAAGAGTTTGCCAATGGGATCCTGCTGGCCACCCCACCTCCTGGCCCGGGCCCCTCACCCACCACGGTGCCCAGCCCGGCCTCAGGGAAGCCCAGCAGCGAGCCACCCCCTGCCCCTGAGTCTGCAGCTGACTCCGGAGTGGAGGAAGCCGACACTCGAAGCTCCAGTGACCCGCACCTGGAGACCACAAGCACCATCTCCACCGTGTCCAGCATGTCTACCCTGAGCTCGGAGAGCGGGGAACTCACCGACACCCACACCTCCTTCGCCGATGGACACACTTTTCTACTCGAGAAGCCACCAGTGCCTCCCAAGCCCAAGCTCAAGTCCCCGCTGGGGAAGGGGCCGGTGACCTTCAGGGACCCGCTGCTGAAGCAGTCCTCAGACAGTGAGCTCATGGCCCAGCAGCACCATGCCGCCTCTGCCGGGCTGGCCTCTGCCGCCGGGCCTGCCCGCCCTCGCTACCTCTTCCAGAGAAGGTCCAAGCTGTGGGGGGACCCCGTGGAGAGCCGGGGGCTTCCTGGGCCTGAAGATGACAAACCAACTGTGATCAGTGAGCTTAGCTCCCGCCTGCAGCAGCTGAATAAAGACACACGCTCCTTGGGGGAGGAACCAGTTGGTGGCCTGGGCAGCCTGCTGGACCCTGCCAAGAAGTCACCCATCGCAGCAGCTCGGTGAGCAGGGCAATGTGGGAGGGACCTGTCCCCTGTCTTCTGTTCCTCTTGTTCATCTACAGGCTCTCCTCTGTTCCTTCTCATTCTTTACCATCTCTCACCTATCCATACTCTCCTACCCCAAGCCGTCCACCTCTTTATCTTGTCTGGTCTTGCTTTGTTGTCTGAGATAGAAAGTTCTTTAAGCTTTCCACATCCCTGGTGGTGCTGACGGTGCTTGGGTGCATCAGAAACCTCTGGGGCATGAGCAACCCCTGGGCCCTGGTGGAGGCTGTGCCCCAGGGTTTCTTTCTGCATGTTCACACTCTAGTTCCCGACCCTCATTACTTTTACTACAAGGGTCATTTCCTGCTCCACTTTGGAGCCATGCCTCCCTCTCCACAGCTGTTTGGCTCTTCTGTGGCTCCTGCATCTACCCTCGATGCCTGCATTCTTGTCTTCTCTGTGGGTGCCCCATGTGGCTGGTGCCACCTGTTCGGGAGTTGCCTCTTGTCTTGCTTCCATTCGAGACATGGAGTACACTGGCTCCTTTTCTTTTGGGATTTGCTACAAACTTCATATTTTTCTGATACAGAAACATTTGTTTTATGGCACCCCATTGAACACAGGTTTCTGGGTTCTCATTTTTACTAGGCAGGCTCTCTACCATTTGAGCCACATCCCTAGTCCCTGGGTGTGATTTTTAAAGTGCTTCAAATAGATATATGAAAGTCACACCATCTAGCCTCTCACCTTGTCTCTGCCTTTCCTGTCCCTCTGTCCTGCCCCCCACTGTGGAGACTTGGGGTTTGGAGACACTGAGCTGGGGTCTGGGTGCTGCTGAGGCTGCTGCTGCTGTCTGGCAGAAGCTGCCAGAGCACTGTGCTGATCCCTCAGGTCCTCCCCAGGGTTTCCCTGTGGGCTGCATGGGTGCTGGTGACGGAGCTGGCTGACTACTGGGCCAGGCTCTTGTCTGCTTTTCTCAAGCTGCTTTTGCCTCTACCCTGAGTTCCCCCCATCCTGGGTTTGGGTGGGATGCTACCTTCTGACTCCCCTGCCTTGATCCCCTGCAGACCCATGCTAGTGTGCCCTTCACTATCAGCCATGAAAGGCAGAGTTCAGAAAGTCATGAGTGGTAACAGTTTAAGGACTTGCAGGTCTTACCGGAGGACATGCCCCTCCTACCTTCTTTCAGGTTAGGATTCAAGAGATAAATGGGAGCTTGAGAAGTTCACAGTGCCTCTCCTAAGAGACCCAGGAATGCTGCTCTGGCTCCCAAGAGCTCCTGCTTGTGGGGGCTTGCTCTGGGACCTTCTCCCTTTTTAGCCTCTTCTAGTTCCCAGCTGAATTTGAAAGTCTCTTACTAACAGTGCAGTTTGGAAGGCACCCTTAGAGTGGGCATAGTGGGTGTGGATTAGTCTTGCCAGCCGCTGAGGTCCCAGGCCTCTCTGTAGAACCAGATTCCCAAGGATAGGATCTTCTGACCCAGCCTCAACAAGCCCCTGTCCTCTCTTCCCTTACCAGACCCTCTGTTTCTTTTTGCCTCTTGGTCTCCTTGAAAATCCAAGATACTTAAGGTGTATAGCACAGTGGCTGGCCCAATGCAGTGCCTCAATAAACATGCATTAAATGGATGAAAGAATGAAGCTCAATGCAAGTGCAGTCTTTTGTAATTTGACATCCAAGGAGATGGTTAAGGGCAAATTCCATGGAAGGATGACCCGACATGAGTCTGGTTCTCATCATTGGCTTTGGCTCCCATTGGGGCAGTTGGGCAATTTCAGGGCAGGATCTAGGTGATTCCTCAGCCAGAACCACTGGCATACCGTTTCTTTAAAGTCATTCTCCCACTATGGTCTTTGGCAATCTCCTCAGTTGGAATAAGGTTTTCTTATCCTTCCATTACACCTCTCTAGGCCTCTGTGTTTTTCTTTCTCAGACAGACATGGGACTGGAGAAGCAAGACCAGAACTCTTACCTTTGCCCTCTGTCTGTCTGCAGGCTTTTGGGAAATAAGTCTCATTTACTTGATAATTCCTGCAAAGTTTTGGCCTGTGTTTGTCTTTGTATGACCCTGCTGTCCTGACTGATCACTGAGGTCATTGACTGGGTGTGAAGCAGGGGGTGGGGCCAGCCCCTGGCAAACAGGAGCAAGAGTGAGGGAGGGTGGCTTTCCAGAGACAAGCCAAATGCTGGACAACCTAAGGTAGCAGATGTCTCTCATGGCATAGCCCTTGCCAACCTCAGCAGCTTACTTCTTTGCCTGACTCTGGCTCGGGGCCACCAAATGGTCCTGGATTTCAACCCTTAGCAGGTCACACCTCAGCTTCATTTTCTTTGGACAGGCCCTTTAGCCTCTGTGAACTTCTATTCCTCCTCAGTGAAATGGGAACTGGAATAGGTGGCAGCATCAACTATGAAGCATGGAACAAGCACCAGGCTGGGGTATAGTGAACCCTCTTGCATGTGAGCTAACATTACCTTTCCTGCCACTGACACCCAGGTGCTTAACCTAGGTTAAGTCTTAGAGTCCTTTGTGAGAAAGTAATGGTACTAGAGAATATTACATCCTATTATTTCATCTTAACAACTATTCAGTTAGGTGGTCAGTATTTTCCAAATAATAAAACTGAGGTTCCAGAGAAAGTCACTCCATCAGTAAGTAGTGGTGTCTGTGTGATCCCAGGCTTTGTCTGCTATACTTGGAGCCTCTTACCTTAAGTCCCTTCTGATGACATACATTGGGTTTATGCTTAGTAATCTCACATTGAAAAGGAAGAGGGTCAGTGTTACTCACATGTACCAGGCATGTGTGTAGTAAAGAGCACCAAGTGCCCCCCAGACAACCCAACTGCATTAAACCACCCACCAGCCTTCTCCACTAGCCTCTGAATTCTCTTCTGTTTCCATCCACTCTTCTTCTACTTCTTGGGTTCCTTCTTGCTGTCAGACCTGGGGAAAACCACAGCCCTCTGGGGTGTGCCCTGCAGCCCACCACAGCCTCTTTGTTTCTGACTGTAGGCAGGAAGCTGAGCACAGGATGCTGTGGCCATATCTGGGTCCATCCTGTATTAGGTCTGGTCTTTTGTGAGGTATGTGCATCAGCTCTCACCCTATAACCACTGGTGTCTGGAGTCTGGTGCTCACCTTTCCCTCAGGGATAAAACTGCTAGTGAACCTGTCTTTTAGAGCAGTGTCCAAAGTATGGGATGTTCAGATGTCTAGGTGTGGCTGCTTCCTTTCTAGGACCTATCCTGGCAGAGGTCATGCCTTTGAGTCACATCCCCTGGAACCTTGTGTGGTCCCTGAGTTTTGCCACCTAGGCTCATCTCTCTCTTGCCTTGATGAACGCCCCCAGAAATGAAATGCCCCTTTCTGTCCACCTTCTCCGCAGATGGGCCCACCTAACCACAGGTGCTCTGCAGCTTGAGATCTTTCTGGGATGCTAATATATCATGGGGCCAAAGGTTGGTAACTTGTAGAAAAATGATCAACTCATTTACATTGGGGCCATTTTTGGTTTTGGGGTGGTAGCTTGAGGGTACAGGACAGTACCCTCGGTGCTGCCTCTGAAGTTAAGGACCACTGGCTTTCTAATCGATGATTGCAGGAAGACCATCTTCTCTGTGCTCCCAGCTTTGGTTCTAGTCCTGCTGGGTAGACAATTTGTACCTGTCTCTGAACTCCATTGGTCTTCTAAGCCCCATGCTTGAACCTCAATCTCACATGTGGTTTGAGTTCCACAGTAATGCTCTATTAGGCCTTGGCTCTTTCAGGGCTTTTTTTTTTTTTTTTTCCAGTGCTGGCGATAAATCCAGAGCTTTGCACATGCTAGGCAAACACTCTACTATTAAGCTACATTCCCTAGCCCTTGGTGTATTGAGACAGGGTCTTGCTATGTAGCTCAGGCTGGCCTTGAACTCACTATATTGCCCAGACAGTCTTTGAACTCAACATTGCCCTGCCTCCACCTCCTGAGTGCTGATATTATAGGCATGAACCACTACACTCAGTGGCTCCCAGTTTTATGCCTGTTTGATTCTCATGTCTGAACAAAGTTCGTGGTGAAATAGCTTTGGAAACACAAAAGTGGTTCTTTGCTGCAGTACTTCTCAGAGCCTTTGGTCACTGTGGAGAAGGGCACAGTGTACTGTGTTCTCTAGACCTGTTAGGGTCACTAATTAGATCTCACAGGAGATCTGCTTTCTTCAAGATGGTTAAGAAACTCTGCCCTGGCTGTTTGCTATAGGCCCTACCTGTTAGCATGTCTATACTTGCAGATGCTTGATGCCAGCTGGCCACTGGAGCCAGCATTCCCTGTGTCCCACATACAGGTTACATACAGGTGTGGGCACATGCAGGTATCTTCCCAGAGTCCTGAACTCTGTTGGGTAATAGGAATGGGTTACAGAGTAGACATCGGAACACTGGAGCACACAACGGCTAGAGCCACGAACAGGCCTGGGTGGTGAGCAGAGAGGCCATGGCAACAGAGAGGATGCACACAAAAGCTTCAGAGCCCCGACTGGTTCAGTGCTCCTACTGTGATCGTTTCCCTTAATGAGGCTCCCAAATTACAAAAGGTCACAGGCCTAGACCTGCCCCATGGAAGTAAAATGGCAAAAGGCCCAAGGTGGAGACCAGGTCTGAGTATGGACTTCTTCCTGCCAGTTTGTACCAATGGCCTGACAGAGGTGGGCAAGGCCAGGAGGGAGATGCTATTATTTTTATAGGATGACTTTTTTTTCCAGTGCATATTCCTGGCTTCGTGCCAGGTACAAGACATCAAGGAGAGTAGTTTAAGAAGGAAATGTGGAACTGGGGATAGGCCCTAGGTTTGATCCTCAGCCCGTATGAGTAAGTGAGGTATTAAGTAAGGAAAGAAAGAAAGAGAGAGGGAAAAGGAGAGGGAGAAAGAAAGAAGTGAAGTGAAAGGTCCTGAGAACATGAAAAGCCTGGACCCAGAGGTAACGAGGAGGGCCTAGAATAATGTTGAGAGTTGGTGACTTGTTGACAGTAGGGACGAAAAGATGGGGGAGCTGACAGTGACTCCCAGACAGTGGGGTGCTGTTCACTGGGGAGAGTTGGCATGTTAGGAGATCCCAGTAGAGGTCATGAGCTAAGAAAAGAGTGGTGGGAATCTCGTATGTGACATTCCTAGGCACTCCAACCATAGCAGAGGCTGGGTGCAAATAACATGGCTCAGGAAAGTACAGACTATAAAGAGCATGGACAGAAAAACCCGTCCAGGATGAGGAAGGAATGACTCCAAGGGAGCCCTACTAACAGCCTTGGTGAGTGCCAAGAGGGAGACCAGACCTCACTGGCCAGGAATCCCTGGAGACAGAATGGGACAAGACCAGATGTTGGTGGAAAAGACTTTGGGGGTAATGGATACTTCACTGAGTGATATGAACGTCATGTATGGAGGGAAGCTGCTGAAAGCATTGGTGGTGATGACACCTGGTAAAGTATTGTGTCTTAGAGGGTGAGTGCCGAGGCAGGTGCTGTGAGGTGGCAGTGTGGTGGCCAGACCCTGGCCAAGGAGGTGATCAGACAGGCAGGAGTGGCAATTGACAGATATGGGGGTGCTGAGATGTGTGTGGAAGCATGTAGAAGTCAGATTTGGACACTTTTGGGGTTCCTGCCCTAGGGGCCATGTGGGTAGTACTTTTCCCCAAGAGTAGGGTGAGGAGAAGACACCAGGCCCTGGGTATCCTGCCATTCCCTTCTGGGTCCTGAAGCTTTGGAGGGCACAGTCTGCCATGGGCTTTTCTTCTAGGCTTCCAGACATCTTCAACATGGGTGGGAGGTGGTGGGCATATGACTGGCCTTCTTCCGTAACTCAGTGGCTCCTCCGACTCTTGTCCCCTGGCCTCTGGGGACCTCTGGAGGGTACATGCCTTCATCCTAGGAGTCCAAATTACCTCTGCCGGGTCATAGGACTTCAGTGCCACCCAGATAGACACAACTCTGCTCTGCATAGCTTGGACCTCCTGGACCCAGACCCTGTGCTAGGCCTTGACTGAACCTCCCCACTATTGCCCAACAGCTGCCTTGTACCCTCTGCCTTCCAGTGCTTGGCTTTGATCCCACTGGCTTAGCAGTGTGCTTCTGTCTCACCTGAGATTCCAAGTATATGTGATATCATAACATGGAGCCTTAACCTTTGAGGTGGGCCCTGGGTAGGCATTCCATCCTGTGATGGTCAGTGTGTGAATCCTGGGATGGGGCAAGATGACATTTCTGGTCTTGCTCCTTTGTGGGTGTCTACATTCTGGCCCCACAGGTATGAATCTCTCATAGTCTCAGCCAGTTCCCTCCAGAACCCTCCCATCCCCCATGGGAACCCCATTGTCTCCCCCCTGGCTGCCACCCCACTTTGCCCTGAAGCATGGGGCCGGGTTCCAATGGGAGCAGCTAGAGTTTCTTCTGGTGGTTTTGCCTGTTCCCACCTCAGGTGTTCCTGGAACCCCTCTCTGTTGGGGGTTTTGTTTGGCCTCTTGAGGAAAGTCTGCTCTGGGTTTGAGCAGTTAGGAGAAGGCAGTAGGAATGGGCTGAGGAGAGATCAAAGGTGGAAGGGATGAAAATGAGGATGAGTGGAAGAGAAAGCTCTCTGGAGAGGGGCTGAACTTGTACAGTGGGAGATGAAAGATGAAACCTACTTTGAGGTTTATGTTGGTTTTCTCATCACCAGCAAAATACCTGACATAACTTAGAAGGAAGAAAGATTTATCTTGACTCATAGTTTTAGGGGTTTCAGTCCATGGTTGCTTAGCTCCATTGCTGTGGGCCTGTGGTGAGGCAAGGCAACATGGTGGAGAGGACATAGTAGAACAGAGGTGTTCTTCTCATGGCAGTTGAGAAGCAGAGAGAGGGAGAGATAGAGGAACCTGGGATGAGATAAAGCCCCCAAGGACACACCCCCAATGACCTACTTCCTGCAACTACCCTCCCCCCTGCAAAAGCTTCCATCACCTCCCAATAATATCAACAAATTATGAATCCATTGGTGGATTAATCCATTGATTAGGTCAGAGCCCTCATGTTCCAATCACCTCTCGATGATTAGATCTACAAGCTGGGGACCAGGCCTTCAATACATGAACATTTTTGGGACATACTTCATGTCCAAACCACAATGAGGAGAGCAATGTTGAGGAAGCCCATGCTGGTGGGACAGGCACTGGTGATACTTCTTGGTTAGGCCAGCACCAAGATGGACAGGAACCCAGAGGAGGGATCCTTAGGCCAGCCAGAATAGGTAAGGCATTGTGGAGGTGGGATGGCATCTGGAGAGAAACCAGTCAGACAGCAGAGAGGACTCCACACTGTTGATTGCCAAGTGCTTGCTAAGCAACACTTGTGGTCTACTCTGCTTTAGACAGAGCTAGAGAGCTGCTCACATGCAGGCAAGTCAAGGACCCTGTCAGATCTGCCCAAGTCCACCTGTACTGTCCAAGTACCTGTAGATGCTTCCTCAGCACCTCCACATCAGCTGGACCCACCTCCTGAGTTCCTTCCTCCACCAGGTGTCCAGCAGGGGTCCCTGCACCTGGCTGCCCATTGTGTGGTTGTGACTGAAGGCCTTGTGAGCCTGGCCTGCTAACACTCTCTTTCATTGCTCTCTCCTGCCCATCTGCATGTGGCTGCTCTGTCTAGCTGTGCGGTGGTTCCGAGCGCCGGCTGTGTAAGTGAGCATGCCCATCCCATGCCTCTCACAGTCCATGTGCTGTGCCTGGTTGCCCCAATCCGCTCTGCATGGCTGTGTGGAGCTTTGGTGCTATTGACAGCCCCTGAGACTATCCCTGCCATAGTAAGGGGTAGAGATGGGAATGAAGGGATATAGGACTGGAGCAGCCACCCTACGCTGGCCTCCCTCAGCCAGGCAGGATTGAGGCAGTGCTAGAGGTTCAGGCAGGTGAGACTGGGAAGTGAGGCACCATATGTCCTTCTGAGTCTGTGTGTATGCTGCTGCATCATGCCACTGCATGTGTGCAACCTATGTGGGAACCATTGCTGCTGTCCCATGCTGTTCAGGGAAACTGTCTTCCTGTTAAGGGTATGCTGCTTCCTCATACTTGCATGTGCTGTATTTTGTATGGGCATGACTGCTACCTGGTGTGTGTCTCCACTGTCATGGACCCGTTTGGTCTTGTGCCGTTGCCAGTCCTTACTGTAACCCAGCCATGCCTGAAGCTAGCTTAGGTTCCATTGGGTCTCCTCAAGAGAGCAGAGCTGTGTGTGTGAGGAGTGGCTTAAGAGTATTGCCAAATCTTGCCGTCCAGGCTGTCTGTGGATGGGGCCATGCCTCTGGCCAGTGTTGGAGGCTGGCAGGAAGGCAGCCAGCCCTTAGCCATGAGAGACTGTTCTTTCCCCTGGTGGGCTCTCTGTGGAGTCTGCATGGAGTGGGGGTGGGGAATCAGTCATAGTCCTTATATTCCAGCCTATCTATGGGTACCCAAGAGCAGGGCACTCACTAACTCAGGGCGTCAAACACAAGGATCAGAGTTCCCCCAGCTCCAGGCCTCCTAGCTCCTTTAGCTCCTTGCCCTGTTCCCCTCTGCGTACCCCCACTTTACTCGGCGCCCCTCACCTGGCCCTGACCCCCTCTCCCTCCGCAGGCTCTTCAGCAGCCTCAGTGAGCTGAGCACCATCTCAGCGCAGCGCAGCCCCGGGGGCCCGGGCGGCGGGGCCTCCTACTCTGTGCGGCCCAGCGGCCGCTACCCCGTGGCGCGACGCGCCCCAAGCCCAGTGAAGCCCGCGTCGCTGGAGCGGGTGGAGGGGCTGGGGGCGGGCGCGGGGGGTGCGGGGCGGCCCTTCGGCCTCACGCCTCCCACCATCCTCAAGTCGTCCAGCCTCTCCATCCCGCACGAGCCCAAGGAGGTGCGCTTCGTGGTGCGCAGTGTGAGCGCGCGCAGCCGCTCCCCCTCGCCGTCACCGCTGCCCTCTCCTGCGCCTGGCCCTGGCCCCGGTGCCCCTGGCCCGCGCCGGCCCTTCCAGCAGAAGCCACTGCAGCTCTGGAGCAAGTTCGACGTGGGTGACTGGCTGGAGAGTATCCACCTAGGCGAGCACCGCGACCGTTTTGAGGACCACGAGATCGAGGGCGCACACCTGCCTGCGCTCACCAAGGATGACTTCGTGGAGCTGGGCGTCACGCGCGTGGGCCACCGCATGAACATCGAACGCGCGCTCAGGCAGCTGGATGGCAGCTGACGCCCTACCCCTACTTGCGCTCCGGCTGCGCCCTGCCGGCAGGGCCCCCACCCAACCCCGGGCCGCGGGCTCGGCCCGCCCCCTACGACGGCGCCCGGGCCAGGAATGTTGCATGAATCGTCCTGTTTGCTGTTGCTCGGAGACTTGCCCTGTACATTGCTTAGTGCCCCCCCTGCCGCCGAGCCCCACCCAGCACACAGGGCGCGGACCAGGGAGGCTGGGGCGGGAGGGGGTTAGAGGCAGGGTGATCTGGCCTGACCACCTCCTTCACAGCTCCTGGTGGCCATTTTCCCAGAGGGGGAACCTAGTCCAGCATGCGAGGTCAGGACACGCCTTGGTGACTCGGGGGGAGGGGGGAGACATTGGGGTTCTCGATGGGGGCCAAGGAGCCCCCTGTTTTGCATATTTTATTCCACTCTATATTTGGAACGAGAAAAGGAACAAATATCTCTGTCCGTAATAGTTCCCACCACCCCTTCCCCTCAAACTCTCCCGCTGATCTCGCCACAGCTGCCCAGTCTTCCATCTCCCGCCCCTCACTGCCACTCCGTAAGGGGCAGGGGACGCTCCAGCTGGTCTGGGGTTGGCCAGGGTCCTGGTGGCCCACCCTGGGGCCCAGGCTCAGCCCCTTTCCCTCGCTGAGCTATAGTGTGCCCCACCCACCCTTCAGGTGCTGCTCGGGGGGAGGGAGGGAGGGTCAGCAGGCATTTTCCTTCTGGGCACTAGCAGGGCCTGGTGGCCTGGGAGACCATAGCCCTGGGGCTGGGACTGGGCCCAGGCCCTGGCACTCCAGTCCCAGCCATTTTCCTCACAGGGTCTCTCCCCAAGGAGGGGTCCATCCTCCTTCCCACTTTCTTGGGCAACTACAGCAGAGAAGCCCCCGGCCTGGGACCCCAAAGTCTCCTGTTTTTGCCCTGTGTGTGTGCACGCCTGTATGTGCGTGTGAAAATCTGGGTGCGGCTGAGCACGTGGGAGCCCGGTGTGTGCCTGATTGTGGAGTGGCCCTGAGGGTCCTCTGGATTGGTGTGAAGACTGTGGAAGGGGTACAGGATGTATGTATGGGTGTGAACCTGTGAAAGCACCCTGTCTCCTATTCCAAACAAAGGCTGTCCTGCCCCTGGGTCCTGCTGTTTGCCCAGCCTGTCCTCCCAGAGCCTCTCCCAGCCTAAGCAGGGTTCCTTGGGGGAAACCCTGTGCTTGGAGAGGCCAGAAGGGGTCCCCTTGGAGGCAGTGCCCCCTTTGGGCTTCTGAGGGGATTGTGGGGAACAACCCCTAGAGTCAGGCCACATGGGTCTTGGGGAGAGTCAAAGACCCCTGGGGTGCCCCAGCCCCCTTACTGTGACTCCTCACACTCAGCAATGACCTGTGGGGTGGGGGGCCCTTGGGGCATTTTTAAATCTAGGGTTTGGAGTCTGGACTAAGCTCCATCCACGTCACTCACAAGTTTCTGTTTATATTTCTAGCTTTTTTTAATAAAAAAAAAAAAAAAAAGAAAACAGATGTTTTCACAGCCCAGGGGCCTGGCACGCCGGTCTGTGCCTGCCCCTCCCTGGCCCACCGGCCCCATTCCCTGGGCACAGAGTCACACTCACTAACCCTCTCACTAACAGACCAGGTCACACACACAGCAGCAGTCATTGTAACAGACTGCCACATACACACTCAGTCTCACACTCACCTGTGGGTTTTTGGTTCCGTTCAATTTGGGTTTTTAACTTTACAGGGTCAGTTCCACTTCACCCCTCCTTTTGTATGGAGTTCCATCCAGGGGCTTTCACCCCTGCTCCAGTCCCGAGGCCTCCTGACCCTGACGTTGTGATACACCCCACAGAGATCTATGTTTCTTATATTATTATTATTATTATTGATAATTATTATAATATTATGTAATAAATTTATAAGAAATGAAGCTCTGTCTCTGTTGCCTGATTGAGGGGATGTTGGGAGCAGAATCTGTCACTGTCACTGTCCCTCAGACAGGTTATACAACCCCCCAGGCTTGACTGCATCCTCTGGTGACTCAGCATCATCTCTGATCTCCCTGCCCAGGTACCGGCTTCTCCCCTAGTCTGCTGGACCCCAGCCCAGGTTTCCTGTGCTGATGTAGCTCACTGGGTGGCATGACCTAAATTAGAAATCTGGTGGTCCTCCGTGGTCTCTGTCACTTCTGCATGTGTGTTCCCCCCACATCCCCCAGTGGTGTTGGAAATGAAACCCAGGGCTTCCTTTATGCTAGGCAAAGTGCTCTACCACTCGTAGCATGGTATACCCCTCTAGAGAGATACCCCCTGTCCCCTAGGATTTAAAACTCTTTATAGTGTCCAGGTGTTTATAAATAAGTTGCTCTTGATTTCCAACTTTCTCATGTTTTTCTCCACTGTCCTATCCCTGCTGACTATACCTGGGTCGTCTTCTCCCTGAGTGATATGGTGATTTTCTGTCTCCACTCCTACTCCTGCTCACCAACACCAGACTAGCTGTACAAATAAAGAAGACGCTCATCTGGCCTCACCTGTACCATCCCAGGCACACTTCTTGCCCCCAGCCCCTTGTAAGTCCCTGAGCCCACTGTGGTGGTGCTTCAAGGCACTTTGTCCAGTCATTCCCACCTCATGCCTGGATCACTTACCTACCTATCACCGCCCTTGTTGACTGAGCTCTATGTCTCTTTTTGTCCAGGAAGTCCTCCCTGCCCTACTCTCCCCAGACTCTTGAGTTGGACGTTAGGCTTTGCAGTATCACAGCTTTTGGGTCCATCTCCAATTAGAAGCTGGTGCTTCTAACCTTGGGGTCCCTCTAGGGGTTGGAGCTCTTCAGGGCATGAGCTTCACTTTTTCCTGCTACCCTGAGCCAGGTGTCAGACTCAGACGTGTCTTACAAGAGCACACCAGCAGCAAGTGAGCAGACAGCTGCCATTAGGCAATCATGTGGTAGAGCCCTGCCTAGCAAGTGTGAGGACCTTAGTTCAAACCCAGTACCACCAAAAAAAGAAAGAAAAAAGTAAAACCTTTATTATTTTGCAGTGCTGGGAATAGAACCCAGGGAATACAAGTGCTCTATCACTGAACTATATTCCTAACAGTCAAAGCTTTAGTATCACTCCTTGAATGCTTTTTTTTTTTTTTTTTGGTACTAGGGTTTGAACTCAGGGCCTTAGCACTTCCTAAGCAAGTGCTCTACCACTTGAGCCATTAATTCTTATTGCCTTTTTTTTTGGCAGTACTGGGGGCTGAACTCAGGGCCTCATGCTTGCTAGGCAGGTGTCACTCCTTAAGCTACACTGCCAACTCTTTTTGATTTTGGTTATTTTTAAGATAGGGTCTCACTTTATGCCCAGGGGGTCTTGGACCACAATCCTCCTATTTATGCTTTCTCATAGCTGGGATGACAGGCATGAGCCACCATGCTCAGCTTTTATTGGTGGAGATGGGTCTCTTGGACCTTTTACCTAGGCTAGCTTCAAACTACAATGCTCCTGATCGCTACCTCCAGAGTAAATAGGATTTTACGCTTGAGCCACCATGCCTGGTTTGTTGCTATTTCTTGAACTATCCCAAGTGTCCCACTCTCTTTCTGTCTCTTTCTCTCCCTCTCTCTCTTTTTAGGTGTAACCTGACACCCAGTTAAAATACGTGAGGCCTCCTAATATTCAGTAGTTAAGATGAACCCTGTCCTGTTAACACCCAGCTTGATAAAATAGGTCAGCCTGACCTTCAGATAGAGAAGATGAGACCATTGACATAAAAGTTGAAAAAGAGAGATGTTACATAATAGGGGAGAAGAATCTTCCTGACACTCAGAAGAAACACATTCTGTGATTCAGGTATGGGAGGCAAAAGTTTCTGATACTCAAAGTACTCAAGAGCCCTGAAACTGACATAGGGAGACAAGTCCTCCTTATACTCAGGTAGGAAAGGAGACCTCCTGGCATGCAATCAGCAGAAATAAAAATCTCATGACATTCAGTTGCTATTATTGAGACCTGTTTACATTCACTTAGGGTAAATAAAACCTCTTGCTTAGCAGATAGAGAAATACTACATCTCAATACTCAGGTGAGGGAGTTAAATCGTCCTGCGCTCACGTAGAAGAATGAGGCCTTGTTGTTCCTTGATAAATAGAGATTAGATGACCTGGTCCAGTAATAGACAAGAACTTTAGACCTACAGGGAGAGTATTGGGACTCTCATATGTAGAAAACAATAACTCTTTTAAGAATTAGTTATAGGAGATGAGAGTTCTGAATATTCCTCTAGAGGAAATGAGATGTCCTGATGATCAGTAAAAGAAATGGGAATTCCTGAAAGGCAGGGAAGATAAGATTTTGTAACATTCAAATAGAGGAGATGAGATATTCAGTAGGGGAGATGAGACCTCTTGATCACTTAGAGAAGAAGTGGAACTTCCAGACTTACCTCTGAAGAGATGAGACTCTAAGGAAGGAGCTGTGACACTAAGGAAGAGCATATAAAACTTCCTTGTACTCAAATAGAAGAGATGGGATTTCATGACCCTCAGGTAGGGGAGGTGAGACCTTGGGGCAGATGGGCAGGGAGTTGAGAACTTTGGACATTCAGAGTAGATGAGACAAAAGTTCATGACATTCAGGTGGGATGATGAGACTATATTAAAGTATAGGAGAGGAGACTTCCTGGCAGTGAGGTGGGAGGAACTGATACTTCATTATGGCAATTGAAACTTCAGAACACTCACATAGGTGAGGTGCAGCCTTGAAACATACAGGCAAAGGATACAAGATCTCAGGTAGAGAAGATGTGACAAGGTGACAATCAGATGGAAGAGATGAGGACTCTGGTCCTGAAGTGGAAGATAAAGAGATGTTCTCACATACAGGAAGAGGAAATGAGAGTTCCCTGATACTCGGGTAAGATATTCAAGACCTACTGAACATTCAGTTGAGGGAGATGTGACCTTCCCAAAATTATATGAGATGGTAAAGTATGACATTCAGTCAGAGAAGTTACTGAGAGAAATCAATACCATCCCATAATCCAAGAACTCAGCAATCAGGAAGTTGAGGTGAGAAGTCTTGATAGGTAGGAGAGATGGGATCTTGTGACACTCACAGGGAAGATATAACCTTCAGATCCTCTGATAAGCTGGAAACATACTCAGGTATAAGAGATGATGCTCTTAGGGAGGTGAAACACTGTAACATTCAGAAATATGTGATGAGTGTTTGTCACAGTCTGGTAGGCAAGATGCTACCTTCTGACAATCATACAGGAAAAAAAAGACTTCATGATACACAGGTAGCTATGATGAAAGTTCCTGACTTTCAAGTATGGGAGATAACACCTTGCTGCCCTTAGGTCCCAGAGAGAAGACCGGGAGATATTCAGGAGGGAGACCTTGTGATATTCAGCAATGGACAAGAAGGTGAGTTTATAGGAAATTCATCTCAGCTACACCAGAGGCGATTAGGAGGATTGCAGTTTGAGGCCAGCTTTGGCAAAGTTAATACAAGACTCTCCCTGAAAAACTAAAAACAAAAAAGCTGTGGGGTTAGGGTTGTGGGCTTGTGTGACCTGTCTGCTGGGGTGGGGGTGGGAGGTCACCCTGCTGATTGGCCAGAAGGCCATGGAGCCTTGTGAGGTCATGATTTGTAGGTCAGGTTGGGGCAGGAGTATGGTAGAGATGCTGCCAACTGCCATTCTGCTCGCCTTGGCAGTGCCTGTAGTTGCCAAAGATAACTCCACGTGTGAGTAAGTGTTGGGAGCCTTGGTGGGGGAAGAACATCTTCTGAATAGCAAGGCCCACCCAGACTCCTTCTGTCTAGGGCTCAGGAGGGGACTAAGCTTGAGTCTTAGCATACCCCGGATGGTCTCATAGCTCCTATGACGCACATCCCTAACTCAGACCCTCCCAGATCACAGACCTATCAGCCCTAAACCCCTGGGTCCCTAAGTTCCCTTGAGAATAATCTCTCAGCTTCTAGATCTGTGACTCCCTACTCTCCCAGGGCTGCCTCTCAGACATTGAGTCCTAATTTTTAGGAGTCCTGTCTTCCTATGGACAACTGAAGTATCCCAGCTATGCTTGATTCTAAAGGCATCATGTGCTACCTACAGACTCTCTCGCCCCTGAGGATCCCACAATGCCAACAAATCCTGAGCTACCGGTGGCTTCCTGCCTGTGACACAGTTACCAGGCCTTCTACCTCTGGACCCTCACTGCTCCTAATGCTCCCCCCATGTCTGTAGGCTGTGCTATCTGTTTGCAGCTACTCTCTCCTCCTGTCACTCTCTAACCCAATCCCGATGCCCCAAGACCCCCTTAGTCATCTAACTCCCTCCTGAGTCTTCCACCAAGATTGGTCCTGAAGGCTCCAGACTATTTAATACCCCTCTACTTCCAGACCCTCCACTCAACTTCTGACTCTCACTCTGCCCAGAGATTCCCCCATGCCTCTAGGGCCCATACAGCCTGTCCTAGCTACATATGACCCCCTCTTTCTTCACTTTGTGATGATACCCACAAGAGTCAAGAAATCATAATGCCTGTGACTTCTTGCACACCCTAGGCTGCCCCTCTTTCCCAGAAGTCTGCCCCAGCCCCATATCCCTGCCTTCCCCTAGGTATGGCGGTACAAGGACAAGATATACCTATTCTTTGTTTGAACTGTGTCCTGGTCTCTTCTCAGTGGCCCCTGTGGGTTACGGTTCAGGCAGAACCTGCAAGGGGCTCTCCGGGTTGTTGGAGGGCAGTCTGCGCAGCACGGGGCCTGGCCGTGGATGGTCAGCCTCCAGATCTTCATGATCCACAACAGCCGCAGGTACCATGCATGTGGAGGCATCTTGCTGAATTCCCACTGGGTGCTTACAGCTGCGCACTGCTTCGATAACCAAAAGTACGTGTGGGGACTTGCAGAGGGAGGTCTCCAGAATGCTCTTTTTGGAAAGGGACATTCCCTAGGGGCTCTGTGCAGGGTCTCCATGGGGCTTTGAGTCAAGTGGCAACTAGACCCTGGCTGAGGGGAGGCTCTGAGGGTCACTCTCACCACAAGCTTCTGTCTAGCTCATCTGTAAATGAGAACGACTAGCTTACCTTTGTGCCCACAGAAAAATCTATGACTGGAGACTGATTTTTGGAGCACAGGAAATCGAATATGGGAACAGTAAGCCAGTGAAGGCACCTCTGCAGGAGAGATATGTGGAGAAAATTGTCATCCATGAAAAATACAGTGCTGTGACAGAAGGGAACGACATTGCTCTCTTGAAGATCACCCCTCCTATCCCATGTGGTCGTTTCATTGGGCCAGCCTGTCTGCCCCATTTTAAGGCTGGCCCTCCTAAAGTTCCCCAGACCTGCTACGTGGCTGGGTGGGGATACATAAAAGAGAACGGTGAGTATGGGAGGGGCTCCATTCTTCTGGCTGTCTTTGTGGAGTAGGGTTATATGCTGATACCTGGTTGAGCAAGTTTAGTCCTCTTCATGGTGTCACAAATAGAGTCCATCATGGTGTCCTTTCACAGCTGGAGAATTTAGTATGAGAGAAGCTGAGTCCCCTGTCCAAGGTCACATGACTGGTGACAGCCTGGCTGCCTAAGGGAAGACTATGTGGCAGGCACAAGTAGAACCTTGGATAAGTTCAAGGTATGACTGTTTTGGTGTCTGGAGCCCCAGATGCTAGACGTTGAACATTGGGAACATACCTGAAAGAGCATTTGGAGAAGAACTTTGGATGTGGCTTTGTGACTTTGGGCCGGTTTTTCTTAACTGTGAATGGAAGGGCCAGATCAAGATGGCTTCCAAAATGACCATTTCCAACTCTGTGATCCAGGGCTGTCTTTATCCACCATCAGCAGCAGACTCTGAGACTCATGCCCCATCTTTGGGCAGCCATAGTACCAGCCTCTGGAGACTGGGAAGGGAGTCAGGTGGTGGATATAATTTTCTCTGAGTCATAGGTATTTAGAAGTTCAGGTCCCTTGGAGCTGTGTAGCTGCTTCTCTAGATGTCTCTGTGCTTTGTCAAACTCTCTGCCTCTTCCCTGGCCCAGACCTCTTACCTGTCCAACACTCCCTGGCTCGTTTGGTACCAGATGAGTAGCAAGGGAGTAGTAGTATGTCTTCCACAACAGACCAACTCACAGGGCCCAAGGTATGGTCTACAGCAACTGTCATTGCTGGCCTGCGTCCCAGACACCCCTCACCACATGTTTGAAGCTTACAGGCACTCTTTATTCTAGAAGCAACGGGACACCCAAGTTTCTATCCAAGTAGAACTTGGTCTCTGCACATGACCAGTGATTTCAGCTTTAAGTGGTTGCATGAATTTTTATTGTGGATATGAAAATGTGACTGAAATTAACCTAGCTTGCTCTCTCTAACCCGCCACCCCCCGCCCCGTTTTTTGCAGTACTGGCATTTGAACTCAAGGCTTCCCTGAGTTCAAATTCTAAGTAGTGCAGTCATTTGAAGTTTAAAACTAAGTCTTTTTTTTTTTTTGTAACAAAACAATCAAAAATTTTGGATTCTTTATTTCCCTTTTATTCCCTTCTCCCAGAGGCCGATCTAATTCCTGGCAGGTTGCCACCTGTCCTGTTCTTTAGAGAAGGGGGTCTTGTCCTAGCTACTCTTGTTTTCACAGGCCTTTACTGACATGTGACTGTTGCTTGCTTTCTGGCCTGGGGTGCCTAGTCCCATCCCAGCTGCTGATGTCTATGGCTCTGGCCTAAGAGTGAGGACATGCATTATTCTGGTCTAACCTCCTATCTGTCCTCTGCCCATGTCCATAGCTCTGGGACCATGTCCCAGTCTCTGAGAGGCTGGTGTCAGGGTTCCCACTTTCACCCCCACCTTTACTATCTTGTTGCTCAGGAGTATTGTGGCTCCACCTTGGATGTCAAAGTGTCAGCTACACTTTGGATGTCAAGTAAGACCTTTTTGTTCTGAAATCCCCCTAAATTAATGGGGTATGTTAAATTTTTGTTTTGTAACCCCCCTCCTAGTTTTAAAGAATCCCCTTATGTTCCAAACTCCTGTGACGTATCTATTTTGTTCTGCCTCTTTCTGGAGTTCATCTGCTTTAGGGCTGGAGGAACTCTCCAGGTATTGCTCCTTTGTCTTGAATTTGAATTTTGAGTTCCTACAGGCTTCTCCCACCCCACATTGGCTACTTAAAGCCAAGGGCCTGGGATTGAAAGAACATAGTTTTCTATTTCAGGACACTTGGCTCTTCATAATTAGACCCATGACTTTCATGACTATGGGCTCTGCCATAGATTTAAAAGTCTCATATTGGCTCACAAGTCAGGATTGTTGTCACTGTTATCTCAGTGTCATTCCTATGCCAAGTGCAGTGCACACACAAAACTCTCACTGCTACTTGGATGGGAAGAAAGGTGGAGGCTAAAGGGATTACCAAAAGAACCAAAGTCAACAAATATGTATACAGTAGCCATCTACTGACTGCCTCTGAGAGCTCAGCGCTGCATATGTGGCTTCATTGCATTTTCTATCTTACATCCTGGGCCTGCTTGGCTATGTTCCAGATCTGCCCTACATCAGGCTTGCTCTCCACCAGTGCTGTTGGTAGGGTCTAGACATGCCCACTAGGCTGATGTGGGAGGGGAACAGCACAGCTGCTGACAGGGGAGACCCTGCTGGCTGCATGTGATGAAGAGGCACAGCTGCACTGGTTCTGGGACTGTGTCTAAGACAGATACGTGTTGGCTGCATGAGTGACAGCCTAGCCAGATCCAACCTCAAGATTGTGATTGATAGGGTGTGGGGAGGTGAAGGAGGCCCTGATTCAGCACTCTTCTTCCTAAAATCTCAGAGCATATTTGAAGCATGTGTGGAGGATTCTGTCCACAACTGGGTGGAGGAATTCTGCTCAGTGATAAAAAGCAGGAAATGTGACTTGTAGCCATATTGTGGGGAACAAAAGGTGTGCCTCAGACTTGGGTCTAGAGAGGGGCAATTCTAGCCAGATTCCAGTTACCCTCATTCCCATTCCAGACTCAAAATGGAGTAACAACCCTTCAGACTCAGAGTGAGCACTTGGCACATGCTATGTTTTTGTTTTTGTTTTTTTGGTTAATGCCACAAGCAACATCTGGAATCCTTCATCTACCATTAATACACAAACCCATTCACCCTTCCTTCTTTCTGCTCTTTCTCCAGGTAATAGTCCTCCACTGTCTGCTCTTTCACTTTGTATTTCTTCCTTTCAGGAGTGTATTAGGAGAGCCTGAGGGATCTAGGTTTAACTAGAGCGTTAAAGAGGATGGGAATTCATGGAGGGAGGAGGCAGGGCTTTTCCTCCACATCTTCCTTGATCACTGACCACTGTGTAGCCTGGCTGCAGTCCCCAGGCCATCACCTCTCCTGCAGGAGGCACGCGTGAATCTCATCGACCTTGACCTGTGTAACTCAACCCAGTGGTACAATGGGCGTGTCATGTCAACTAACGTGTGTGCAGGGTATCCTGAAGGAAAGATTGACACATGCCAGGTAAATTCCTTCTAGTGTCCAGACCTCTGGGTCCCTCCAGGGGCTCCTCAGCCCCTGAGGATACCTCCTTTTGGGTCCCTCAGCTCCTATCTCCACTTCCTGCCCAGGGCCCTACTTTAGTGACTCCTTCCCTGGTCCCTTCTCAGTCACAATGAGGATGGGAAGTAACATCCATACCAACTGACCCCACAAAGGACTAGTCACTGCATTTAGCACTTGATCCCAACGTCAGCACACAGAACATATCACCCAAACCTAAAATACAGCGCTTACCTGTTCCCTAGAACAAAAGCCATATGCATGCACATGCATGTTCGCTCTTCTCATTTTAATAAAACCCATGATAATCTACACCCCCTTCACACCCCAGTGGAGATTGTTGGCACCACCTCAAACTTTACCACAACCATTTGTGTTTCCAGCAACAGGAAACCACGTGGCTGCAGAAATTGTCTGTCCAGAGCCCCATGACCCCCTCTGGGCAGGGAGAGTGGCTCAGGCTAAGAGTGACCCCTTGTATCTTTGCGGGCAGGGGGACAGCGGTGGGCCTCTCATGTGCAGAGACAATGCAAACAGCCCTTTTGTGGTCGTGGGGATAACAAGCTGGGGAGTAGGCTGTGCCCGTGCTAAGCGCCCTGGAATCTACACAGCCACCTGGGACTACCTGGACTGGATTGCTTCCAAGATTGGACCTAATGCCTTGCACATGATTCAGCCGGCCACCCCTCCCCCACCTACTACTCGACCACAACAGCCCCAAGTCCGACCACTTTCCTCCCGCCCTCCCTCTTCTCGCCCTCCTTGGTATTTCCAACGGCCAAATCGCCCTCCTCATCCTCCTCATCCTCCTCTTCCACACCCTTTTCTGCCACTTCAAACCCAATCCCAAACTCCTGCAGCTCAAGCTCAATCCCCACCCCAATTTTTACCCTCACCCCCACCTTCACCTCCACCCTCATCTCACACCAATCTTCCCCAAGGACTTTCTTTTGCCAAGCGCCTACAACAGCTTATAGAGGCTCTGAAGGGGAGGGCTTATTCTATCTCAAAGAGCTCTTACTATGAGATCACAGAGCTTCCAGAAACAATCCCCTCCTAATCTAACTCTGTTCTTAAAAAACCTGTGAGCCCTTCAACTCCCAAGAAAAAAAGAGAAATGAAATAAACATATATATTTATAAATAAATAAATGTATAAAGAGATGCTTTCTGGACTTCTATCTGCCTGTCCCAACTCAACTGAAACTTTCATCAAATCTACCCCCTCCCTATTTCACCTTCCAATAAAGTGAAATTGCTTATGAATTCATGTGTCTATATTTTTTTGGTACTGGGGATTGAACCTAGGGCCTCATGCTTGCTACGTAAACAGTCTACTACTTAAGCTATGCTTTTGTATTTCTTTTGTATTTGAGATAGGGGCTTGCTAACTTTGCCTTTCTTGGCCTCAAACTTGCAATCCTCTCTGCCTCTGAGTAAATGGGGTTATAGGTGTGCACCACTACATCTGACTCATGGTTTATTTTTTTATTTTGAATTTTAATGCTTGAATAAGGTGACCTGGGGCCATAACTCAGGTATGGTGTTTGTTTCATACTTAGTGTTAGAAATAAGGTACTGTCTTTGCATATGCAGTAGGGGATGATTGAACATTACCTATTTAAGTTCATTAACTGGCTTGTGGTAAACCTATTAGTTCCTGAATTCAGGAAGGAAAAAAAATATTTACTAAATCTTTCTAGGAATCACATTGGCAGAAGGGGGTATCTTTTGGGTACACCTGAGTTTTGAATGGCTTTCTACCATTTGTGGGTATGTAAGATTGTCTATTGCAAGGAACAGAAACCAGTTTGAGACCTTTTTTTGATAGGACTGGAGTTTAAACTCAGGGCTTCATGCTTGCAAAGCAGGCACTCTACTGCTTGAGCCCTACCTTCAGTCCATTTTGCTCAGGTTATTTTTGGGAGATGGGGGGTCTCATGAACTATTTGCTAGGGCTGGCCTTGAGCCTTGATCCTCTGATCTCAGCCTCCCAAGTAGCTAGGATTACCGGTGTGAGCCACCAGCATCCAGCCAGTTTGAGCCATTTAAATAAGGATATAAAGATATCTCACACAACCAATAGGAAAGTCCAGAAGCAGACACAAGAAATGGTGAGAAGTAGCTGATTGCCAGTGGCTCACACCTGTAATCCTAGGTACTCAGGAGGCAGAGATCAGGAGGATCATGGTATGAAGCCAGCCTTGGCAAATAGTTCATGAGACCCTATCTCAAAAAAACGTATCACAAAAAAGGGCTGGCTCAAGGTGTAGGCCCTGAGTTCAAGCCCTAGTACCACAAAAGAAGGAAGGAAGGAAAGGAGGGAGGGAGGGAGGGAGGGTGAGAAGTTCAGCCAGGCATGGGCAAAGTCAAGTTTTTCAGAGTGGCTGCTGATTGCTGGATCTGACAGAATCTGCCTTAGGTTGGGGTTGGCCCTCAGCCATACTGATCTGCTTGTAAAGTCCTGGAAAAAGAAATACTGATGGGCTCAGACCAACTGCCTTACTTCAGTCAAACTTGGTTGGTGGATGTGAGTCAAATACCCTGCTTCAAGCAGATAGGTCTTTTGATTTGAGCAAACCCAGAGTTCAAATAGGAGCCAGGAAGGAGTTTATATTAGTGAGCCCCTATTGTTACTAGCAGCAGTAGCTCAGTGCAATGGGTTTTATACCAATATAGACAAAAGTGGCATCCAGTCAAGTTATTACATCTACTGCACAGGAGAATCCAGCCATTAATTCACAACTAGTTATCCTTAAGTGGTTACTAAGTAGCAGTGTACTTATCTCCAGAGTGTGCCTGTGTACAGGTGTTAGTTTAATAATCACTTTCCTTACACTAGATTAACCACATGTGGGATTAAAGATGGTAGAGAAGAGAGAGAGAAAGAGAGAGAACCCTGGCTTCTGACATTTACTTTTATGTCTGTTCGCCAAACTGCTTATGTGTGAGTAATATGTTCTGATGCCCTGGCTGCAAAGGCAGAGAGAAGGTACTGTGGCAGGTGGGAGGAGTCATGGGTAAGAAAGTCTGAGGGACAAGTCACTTTCCTGCCTGGTGAGACAGGGACAATGAAGTCTTCAGTTTTGGGATTCATTGATCTGCTTGGGTCCAAACAAAGCCGTGCTCTACTTTGCTTCAGGTCTGTGCCCTTGGGAAGATGCACCACAGGTCTGCATTACCATGAAATAAGGACAGGTGTGAAGCATTCAGAGCAGGGTTTGACATGCTACAGATGGTCACAAGTGTGGGCTGTCATATAGGAGTCCACTGGTAATGAACTGCTGGTGAATAAGCATATGCTTATCTTCAAGGGCCACTTTGGGGCCACCTTTTGCCCCTGTGTTACCCTTGAAATGCTTTGGTTATATAGGAGGGTTTTAATATCAGTCTGAGTGGCCCATAATTCTGTAGCATAGCAATATTAGGTTGCTCTTTAAAAGCCAAATTTTATCTGTCTCAGCTAAGAACTGGCATTGCTAAAACTGGAGTTGGAAATTAATTTTGTTGGCTTTTGGGCTCTCTCCCAGAGCCAGTTTCTTAATCTCCCTACTTGATATATCATCTTTGTACTTGGTGTCAGACAATACTTATCTCTAGATTCTAAGCAAATAAAATGCAAAGCTCTGGTCACAGAGCAGGAAAGAAAGCATTGTACAGGCCACATGATCCAGAGAGCAGAGACAGAAATGGCACTCTGAGCCAGACACAGAGCCGGGGGTCTTACAGGTGTGAGTGGTGGGGCAAGGTGTGCTCAGGCTAGCAGCAGAGTGAGCATGATCATCCCTTCTTTATGAGCTTTCTGTGGTCCAGAATGGGTTCTCCTACTCCTCTTCCTTCTAAGTGCTCTACCCTCTACCCTGCTCTGGACTTGCCACTGATAACTGACACCCGGGTCTCCTTCTTGGAGAGGTGGCCTATTCTCTGGAAAACCAAATTTGTATAGCTCTTAAAGTGCTATCATCTCTGATTCTAATTTTTCTTTTCTTATGTGGTATTGGGTTTGAACTCAGGGTTTCATGCTTGCTTAACAGGTACTCTATCACTTGAGCCATGCCCCAACTCATGATAGCCTGATATGCAGGTGGCCACAGAACTGGTAGAACATGGAGAGTCTAGGTGATGGCTTCTTGTTTACCTTTGGAAACTTCCCAAGCATATGAATATGTTGCTACATCATGGAATTCCCTCATTTTTCATTTCATACTACTTTATGATTTCTTTTCTATTTAGCAAATATAAAGATATTTCTATATGAACATGTACAGACCTGCCTTAGTCCCTCTAAATTGATGTTCCATTTGGTGGAGAGGCTCAAGTGGTAGAGCACCTGCCTAGTTAGCGTGAAACCCTGAGTTAAAACTCCAGTGGCCCCAAAATGAAAATGATAAAGGAAATTGATGTTCCATAGTAGGGCCACTTATAAGATACAGTGCCCTATTTCTTTCCTTGGAAGGAATATTTAACCTTCTACCTTCAAGAATGTTCATTTCTCTACTTGTCAACAGTGGTTCTTCTCAAATGTGTTGATATTTGCCAATGTAATAGATGTTCGGATTTTAGTTAAAGATTTGAATGAATTTGTTTATAAGTGAATTGAAGCTGTTTGATCTACCTTCATGTTCCTGTGGATATTTGAATCCTAAAAATGGTTCACAGACCTTGGAACAGATGTTTCCTGCAGGAGAAACAGAGGAAAAAATGGACCAACTTTACAATAAACAAAAACCCAGGGACCTGGGGTCAGAAGAATGTGCTGTTTCTCATGGGATGGTTGAGTGAAAGATGTCCCCAACTCCATGCTGAGGATCAGACCCTGGACCTTTTGTATGCCAAGTAAGTACTCTGCCACTGAGCCTTAACCCTAGTCCCCATAATAAGAACTTTTAAACATTGAATTCATAGTGAATCTTAGATGCCAGCCAGTCTGTTGGTCACCTCAGTGCTCACTCAGGGACTCATGAGCATAGTGGCCATAGTGGCTGAGTTAGAGTCTGTGCACAGGTTCCAAGGCTGAGAGACTAATGATGTTACATGTTCAATAGAGAGCAACACTGAACCCCAGTGTGCATGATCTTCTGAAAAGGCCAACTCGCTGTTTGGTGGCAAATTGATCATATTGGTCTATTCCACCCTAGAATTTACAATGTCTCATGCTTTAAATGAAATTTGTTGAAGTATGTTCTAGATGTGGGCTTGCCTTCTCCACCTGCAGAATCTTATCCAGCAGGTTCTTGTTTTCTCTACCAATGCAGGATCTTGCAAAGTATCACCTCAGGTCAAGACAACTACTTTATAGCTTATAAGTGCAATGGTAGCACATGGCTACAGGGCACACCATCTAAAAAGCTACAGCAATGAAAGTCCTTTTAAAGACCCAGATGAGGTACCCATTTGGAAGTGACACTGGTAGGGTGGGGCCCTTCAGTATGTGGTATACAACTCAATAGTCAATATATGGTTCTGTGTACCTTATCTAGTAACCAGGGGTACATGTAGGAGTACCCTGCTCACCATCTCTCAATGACATACTTAGAGAAATTGCTTCCTGCCTGTAATTGTAGGGTCTGTGAGTGGACGTCTCTGTGTGTGTGTTTGTGTGCTTTCTGCTAAGTGACAGAGTTAAGAGTTTCATGAAACATAAAAGCCATGGCTGCTTTCTTAACACTCTACATGCTAGTAAATTGGTAAGCAAAGAAAGAGGTAACTAACCCTGATCATTAGGAGGGAAGGATGTTGCTATATAGCAGAAGGAGAGAGGAATGCACTTGGTACTCAGGTGATTCATGCTATCCAGGCACTTGCATGTCCAGCTCTAAGTGCAACCACAGCCTCATAAGAGCTCAGACCCATCAGGCAAGAGGAGGAAGATCTACCCATCAGACAAACCACTTAGCCCAGAGAAGGGTGGTAAGAAAGGGATATGATGTTTTGATCTCCAAGAGCAGCAAGGGCTCTGGTTTTCCTTTTCCACTGACCATTCTCTTTTACACTTCTCCAAAACTTGTAACCAGTCAGCTCTGCCTAGATGGAATGAACTATTTAAGCAGGTGGATCTCAGCAATGTAAAGGAGGACAGTTGTGGATACTGTTGGCACCCTGCCTGAGCATCTATTCTGCAATTGCTGTGTGTTGGTGAATAAAATGTACAGCTTTACCTTTCCCCAGAGAAGTAAGTGCCCTCGCTAAAGGAGGCTGTGTGCTACCCCTCCACTTTACACATGTGGCTGACAGACAAAAAAGGTCCCCTTGCCTTGAGGCAGGACCAAATCTGGGGCAGTTTGTCCTCCAGAGTTTTCCTGGGGTTGGGGTTTGAAGGTGGTTTCCGGGTGAGACCACACCTTGCTTAGCTTGTCTCCTGTACAATCTGTTCCCCTTACTTCTCTTTGGAGAGAATGGCCGCAGTAGGCCATCTAAAAATTGTCTTCTCAGGCTATTTCTAGGGAACTTGATCCAAAGCAGCTATGTAAACTCAATACTGATGGTGAATTTTACAGTATGTGAAGTCTATCTCAACAAAACTGTTGAACTGGGGGAGTAGCCCAGTGGTTTAGAGCACTTCCTTGTGTTCAGTCTCCAGCACTGCAAAACAAAGAAATAACCTACCCCACAAAAAACTCCACCCAACTTATTATTTACAATAATAAAGATTTTTTTCTCTTTTAAAAAAAATCTCACCTCATTAGAGTGGTGCGTCCCTGAGAAAGTGAGTATGTGAGTATCACTTATTTAAAGGGAAAACATGTTTGTTCTTGAGCTCCCACTATCAGTACTTGTTCTTCTTAAAACACTAAATTCTACTAAAATGGTCTCCTATAGTCAGTCAGGAGTTAACTTAGTCTGTGGCAGATCAAGGCAATCTTTTGTCATTAATGTGGTTGATGATCTGTCTTTTTCTCAGTGCACCTCTGACACAAAGCACAGACATACTCAATGTTTATATAAGTCAATATTTATTGTAAAAAAGAGAAAACAATGAAAACAATGCAAACGATGCTCAAGATGATCATAAAAGCATACTAGCAAGTCTCAGGTACTGGGCAGGGTAGGAAAGGCAGCAGGACAGCTCTTCCTGAACAGTCCTTGGCTACTATGAGGCATAGTATCCAACTCATTCTACTAAAATGGAGTAAAGCTTCTATGCTGTTGGGGAGGCTTTAAAAGAAGCTGTTCAGAAAGCGGACTTCTTGTAATCCAAAAGGGTATTCCTTGCAGCACAACTGTATGACCTGATGTTTAAAAGTAGTGTCTGTGTATGACCAGATACAGCTAAACCTGTCACCTGTTTTTAGTTAACTGTAATGGAAACCTCTTCCTGTCACCTTGGCCTTAAGAGCTCCTGAAATAGTAGGTGCTCAAGAAAAGTTGTATGTTTAAAAACATTGTTTAAAAAGTTCGCTGGGAGACTCAAGGGGAAAAAAGGACAAAGGCCTCTAGATTCTGCAGGGGGTAATGGGTTAATCAGGGATTAACAATCACTCTCTTGGCAGGAATACAACTAATAGTCCCTGAGGTCAGTTTTGGGAGGAAAACAACTCAAACACCTAAGTGTCCATTTACTAAAGAGATACAAAAGTGTGTTCCCTGATTCTCTGCTGTGCAGCTGGGGGTTGGGGTGGGAAGGTGTGAAAGACACTGATCCTTAATCCTGCTGCAAGGAGGTTAGTGGGATCTTATGCCTGTCTAGTGTGCTGGTGCTGACCTCATCCTGCACCACCAGATGGTGGGTTTGCAAGAGGCTGAGCAGGGTTGGTCTGGAGAGGTTCTCCATTCAGAGCTGAGGGGTATTCCAAAAGGCTCCCTCCACGTCCCCAAGTCAGCCATGTGAGGCTGGAGATGGGCTCTCAATCCTGCCACACTGCTCTTGGTCTGGTTCATCCTCCTCTTTCTGCTCCAACTTGAAGTTCTGTAAACAAGATCACAAGTGAGGACTGGCCTTGGCATTTGCCCAACTGTACCTCTGATACATTTAGGGGTGGCAAAGGCAGGCAAATGCCATTATATTGGATTATGTTCCACATCTCTGGGGAAGAGGCCCTGGAAACTGGGCCTGACCTACCTCTAGCTCCTGCAAAACCTCATCCATGAAGTCCTGGGAATTCTGTTTGTAAGACACAGCTAATCGAATTGCATCATTGAAGAGCTGAAGGTGAGGAAGAGATGGTAGAAACAAAGTGTGGCAGTGGGCAGAGGGTCCTGGACCCCACCCCCAAAACTGACAAGCTCACCTTCAATTCACCTCCCCATCAACCTGAACCCATGCACAGTCAATGGACTTTTTCCTTAACAAGTACAGGCCCACTACCCTTTTCTGTCCCTGCCACTGCCTGCTCACTGCCCCCGTCCTCATCACTTCCATTCACAGCCTCCCTGAGACTTCAGCACCTATGCCCCACCTCTCCAGCTGCCTCTGAAGTTTACCATTACCTTCACAACGTTGGTACCATTGGCAGCTGAAACAAAGTACATGGGCAGGGAGAACTTCTTGGCAAAATTGAAGCTTTTCTGAGTCACCTGCATGTCTGCTGCAGAGAGAAGCAAGGCATTGACCTATGTATTCAGGGAAAGGGAGAAGGGGTTTGGATGGTTATTGGGGGTCCTGTGCCAAAAATTAGGGCACGTACCATCACAATCAGGGAATGCACTCTCAAGAGTGTTCAGTTAACAGAGATCTATGTCTTGGCATAGACAGGTTGGCTCAGCTGGCATCTCTACCAGGAAGGGGAGTAGCTTGGGCAGGATAAATCACTGAAGGCTGCCCACCCCAGGAAAGGAGGAAATGTGGTGGGTCCCCAGGAATCTCTATCACCCAGGTGCAGGGATGGCCCCACCATCGATTTTATTGGCTACCACGATGCATGGGATCTCCGGCCTGAACTCCCGAAGCTCTGCATACCAGGTACCCAGGTTCTTATAGGTGACTTTTCTCTGTACATCAAACACCTGCAAAGGGCAGAAGACAGCTTAGGTGTGTTGTTTGTGTATTCCATTTCTATGTGACTCATATCACCAAGCAGGTGAGTGTGAGTATGTGCCACAGGATGGGAACTCAGACCAGCACTGTAGCCAGAAAGGGCCTGAGAGGAACCAATGGACATGCATCACAGGGAGGCGGTCATTCCCAGGTAGAAAAGAGATGTGAGCTCAAATACCAAATACAGTAGGACCGAAACTAAAATAAATGGCCAAGGCTGACCTTCCTGCTCCCAAGGGTCATACTTCTGGCACTTCACTGCCAATTTACTTTACCTCATACCCTCTTTTGTTTAGTAAGCTTAATATTAGTATTACAAATTTGGAAATTCTCAAGGGCTTAAGGGATTGTGAAGGAGCCGGGTGACGAGTCCCTTCCTTTATCTCAGGAGGGAAGAATCCCTGCTGTCCTCACTGTGGTGTCTACCACCTGGCACGCCCCCGTGGGCAGACTGTACACACAAATCACAGGCGGTCCATGTGCCACAAGTGGTCAGAGTCCATGGTGCACACAAGAAAGAGAAGCTCTAAGTCGGGTGCTGGTGGCTCACGCCTGTAATTCTAACTTCTCAGGAGGCAGAGATCAGAAGGATCGTGGTTCGAAGCCAACCTGGGCAAATAGTTCTGCGAGAGACCCTATCTCGAAAAAAAACCCATCACAAAAAAGGGCTGGTGGAGTGACTCAAGGTGGAGGCTCTGAGTTCAAACTCCAGTTACTGGAAAAAAAAAAAAAGAGAGAGAAAGAAACTCTAATAAACATCAGAGAAGGCTGCATGGAGATAGTGGTATCTAAGCAGGGTCTGAACAATGGGCACTGTTTCCAGTGAATGGGTGTGAAGGAAGAGCACAGGTGTAGTGAGAATAGACCAGCAGCTCCTTCTGTATCCTTTCTGCTGCTGCTCCTTATTGATGAGATGACATCCCATTCAGGGTGAGGGCAAGGCATGCACAGTGCAGGCAATCACTACAGTGGAGGTAGGACTGGAAGGGTGAGTGGCGTCAAATACTACTGAGTGACAAGGCAGACTTATATACCATTAATGGTGGCAACTTATCCACTCCATGTGCCCACCAGAGATGTGTAGTCACCCTTTGTGACTACAGCCAGAGTGGGATCATGTGACTTCCAGAGCTAGGCCACGAGGCAATACAACCTCTACCTGGTTTTCTTTGATTGCTCAGTCTTGAGATCTAGCTGCCATTCTGTGTGCAGGCCCACATCAGCTCACACTGACAAAGTACTTGGAGAGATGCATGATGCAGTACCTGTTGGTCCAGCCAGTATGTGTGGAGGTGGCTGGTATGCAGCCTCGAGGTTTTCTCAGTTGAGACCCCAAACATTATGGATTCCTGACCCAGTAGAAAATGGTTGTTTTGTGCCACTAAGTTTTGGATTCTGTGTGAGCAAGACGTTGAATGATATTCTAAGATGTTTGAGTGACTGAGGTTTTTACTTGGTGACAATTGCTAGTTTCAGGAAACCAGTTATTGGTCTGGGGTGCAGTTCAGCAGTGGAGTATGTGCAGCATGTGCTTAGCTTGCACAGGCCCTGGGTTCACTCCCCAGTACCAAAAAAGAAAGAATGAAAAAAGCCAAAGCAGTGTATTAACTCATGTGTTAGATGGTTGATATTCATGAAAATGTTTTATAAGTGTACCCAAAGAAAAATACATTCCTCTCAGTATCTAAGAGTGGTGGCCTCAGAAACAAACAGGGAACTTATGGGTAGGATCTCCTGGGTCACAGGTTCCTACAGCCCCTTCTTAGCTCTTTCTACACTGCATTTTAGGTGCTCCTATGGAGCTTACTACCCCTGGCCACTGAGTGGAACCCTGATGACTGCAGTATAGAGCACAGTGACAGGCTGGGAGGGAGGTGAGGGCTGGTCAGAGGAAAAAGTCCCTAGGAAGCTCCAGGCCCTGGGAGCTTCTGTTGGGGAGTGTGCTCCATCAGGGAAGGGCTATAGCCCTGTCTTAGCCATGTTTGCCTCTTGAGCACTATATCTGCTCTTGGAGCCCTGAGCTTGTTGTTCCTTTCCTTTACCTGTCCCCATCTGAGGACAGCTCATCTGGCATATTTTCACTTAGAATCTCTGGGGAACACATGTGATTTGAAGCATCCTGGGTGGCCTTGAACTCCCACAGTACCCAGCTTTGATAGGAGGGCCCAGGACCGTTGAAACCCTCATCCCCTCACCCCTCAGGTCAGAATTACGCAGTGTCTTTGTCTACCTCCCAGCTGGTCTCGTACCATGATGCAGGCATGGGCCTTGTGGTAGTAGGAGGCGTGCATGCTCTGGAACCGTTCCTGGCCTGCTGTATCCCAAAAGTCTGCAACATGAACATAGCTCTGACTTCCTGATGGGGCTAGAGGGCAGAGAGACCCACATGCCCCAAACATTTCTGTGTGCAGCTCTCTGCAGAAACATGACACACATGTGGTACAAAGCATAGCACATGTGGGGAGCAAGGGAAGGAATGGACACTGTGCAGCTCCACATGTGTCCCCAGGACACAGTGCCAATGGCCAGGAGGAAGGACAATGCAGACAGGAAGTCCCAAGAGAGGGAAGGTAGGTGTCTCTCTTCCCCACACTCAAGATGCAGGGCCCTGTAAGGCCTACATTTCCATGTGCAGTGACACAAATGGTAGATAGGCAGGATGTGTGGTCTGGCCAAGGAGGAGGTTGTGACCTTATGGAAGGTCAAGCACTGAATGAGAGATAATGTTCAGGGCACATCTGCTATTTCTTTATACTGGCTGCGTAAGAACCCTTGAAACAAGGAAATCTATTGCCTTGTCAAAGGTCTCTGCGCTCTTCTTTCTGGCAGGTACAGCCTCCCAACATCTGCTTTCTGAACCCTATCCTGCATACTAGTCCTGGCCCTGGTGCCATCAGAGGCTACATGCCCCTGCATTCTTCGTACTACCCTCCCTGGTTCCCCATTTACCTCCCTCCTTTAACTTTTCCTGCAGACCTCCTCTCACCTTCCCTCTTCTCCCACTTCCTCCCATTTGAGGCTCAGCATGGCCTGAGCCTGTGCTGCTCACCCACAAGGATGGTCTTGCCGTCCACTGTGGCCGTGTGCTTATACAGAGTCAGGGCATATGTGGACAGTTGCTGTGGCTGGCTGCACACAGGTTAAGGAGTAAAGGTGAATAAAAGGGGACAAAAGAAAAGAGTAGGGAGGGGAGTGTTTGTGTGATAGAATATGTCCTCTCCCTCCTTTTCTTTTTGGAGTTAGATTTACATTGAATGAATTCAGCCTCACTCCTTGGAAGGTGAGGGCAGCAGGGGCTGGGAATGTGTTCTGGACATCTAAGTCTGAGGTAAACATGGAATAGGATTTTACAGAAAGAGTGTCATAAAATTGGAAAATACAACTGTGAATGCCTCAACGCCTTCATGGACAGAGCTCTTGTAGGCTAAAAAGGGAACACCAACTCCAGGAAGCAACACGACTGTTCCATGGAAAAGAAGTTCCCATGACAAGCTGTTTATAAACTGAAGTTTATAAACTGAAGTTTGCCTGTATGTCAAACCCTAACAGAAAACCTGGGAACAGCACCTTGTGAAGCTGAATGGTGCTGGATGGTTTAACCAGAAATGCCAAAACAATACAGAACTGTTTGGTACAAAGTAGAGCAAACTATACCCAGATCCCAGGGTGGCTGACATCAGCTTTGTGGAGGCAGGGTTGGGAGCAACAGGCTCCAGGATTCTTCTCACTTGCAGTTCTCAGTGGATCCACCTGGGAAGCTTTTTGAAAAGTTCCCAGTTATCTGGAAGGCCTTACTCCAAACCAGTGTGATAATTCATAGGGGGGAGAAGCTTGCACCTCATAATTTACAAAGTTCGTTCATATCACAGACGTTTTAAATATTAGGGGGCCCAACATTAGAGGTAAGCAGGGTTTGAATCCAGGTATTTGATCCAGACTAAGTGCTATCTGCCATTCTTCCTACCTTCGTAATGTAAATGAAACCAAAATTTTAGTAAGCTGCAGCATAGACAGCACTGATTGTGTGATGTTGTGTAGGTCGAACAGTGAGAAGCCAGTGTGAAGGAAACCCATGTGTTCATTACCCATCACTCTTTCCTGGGCTTCTGCTGCAAAGGGCTGGGTGGAAGGTTGAGATGCACAAGGGTGGGAAGAGCCACAGGAACGAGGGGCCTTTCAAACCTTGAAGGATACAATCCATCCATGAGAAACCTCTCCATGAGTCTGTAAGGGGAATGTGCAAAGTGGAATGTCAGGCGGCATCCCTATCTCTTTCTTATCCCTGTCCCTACTTTATCACTTCCTGTCACACAATTTCTAGGTCAGGCCTGAAATCCGGGAATTATCATTACCAACTCCTCAAAGCAAAACCACTCAAGTCACTGAGTACACAGACCTGCCCATTTATTGCTCTCACATCCATTATTTCCACCTTAGCACACTGCTGTACATATAATCATCCCTATTTTATGCATGGGGAGACTGAGGCCAGGAAGGCTGCACCCTCCACCCAAAAGCCATTTCTGCATATCCTTAGGGCTTTTCTCAAATGTCACCTGAGCAGTGAGTTCAGGTCTGATGACTCTATTTAAGTCGTTCTACCCATCTTGTACACTTTATCCCTCTTTGCCCTGAACCTAACATCAAATGAAATACTGGGTATTTTGCTTTACTATCTCTCAATCAGAATGGAATGTGCACCAGAGATTTTTGAATCCATAGTTATTGTTATATCCCCAATTTCTAGAGCCGTGCAAAGGTGCAGGGGTGCTCGGTTGGTATTTGAACACATGAATGTAAACATAGTAAGCTAAATTTAACACATATCCCTGCAGTCAAGGACATCTCTGAATTTTTTTCTGGCTATTACATCTTTTATTGGCCACCAATTAGACCATATGGTAAATCTCAAAAAACAAAAAATCCCAAACACCTTCCCCAGAAAGATCAAGATCATATTCTCTGACCATAATGCATGTAAGATAGAAATAAAAAGCCCAAACCAAAATTTAACAGCACTATGTTTTACAAATGAAAGATAATCAAACATATTGCTACTTAGAAACTGGGTATGTGCCTATAATCCCGGTACTTGGGAGCCTGAAGCAAGAGGACTGTAAGTTTGAGGTCAGCCTGGGCTATGTTGTGAGACCCTGTCTCAAACAAACAAAACCAAAACAAAAGAGAAAACCAAAAACTACTACCCCTCCCCCCAAAAACAACCCAAAACCCACTTATAAATAACTTAGGTGCTAGACGAAGAGAAGGCAGACAGACTAGGCCAAAGGGGCTCAAGGACGATCCAATGGTATGTGCCCTGGTTTCCTTTTGTGTTCTGTATACCCCAGATTTGGAGGTGAAGAAGCAGGCAGCCTGGAAATAACAACAGGCACAGAAAAAAGGGCCACCAAAATACTAACAGGTACTGGAATAGGCAAGGGTGCGGCCAGGATAAAGTTAATTTGAGTACAGTTCCACGTCCATTCTCTAGCTAGGTGGGACCCTATTAGATGGCAATGGCAGCCCCCCCGCCAGTGGCAGCTGAGATGGTATGAAGCCCCCAGTGGCAATGATGGTGGGGGACGCTGCTTCTGTTGAAGCTGTGCCACAAGAATAAGCTGGCTACAACACAACGTTTAAATAAGACCAGTGGCGTCTAGCAGGATACCCAAATATACAAGTTTTGACAGAAAATCCTTTGTCACACCCAGAACCAGGAAGATGTAAAACTAAATAAGAAAAAGAAAAGCAATATTTACCAACACTGAGATGATACAGATACTACAATTATCTGACTAAGCTTTAAGAGCCCATGCCATAAAAATGCTTTAATGAGCAATTATGGATGTGCCAGAAACAAATGAAAATTTAGACAGTCTCAGCAAAGAAATACAAAATTTCAACAGAGTATTTTCAGCACATAAATAGAAGTTATAAATTACCTAATGGAAACTTGAGAATATTTGGAAAACATAGCAACCGAAATATAGCATCCATCCACTGGATGGCTCAAGGCAGAGTAAAGAGCAGAGAGGAAACAATCACTGAATTTTACAATACAACAACAACAACAAAATCCCCCATTATGGACAGCAGCGAGAAAACAAAGTGAAAAGAAATGAACACAGCCTCAGGGATCTGTAGATCTAAAAGATGACATTTTTGTCACTGAAATCCCAGAAGAAAAGGAAAAAGAGGATCATGCTGAAAAGTAGAAGAAAAAAAATGCCAAAAAACCTTCCTAAAATTATAGAGAAGATGTAATCCTAGAGTCAAGAAGCTGAGCAAAAGTCAAACAAGATAAACCTAAAGAAATGTATACCAAGACAGCATAGTCATCATGTAAATGCTAAAGACAAAGGAAAACAACAACCTATCCTATACAAGAACCACTCCTATAGTGGGGAGAAATCTGTACTTACAGGGGAAAAAAAGAAATCAACCAATGACAAAGAATTCCTTCTCAGAAACCATGCAGTCATAGGAAGTGGTACACATGAGAACTCACAAGAACTTTTAGCCCACAATCCTAAATCCAGTGAAAATTCTGAGACTGGAGGAGAATTCTAGATTTTTTTTTTTTTTCACATGAAGGAAAATAAAGAGAAATTGTTTCCAGCACACTATCCTAAAGAATGGTTAAAGGAAGTTCTGGACAGAAAATGATAAAAGGAGTCTTGGAATATCAGAAAAGAAGAAAGAAGGTCAGAAAAAATACTAGAAAATTTCCATAGAAAGTCTTCTCCCTTTTAAAAATTTCAAATTAATTTTCATGTTTAAAGCAAAAATTGTAATACTGTCTGATGGAGTTCTCAATTATGAAGAGGAAATATTAAGTGTCTATACTTGAATTGGTGTCAACAATAGACAATATTGTCAACATTAGTTGACTGAATATAGATATATAATATACTACCTAGAACAGCTACTACAAGAGCCAATACAAAGAGATACACTCAACAACACTATAGGTAAGTCAAAACTGAAATCAAAATGCTTAAGTAACGCACAGGAAGGCAGAACCCTCCCGCCAATGAAAAAGAAAAACCAAAGTTAAAATGGCAGACTTAAGCCCTAACGAATCAATAATTACAATTAAGTAATATGAAACATTTTTAGGCCAGACTATATGTTAGTTCACAAAACAAGTCTTAATAAATATAAAAGATTCAGATTATATGAAGTATGTCTTTTTTTTTTTTTTTTTTTTTTTTTTTAACAGTACTGTTGTTTGAACTTAGGGCCTAGTGCTTGCTAGACAGGTGCTCTATCACTTGAGCCATGCTACCAGCCTTTTTTGCTTTTTTTAATTTTTGGGATAGAGTCTCATTTTTTGCCCAGGCAGACCTGGACCACTCTTCTATTTATGCTTCCTGTATAGCTGAGAAGACATGTACCACCATGCCCAGCTATTGGATGAGATGGGATCTTGCTACACTCCCCACCCTCCATCCCAGTGTGGCCTAAAAATGCATTCTTCCTGACATCTGCCTCCTGAATAGGTAGGGTTACAGGAGTGAACCCCTGTACTTGGGTTTTTTTTTCTTTCTCTTCTTTTCTTCCCTCCCTTCCTCTCCTGTCCTCTTCTGTCCTCTTCCCTTCTCTCTCCTTCCCTCTCTTTGTGTTGCTCAGGTTGGTCTTGAACTCCTGACCTCAAGTGATTCTCCCACCATAGATTCCCAAGTAGCTACAACAACAGATGCGTGCCAATGCCTGGTTCAAAGTATCTTTTTCAATGACCATGAAATAAAATTGGAAATAAGTAACAGGAACAAGTGGAAAATGTATAAACATGCAGAAATTAAACAACATATGCTTTAACAAGCAAGGAATTAAGATGAAATTATAGGGAAATGAGAAAATACCTTGAGATGAATGAAAATGTAAATACAACACTCCAAGACTTATGGGATAAAGCAGAAGTGCTAAGAGGAAAATACTATATAGCTGTGAATAAATACATTAAAAATGGAGATTTCAAATCTACAAAGTTGTTTTAAACTGCCTGCACAGTTTAGTGTACTAGACAAAGAAGAGCAAATTAAACCCAGAGCTAGCAGAAGAAACAAAATAGTAAAAGTCAGATTGGAGTGGAACTAAATAAGAGAATAGTAAACCAACAGAAAAAAATTAATGGAACCAAAAGATGGTTCTTTGAAAAGATCAATAAAATTGACGATTCTCTAGCTAGACTAACTAGGAAAAAAGAGGAATGACATAAAAGGTCAAAATCAGAAATGAACCTGGAGACATAAGCATCAATTTTACAGACGTAAAAAGGGTTTTAAGAGACTACTATGTATGCCAAAAAATGGGATACCCTAGAGAAATGGACAAAGTCCTAGAAACACACAAACTGCCAACAGAATCAAGGAACAGAAAACCTGAAGAGATCCATAACCAGTAAGGACACTAAATCAGTATTCAAAAATCTCCCAAAAAATAAAGCCCAGGACTGGCTAGCTTCAATGGTTATTTTTTTTTCTTTTCTTTTTGGCAGTACTGGGGTTTGAACTCAGGGCCTTGTACTACGTGAGCCATGCCTGCAGTCTTTTTGATTTAGTTTATTTTTCACTTAAGGTTTTGCCTTTGCCCTGGCCTTGGATGGTCCTACACTTTCCACATGGGATTACAGTTGTGAGTCATCATGCTCAGCTTTTATTTTTTTTGTTGAGACAGGAGCCTTGCTAACTTTTTCACCTGGACCGGCCTTGTACCACAATCCTCCTGATCTCTGCCTCCCGAGTACCTGGGATTACAAGCATATACCATCAAACCTGGCTTCACTGGTTAATTCTATCAACCATTTAACAATCTGTAAAAATCCTCCTTGAACACTTCCAAAAACATAACGGGGAGGAAATACTTCATAAGTCCTTCTATAAGGCTAGTGATAACCTAATCCGAAGCCAATGACACTATAGGGAAAGAAAAATACAGGATAATATCCCTCATGAATACAGAAGTAAAAATCTTCAACACAATAAAATATTCAACTCAAATTCAGTAGCATATTAAAAAGATTATATGCCAAAGGAGATTTTTCCTTGGAATACAGGGTGGTTCAATTTAAGAAAACTGATCAACCCAGGACTGGAGGTGTGGCTGGCAGAGCATCTGCCTAGTAGGTGCAATGCCCTGAGTTCATGAGTTCAATCCCCAGTACCGGAAAAAAAAAAAAAAAAAAAAGAGCAAGAGAGAGAGACAGAGAGAAATTGGTTGTGTTTCTATACAGTGGCAATGAACAATATAAAAAATATAGTTCCTTCTACAGTTGCATAAAAAATTACTTAGGAATAAATGAAACCAATGAAGCATAAGACTTTTAATACTAAAAACTACAAAATTTTGTAGAAAGAAATTAGGTAAGACCTAAGCAAATGGAAAAATATCTTTATCCATGAATTTGAGGACCAAATATTGTTAGGTAGAGAATACCACGCAAAGCAATCTCTTTCAAAATCCCACTGGAAATAGAAAAACACATCCCAAAATTCATAAAGAATTTCAAGAGCTCCCAAGTAGTCAAAACAATCTTGAAAAAGAAGAATGAAGTTGAAGGACTGCTAAAAACGTACTGTGGAGCTACTATAATCAAACCAGTATAGAATTGGCATCAGAATGGACATACAGAAATGGAATAAAGAGATCAGAATAAGACCTCACATAATACAGCTTGCTAGGCAGGTCCACTTGAGCCGTTCTGTCACTCTGATTTTTGAATAGGATGCAAAGATCAGTATGGGAAAGGACAGTCTCTTCAATAAACAGAACTCAGAAAACTGGGTATCAACATGCAAATTAATGAAGCTGAACCTTTACCTCACACCACATAAAAATTAACTAAAACAGATCAAAGACTTAAAGACCTAAAACTATTAAACTCTTGGGGGAAAATATAGGGGGAAAAATCTTCATGACCTGAGTTTTGGAATGATCTTTTAAATATGACATGAAAAGCACAAGAAATCAGAGACTCAGATTAATTGGATATCAAAATTAAAGTTATTTTTTTTTTTTATGGTGGGACTGAGGTTTGAACTCAGGGCTTCACACTTGCAAAACAGGTACTCTATCACTTGAGCCACACCTATAGTCCATTCTGCTGTGGTTATTTTGGAGATGGGGGTGGTGTCTCATGAACTATTTGCCTGGGCTGGCCTGGAACCATGATCCTACAGATCTCAGCCTCCCAAGTAGCTAGGATTACCGGTGTGAGCCACTGGCGTCTGGCAAAATTAAAAACGTCTGTCACCCAAGAAAGTGATGACAATCTACAGAATAGGAGAAAATATTTGCAAATCATGTATCTGATGAGTTTATTAAGGCAGGTGGCGTGGTTATAAGTGGGGACAAAGGGAAGGTTCTTATTTGTCTGAAGCAGGGTCTGATCCTGATAGCACTCAGCATTTGGGCAGTGAACGTCCATTAAAAGGGTCCAGGAAGGACAATCAGACAAAAAATTGGTTGGCTCAAACATTGTTAGGACATCTGTCAACAGAATCCAATGCAGGATGCTGTCACATGCAAGGAGTGAGGGAAAAGCCTCTATAGTAGGCAGTGCCCAGGTCTGAGGATGCCTGCTAATGGGGGTGGGAATTGGTACCCACCCTCAATGGAAGCCTGGGGTGCTCATATGGATCAACAGGCATGAATGTTCTGCAAGAGTTAAAAAAAACCCACCTTCATCAGAAGGCCTGGTGATTGGGCTTCCCATTAATGTAAATTCCTCAACTGCAAGAAGGCAGCACAGCCACATTTCTCCAGAACTGAGGTTGGGCAGAGATAGATGCTCTCCATATGGATGCACCCAGGTGCTAATGGCTCTTGATAAGCGTTCTCTCCCAACTGAGTTTAGATTCACAGAATTCTAGAGTTCCAGTGAAGTGGAGCCAAAGTTTTCTCGCTTGGCCATCTTCCTTCAGATCCACTGTTTCCCCTATGGTCTCTGTCTCTGGAATGTTTGTGGTTTTTCTAGGGGATGGGGACTAACTTTTCTTCTAAGTGTCGTAGAGGCCAGCGATGCAGTAATCTTTGATGTCCTGTTAACGACTTATGCCTATTTTTTGTTATCACTTTAAATGAAACTGGAGTTGACCCTGGGGGTTGGAATTGACCCTTACTTAGCAGGCAGGTCCCTTGCTTCTTAGTATAGATTATATTCTCCAAAAGTTCTATTAAGCCAACAACATGCTTCCTATCTGCCTGCCACTCCTATTCTCTATGTTGGTTTTGGACTCCAGTGGGAAAAAAGGAGCAGTTATTTATGGGTAACTTTCCCAAACTCTAACCCCTGTCCTTACTTTTATTGTGAAGGATGCTGATGAGGAGGTAAAAGCAACTGTAAAATATTAATGTAGAGCTTTAGTGCGTTAGTGAGGGGTGGGGAAGAGAATGTGAGTTCATGAGATGGTCTAAAACCAGCAAAGCCCCACTATTCACAGTCTAACGTAGAAAGTGTGGTGGCCTGGGGGTTCCTAGGAGATAAGATTAAACCAGTCAGTGAAGCAGGAGCAACTTTACCCTAACCCCATGAAGGCAGAAATGGGTGGGCACCCTCACCACTCCAGAAAAAAAGTAGGTTGCCTTATGGGGACTAGCTGTTGGCACTGCAGAACCTCATTTTACCTCTCCAGGTAGAGAGTTCTATACCTGGCAGGTAGGCAATGAAAGAAGAAGAATAAGCTCATCTTTACAACCATTACAGTCAATTGTCATTGCTATTCACAATTCTCAATCTCAGTGAGTCCCTCTAAGAAAGCACCTTTAACTACCTTTATTCAACCTGTCACTTTCCTCACTCCATTTCCATAGACCCACCCCTATAATCCCTCAGCTCACATGCCACATACAGGAATATCCCACTTCTTACCTCCTTACTCTGTACTATTCCAGTAGTTTCCAAGGTGACCTACTCTGCACCTTCTGTTAGGATGCTCCAATTCTTCAGTCTTACAAGATTCCTCCCTTCCCCCTGCCCCAACACACACAATTGTTGATGTGATTCCCTTGTCCCCTGGGCTCCAGCCAAGACTCCTCCCTCACCAGCCTATAGAAGCCACACTCTTCTGTGCCTCTGGAGGACTTTTCTAACAAGCCAGACCCATTCTTGCCAGTTTCTTCCCTAACCCCCAACATACTTGGACTTGCCCACTGCGCTGTCCCCCAGACAGATGATCTTCACATTGTCATCGGCATCGTATTTCTCTTGGTCCAGCTCATAGGGTTTTGTTTTGTTCTCTGCCATTGGCTCCTGGCTGTAGACAAGGGTCCAGCCAAGGGTCTTGTCACTGTCTGGGAAAGTTGACAAGAGGCTGCTATTAGAGATGAGAAGTTCCCTCAACCAAATGTTTTAAAAAAGCACAAAGCCCTGAGTTCAAACTCCAGTCCCACAAAAAAAAAAAATCAATCAAATGTATTTCTTCTTTCACCTAGACAGGAGCTAATGTGTTGCTCATCACACACATCCTTCTCCATTCACTACCACATGCAGAGCCTCAAGGCTGTAACCTTGTTTCCACAAGATTCTCCTATGTCATCTCCCTATTTACAGGTCAGACCACACTTCCCACTCTGCTCACTTCTACAACAGCAACAAAAAATACTGCCCATGTCACGTGGTAAGTGTGAGACACTGGCAAAAACAGCCTCAGTTCTCATCACTGAATGACACAATTACATAAAGATGTCTCACCCGTATTCCTAACAATCTGCCCTCATGCCTCCTACCTCCTCTTCATCTTCCTTTCTTCATCAACCAGCAGCTGCCTCTGCCTCCTTCCACATCGGTATTCCACAAACCTCTTCTGCAGAGAATATTTTTTAACCACTGGTAGTTTCAAGCATCTCCTAAATGTTGATGTCAAATTGTACGTACATTGAGATTGCTTCCCTCATTGCCAGACTCAAATATACAGCTGTCCACTAGGCCTGTAAGTAAGAGATTAAGGCACACAGGCCTTAATCTCCTGTGTTAAACACAAACAATACTTTTTTTCTGCCTACCACAAAAGCTGCTCCTCAGATTCCCATCTGTACAAGATATCACCAGCACTCAGTTCCAACACTATGTGTAACATCATCTCTAGCCTGTTTCGGTCTTCTCACACCCAAATATGACTCTGCAAACATTCTCAAGACTGTCCCATAGTCCAAGTTCTGAGCTGGCTAGGTACAGAAATGATACTTTGATGATGACCTAGCAGTGGGAACCTGCCCTCACCGAACACACATCACGAGTGGACCTTGCACTGAGTTCAAATGGTATGAGACACAGTAGTGGCAGGCAATCTGCTGCGGTAAGGGCTATGACAGAAGTGGGCACACCGGTCAGGGGCGGAAAATGCCCAACGGGC